>NC_133654.1:110900701-111246527 GCF_009905375.1 Apium graveolens
TCAAAGAAAGCCACCTCTGTTGTCTCTCAAAAGACAACAGTTGTAACAACTACCATAAACCCTGAGGGGAGTGAACAGGGTGTGAGTGGTGAGGGGAGGGGTGAACATCAAGAAAACCCCCAGGATAAGGTAGGAGAGGTGAGTGGTACCCCAGCTAGCCAAGCCACAGTTTCTCAAAAGACTGTGGTGGTTGAAAAGGATTCAAACTCATCCCTAGTTGCATCCTCCCAAAAGGGTGCAGCTATTGAAAATAGTCCCCAACCAGGGACACAGAACAAAAGAGGGAGGGACACTGAAGCCACACACTCACCTGTAAAATCCTTTACAAGAAGAAAAAGGCTCAAACCCCTAGTTTCCACACAGGGTGCACACACTGCACAGATACACCCACCTGTATCTATGCCTTCACAAATTCAGCTTGATGTGACTCCAACAAATGTGGAGTCACAGCCCCATTCTCTCAAAATTGACATACATCAAGCACCAAATTCTCCATCACCATCTCTGGATGTGGACATGATATTCACATCAATTCCTGATTCTCCCTCTTTATAACTCAGGGAGGAGCCCCACTCAAATACTGGTGATCATCATTTTTTAGATGATTTGTTGGATCATCAACCAATTCTTTCAGACTTAGTTGAATAATCTTTGTCACCTAAATTAAAATCAATCCACACAGATTCAACAATTATGTCACTTTCAGTTTCTACTTCTTTTCCTTCTTCAACGGATATCTCTCATTTGTTGACAAGTGGTTGTTCTTCAATGGATAAGCTTAACAGCAGTTATCCGTTGATACCATCAGTTTCCACTTCAATGGATACTCCTTATCCGTTGATAGCCTCTACACAAACAACTGAATTAATTCCAAGTGTAGAAGACATGATTAGTATAAAATCACTTCTAGGATTGAGGGAAGGGAGTGAAAATTTGAGTGAGAGGTTGGGTTGCTCCCAGGAAAAAGGAGAGCTTGAGAGTCTAAATATGCATGCTATTTCTTCCATCATGGCAAAAGAAAGTGAAAGGAGTGCCACCTTAGTAGGTGAAGCTGAGGGTGTGAGGATTGTGAGCTAGGGGGAGCCCCTGATGCAAGAAAAGAGAGAAATTGAGAGAAAAACAGGTACAAAAGGTATAAGGGTGGATCCAACCATTGCTCATGAGTCAATGATTGTGGATGATGCTGAAAAGGAAAGACAATTTCAGCAACATTACAAAGCTGTAATTGATAAAATTTCCTTGGATGCTGACACTTTTACTCATCCTGTGTCAGCCTATCAACTGTTGGCTACTCAGGGCAATGAGGAGGCAGAGAAGACTTTAAATCTAGTACATACTTCAGAATCTCTACAAAGGGATAAAGCTGCTGTCAATTTGATGCCTTCTACAGCTGGTGAGCCATCTGAAGAATTTGGAGTAAATTATAATGATGATGACTCTGTTTTATTTGATGGAAGCATGAACTTAGGGGGAGATGAAGGCCCAAGTTCTATCAAGATTTACCTGAATGGGCATTGACAAAGGAGTCTACACCAGGACAATTCAATGTATCCTTAGTCAAAAAAGTCATGTCTATCCAAAAGGCCATTCAGAACACCTCAAATGCTGGTACCAAGGCTATTCTTCAAGCCCACCTAGATTCTCTACATCTCATGAAGCTACAGCAATTAAGACAGAATCTGAGTGTGAATGAACTCAAGAAGGATATAGCTGACTTGAAGTCCTACAATTCTGAGAAGCTGGATTCAATCATGCCCTATGGTACCATGCAGGACCTGTTACTGAGACTGAGAAGAAAATCAGATGCTGAAAAGAAGCTGGACAAATTGGAGGACAGAGTTCAAGTTATTGAAAACTCTGTGGTCACCATTCTTCAAAATCAACAATCTCAGACCAGTCTTCTAATGCAACTGGCTAAAGCACAAGGCTTGACTCCTCTCCTTGATGATAACAAAAAGGGGAGAATAAAGTGGAAGGGGGAGGGGAGCCATCTACAAACATTCAAATATCCAAAGTGCTAGTTCCTGCCATCACTACTTCTCCAACACTTCAAATCAAAGGAAAGCTTGATGGAATTGATCTAATCCAGCTAGCAGCAGCTGAGATGAACGTGAAAGAGCAAAGGAGAAAAATTGATGAAAGGATGCAACATGTGTTTGGCTTTATAACTACAAAATCCTTATCTGTAAAATATAGCACAAAAGTTGAGCAAATCACAATGGAGCACAAGCCAGTAAGGAGGAATAAGGTTGGAAAAACTTCTTTCAAGAACTTGAAGCCCTTGGTACTCAAGCCATCTACTAGATTCAACAAGGACTCTACAAAGAACCCTCTAAGCTTTGCTCAACTAAATGAAGTGGATTTTCCTCTTCCAAAGCCTAATGAAGATAAAGTTTTGGGTGGTAACATCATAAATCACAAAGAGACCAAGGATGTAGTGGAAAGAATGAACATGGCTATCATCTATAGAGAGGGAAAGAGTATCTGTGTGATGCAAGGACATCCCAAATTCTCAATAGCCAAGAGGGAAGAAACCATGAGGTTAAAGGAAGAAGCTAAAAAGCTGAAGGCTGACAAAAGAGCACAAGCAAAGCTTGAAAAACAGCTAAAGTCAAGTCAGACTGAAGAAAAGAAGAAGATTGAAGACAAGAGTGAAGAAGACCAGATTGAAAGCAAAAATGTGGATATGGGCAATGTGGTTGGTGAGAGTGTGGAGGAAAAAGGGAGGAAAGAAAGGAATGGCAGAAAGGGAACAGAAAGAAGGCCAATGCAAAAAAGAAGAGTGGAGATGACACTGTGGAAACCCAATCAAAATCTAAACCACTACCTTCCATTCCTAAACCTTTTGTTGCTGATCCCAGTATAAATGTCAATGGTAAACCAATCATCCCTAAAGAGGAACCTATTGATTGGGACACCATCAACTTGCCTACCTTCCTAACTACCTTTCCACCACCAAAGAAACTGAAAAGAAAATCCAAATCAACACCTCCCCTAACCTCAAGTAAATTCACTCAGAAACATAAACCTAAGCCTAAGCCACAAGCCTTAAAGTATGATTATGTTCACATTTGTGATATAAAAGAGTATACAGATATTGAACTCTATCTGGATGAGCTGGAGGAAGTAAGGGGAATAAGTGCCTACAAACAGCTCCCAGAAAGGCTAGTGTTCAAGTATAAAGGAAGTGAGGAAAGGACTTGGCCTCTTCAAAGAATTTTGAATGAGGGTTATTCTACCTTGGTTAGAGTCTACCCAGCTATCAAAAGGGATTCTGGCTTTACTAGGACTGCCAAAACTGAGATTCTCAACAAGATTGCCAACATAAGGAAAACTTGGTGGGAGTCTAATTCCTTGCCTAGAACACTAATCATCCCTGAGCATGGAATTACAATTCATAAATCACCTCATTGGCTGATGGAGTTCAGAGACAATAAAGGAGTCAAAAGATTTTTCAGACTTGAAGACCAGCTTAAAATTTCCAGTAATGAAACTCTCAAGGACAGGCAATCTAAGTTGGATATTAGTGAAGAAGATGAAGCTAAATTCTACAGACAACTCCAACTCCAAGTAGAGGAAAATGACAAGAGGTTAGGCAAGAAAACAAGGGAACAAAGGAAAAGAAAATAATTTGCTCAGTCTAAAGGAGCATCCTTGGAAACAAGGTAATTCTTCAATTCTATCTCAGTACATACACTTTTGCAGCACTTTTGAATTTCTACTTGATTTCAGCTCATATATTTGTTAAGTGTTTTGTTATCATCAAGTTAAACCTAAATTTATGCCTACAATTCTAGTAGACATAAATAGGGGGAGATTGGTAGGAATATGTATATTATTTTGATGATAAGTAGAAATCTAGTGTTTGTAGCCTCAACGGATAAGACCACTCTGGCTATCCGTTGATGGAGTAGCTTTACTTAGAAATAAGTTTAGTATTGTAGCACATTTCTGTTTATGTATTTAAGTTATAATTCTTAGAAGTTTTGGGAAAATATAAGTCATGTTGACTACTAGTGGATATGCAAATAGGAGGGCTAATTGTAAATATTTCATGCCTTGTAATTTTGTATAAATGAAATAGTATCAACTGATAGATTAAAGGCCTTCAACGGATGAGAAACAAAGCTTCAACGGATGTCTCTAATGCTTCAACGGATAACATCCATCAACGGATGAGTGCATCAACGGGTAAAGATTCAACTGATAAAGCATCAACGGATAAAGCCATCAACGGCGGATGCTCAGTTCAATAGCAGTTGATAGTGACAATTCATAAGCTGACAGAGGCACATGGGTTGACAGAGACAATTAGAATGTGGTAGCCTCTTGGAGGAATCAAGAAAATGCAGCATTTCCATTCTGGTGCAAACAAGGAAGTAGTCAAAGCTTCACAGATTATCCTAGATTGCATTGGATAGAGAAATGAAGAAGAAACATTTGAAGAACTATTTTAAAAATTGTATTTTATTTTTGTCTTCACTTGTAAACTTGGTGATATATAAACCAAGCTGCAGCTAGTAATTAGATGATGAATTTTCCAGACCTGTTTAGAAAAATATATAGAGAAAATCATCTAGTTTGTACTAGGACGCAACTGTGATCAATTCTTTGAATCAAAGATTTTCTGAAATACACATCTCTGGTGGAACAACAAATCCACCAGAAAAGTTTTTAAAGCCTTTGTGTTTTTTACATTTATGTCTTGAATATATATCTATCCGCACCTGCTCAAAGCAATTCACACACAACTGTTCATCAAAACACTTAGCCTTTGAAACTGCTCAAAACTTGAAAAAGTTTTGAGATTTACATTCAACCCCCCTTCTGTAAATCTCATTGTTAGTTCCTTCGGAATAACAGTTAAGTTCAATTTATGCACCTATGCAACAATAAATGGTTATCACTCAATGCTAAAATAAATAACAAATTGGGTTTTGATTAAACAAAGAGATTATACTAAATAATTATAACTAAGAGAACAAGAATGGTTGAATTAATATATATGAAAAACATGGGATTCTAACTTCATTAAATACTTTATTCAATAGCCTTATTGTTCTTAACCTTAACATGTAATGGTGATGACACTAATCAGATAATACGAAACTAGTAAATGGCAACTTTCGTTGTACGAATACCCTACTACCAAGCATCCACAAAGGAGATAGAAGTTGAATAGACACCTATTATGCTTAGTCCTTATATGTCTATAAGAATTGAAAACATAACGGTTTAATGCGTAAGTTATCTATCGTGATTATATAGGGCAAGTAAGATGGTTAAAATTACCTATGAATCATGCATAACAAATACATGAACCTCTGCTAGCATGGCAAGTTCTAAACCTCTATATTCATTGTCGCTTCAATAGAGATTAACACGCTATCTTATATGTTAGCTACGCACATAAGACAAATAAGCACAACCAATACTAGGATATCAATCAATCACCACACACCAAGATATCGAAACAAATTAATTATTGAAATCCATAAGTAAATCCGCTAGAATCCCATGATAACGATTGCCCATAATTGAACTCATCGTCATCATGGGTTCCAATAAAAGCATAGTATAAAACAAGATCTTAATAAACTGAATAATAATTTAAGTACGAATAAAAAGTCTAGGTTCAACAAGAATGAAAACGAGCATCCAAAGTTACAACTATTTTCAAAGAATCACAAGTAGAAAATAAGATCTTCTTTTTCGGAGTTGTTTTGTGCTTCTAGGTCTTCTCCTTGATCTCCCAATCTTCCCGGATGATGAAAACCCTTTTTTTAAGTATATATAAGCCCATATTGGACCTGGACCTTAAAATCGTCAAATTCCACTCAAAAAGGCTTTTTCAGCGAAGTCAGCCGCGCATCAGCACGCGGTCGTCTGCTGTTTCCATGCGGGCGCCTGCTAGCACGCGATCGCCTGCTCCTGGCGCGCGGCCGCTTGCTGCCCTTCTGGAAAATTCCGATGAATCATATTTTTCCCATAACTTGAGTTCTACTCGTCAGAATTAGGCGATTCAACTGTCCACGTGAATTTAACGAGATTCTCTAAAACTTGACAATGGCCTTGGCTTCCAAATATAATCATTTTTTATCATATTTCCTTTAAAAGCTCCTTTCTACATTTAACTGATACCTGAAATGCAATAACACAAAAAGACATCAAAATACCAACAACTTGAGTCCAAAACACCAATTTAAGCTTGTAATAAAGCGTTTCAAGTGGATATAAAATCCACTTATCACACCCCAAACTTGAATCGATGCTTGTCCTCAAGCATAAACAGACTCAAACCTACATAACAAACCTAATACATGAATGCAACTAAACGATAATGCAATCGATCCCCTCAGAATAACCATAACCAAATGGATAAGCCAATGCCTCTAAGAATGCAATGACTTAAAACAGAGTTCGAACAAATCCCACAAACCAACTCACAAACCAGAAACGTGCGTGTGTGGAATACTTAACAGATATCTCTCGATACTAGATCAATAACCATAACTTATCTATCATCGAAACAATCAAAAGTTTATAAACAGAATAGACAATAAACGCATTATGACTCAAAACACCTCATTTTTACTAGAGTTATACAAGGATTCACAATATTATTGAACACGTAACAAAGATGCTTATTTGACCGTGCAATGAATGAGGTCCCAAAAGACTTATGCAATAATACCCATGTAGCGAGCGTTAGGTTAGCGGATCCCAGACCATAAAAGCTTTAGGTCACTAGGCACAAAGTCCCCTAAAACTTAATGACTCGAGTATTAAATAGCTCACTCTTGATCAATTATGCATAAACACATACTTTTTTTTCTTTTTTTTTTCTCTTTTTTTCTTTTTTTTTTCAATAATTTCTGAATGAGTGTGTTTCCCTCCATCTCATTCAACCCTAGACTACTCATAAAAATATGAGCCGGCTACTAGCCATTTGACGCCTAGCCTTACAACAACTAGCAATGAAATCCAAGTTTTTCTCCAGATAAAAAAAGCAATGTTTTACGTAATTACGAGAATATCACAAATTCTAAATATAACCAAGTGATTAAATCTCAACAACAAACAAGTATGATCATGATCTATATCAAAAGCAACTCTATAAGACTTTGTGAAAATATTTATTTTTGGCATGCAAATCAATTCATTAGGACTTAAACATCCCTCTATTCGTCATCACCACACTCAAATCAACATCAACTTATCAAATATCATAGTTCATCTTAAGGGATCATGCTAGATATGCATGCAAATGCAACTATATGAAATCACATAAAAACAAACAAATATGTCCTAAATGAACAAATTATGAAAAAATATGAATGAACTACAACTAAACATGCAATATGAATCTATATGGACACACACACACATTACTAATCCTTACATTATCACCCCCAAACTTAAAATTTTCAATGTCCTCATTGAAGGTAATAATAAGGATTTCAGGCATACCTAGTCGTCGGAAAGATCACCCTCCTCGGGTGGAGGATGAGGTGGCTAATCAACCTCGACACCCGTGGCTCGGAAAATAGTGCCTAAAGCCTGTGTCAAATCTGCAGCAAAATAACGGTGAATGTCGTGCATGGCCTCCATACGCCTAGTTACTTGCCTATACTACTCATCATCAACATCAGTCCTATAACTACCTACTACACATGAGAAGAACCCTCTGTAGGTATTGGAGGGTTCGTTCGGCTACCCTCTATATCATCAAAAATATATCCAAAGCCCTTATCATGTGGTGCACCTAAGAATTCATAACTCAAGTGATCTGGTAGTGGGTGAAGCTCAAGAGTGGAAACATCTTCAATAGACGGCTCGAGACGCGCCTGAGAAATTTTCAGCTCTACTAACCCAAGAAAATTGAATGGCATATCCAACTTCCTCTTCCGAGGAAGTGTATTCAAAACCTGTTGTTGCTCTGCTCCTTCATTTTCATCAATAACTAATTTCCCCATTAAGGATCTCTCTAAGGTCTCTAACTTTGGCAATTGCTCAAGTTCTGAATTCACGACAGAGTCTACCCACTCTACTTTAAAGCACTCCTCTTTAGCTGTGGATAACTTTATTGCCTTAAACACGTTAAAAGTGACCTTCTGATCATGAACCTTCATCGTAAGCTCTCCTTTTTGTACATCAATCATAGTTCAGCCTGTAGCCAAGAATGGTCTTCCCAAAATGATGGGAATCTTCTTATCCTCCTCGAAATCAAGAATTACAAAGTCAGCAGGGAAGATGAGTTTATCCTCCTTGACCAAGACATCCTCCACTATACCTCGTGGATAAGCGATGGAATGGTCAGCTAGTTGCAATGACATGTATGTTAGTTTTGGATCAGGCAGACCAAGCTTCTTGAAGATGGATAAGGCATCAGATTGATGCTAGCTCCTAAATCACTTAAACACTTGTCGAACAACAAGTTTCCGATGGTGCAAGGAATAGTGAAGCTTCTAGAATCTTTAAGCTTCGGAGGCAACTTCTGTTGCAGCACAGCACTACATTCCTCTGTTAGAGCAATGGTCTCTAAGTCATCGAGCTTCACTTTCTGAGATAGAATACCTTTCATAAACCTCGCATAGCTAGGCATCTGTTCAAGAGCTTCAGCGAAAGGTACGTTGATATGAAGTTTCTTGAACACCTCCAAAAACTTCTCAAACTTTCTACAGCCTCTTAAGAAAAGGAGGTGGAGGATAGATATGTTTCTCCCCTGTATTACCCTCAGGAGGAGTGTGTTCTACAATAGTCTTCCTTGGTTCCACCTCTGCTTCCTTCTGTACTTCTTCTTCAGTCAAAACTGCATTTTCTGAACCTTGAGATTTTTCAGGCTATTCGTCTTGCTGAATTTGGGGGCTTGCGACCTTTCCATACCTCAAGGTGATGGCGTTCACCTGCTCTTCAACTTCCCTCTTGCCTGGATTTGTTTCTATATCACTAGGAAGCGTTCCTGGTGGTCGATTCAATAAGGCATTAGCAATTTTCCCTATTTGGTTCTCCAGAGTCTTGATAGAAACAGCCTGGCTTTGGCATATAAGAGCCTGGTTTTTGCACATAAGCCGCAACTCCTCCAGTTCAGATTTTTCATTCGAAGATAGACCTGCATTATGAGTTTGTTGTTGAAGTTGGAGTTGTTGTCTTGGTGTAAATTATTGCTGAAAACCAGGAGGGTTGAATTGTTTTGCTCAAAACTGCTGGAATGGCTGTTGCATCGCATTCTGATTGTTGCTCCATCTGAATTTAGGATGATTCCAGTTATCAGGATGATAAGTGTCTGGAACTGCTTGCTGCGATCTCTAAAAGTTGCTCATAAACTGAGCTGAGTCACTAGATATAACGTATTGCTCCATCGCATGCGAACCTGTACATAGCTCACAAACACTAATTATCTGCTTAACACCATAGTTAGCCAGAGAATTGAGCTTCATAGATAATTCCTATAGTTGAGCAGTGATAGCCATAGCTGTATCCATCTCAAAAACTCCTGCTACCTTGCCATGTGGTAATCTCTGGGTTGGATACTGATATTCATTAGCAGCCATCAGTTCAATTAGATCATAAGCTTCCTCATAGCTCTTTGCCCATAATGCTCCGCCTGATGCTGCATCGAGCATGGGTCTGGACTGTGCTCCCAAACCATTATAAAAATAGTTGATGATCATCCAATCAGGCATTCCATGATGAGTACACTTCATAAGCATCTCTTTGTAGTGCTCCCAAGCTTCATATAGAGATTCTTCCAATTACTGCGCAAATTGAGTAATAGCGTTTTTGATTGCAGCTGTCTTTGCCATAAGGAAGAATTTTATGAGAAACTTTTCAGCAAGATCTTCCCAAGTAGTAATCGAACCAGCTGGTAGAGAGTGTAACCAGCTCTTAGCCTTGTCCCTCAGAGAGAATGGGAATAGTCTCAGCTTCACAGCATCTTCAGAAACACCGTTGAACTTGAAGGTGTCGCGGATCTCAATGAAATCCCTAATATGCATATTGGGATCTTCGGTTGGAGAACCCCCAAACTGGATTGAATTCTGCACCCATTGAATTATGCTGGACATAATCTCAAAGGTACTAGCTATGATAGCTGGCCGGACAATGCTAGATTGAATGCCATTGATCTTGGGTTGAGAAAAATCCATCAAGGCTTTCGTTCGTGCTGCTGGATCTCCCATTGTACTGAGTACCTGAAACACAAACAAATAAACCGAGAGAGTAAAAGAATCCGAGTTAGTGAACTTTAACGACCACTGATGACAAGTACATAAACTAAAAATTAACACCGAGTCCCACGCAGCGGCGCTAAAAACTTGTTAGGGCGAAAACATGCACTAATATTCACGCAAGTATACACGTTCGCAAGTAGTATAAGATAAAAATCAGATTCATTCCCACAGAGACTGGTTTAGGTTAAGTTCAATTTATGCACCTATGCAACAATATATGGTTATCGCTCAATGCTAATACAAATAACAAATTGGGTTATGATTAAACTAAGAGATTATACTAAATAATTATAACTAGGAGAACAAGAATAGTTGAATTAATATATATGACAAACATGGGATTCTAACTTCATGAAATAATTCATTCAATAGCCTAATTGTTCTTAACCTTAGCATGTAATAGTGATAACACTAATCAGATAACACGAAACTAGTAAACACTAACTTTTGTTGTACGAATACCCTACTACCAAGCATCCACAAAAGAGATAGAAGTTGAATAGACACCAATTATGCTTAGTCCTTATTTGTCTATAAGAATCGAAAACATAACGATTTAATGCGCAAGTTATCTATCGTGATTACATAGGGCAAGTAAGATGGTTAAAATTAATTACGAATCATGCATAACAAATACATGAACCTATGCTAGCATGGCAAGTTCTAAACCTCTATATTCACTGTCACTTCAATAGAGATTAACACGCTATCTGATATGTTAGCTACGCACACAAGACGAATAAGCACAACCAATACTAGGATATCAATCAATCACCACACACCAAATATCGAAACAAATTAATTATTGAAATCCATAAGTAAATCCGCTAGAATCCCATGATAACGATTAGCCTGTAATTAAACTCATCGTCATAATGGATTCCAATGAAAGCATGGTATAAAAGAAGGTCTTAATAAACTGAATAATAATCAAAGTATGAATAAAAAATTCTAGGTTCAACAAGAATGAAAACGAACATCCAAAGTTACAACTATTTTCAAAGAATCACAAGTAAAAAATAAGATCTTCTTTTTCGGAGTTGTTTTGTGCTTCTAGGTCTTCTCCTTGATCTCCCAATCTTCCCGGATGATGAAATCCCTTTTTTTAAGTATATATAAGCCCATATTGGACCTGGACCCTTAAAATCGTCAAATTCCACTCAAAAAGGCTTTTTCAGCGAAATCAGCGAAGTGAACCGCGCATCAGCACGCGGTCGCCTGCTGTTTCTACGCGGCCGCCTGCTAGCACGCGGTCGCCTGCTCCTGGAGCGTGGGCGCTTGCTGCCCTTCTGGAAAATTCTGATGAATCTTATTTTTCCCATAACTTGAGTTCTACTCGTCAGAATTAGGCGATTCAACTGTCCACGCGAAGCTAGCGAGATTCTATACAACTTGAAAATGGCCGTGGCTTCCAAATCTGATCCTTTTTCATCATATTTCCTTTAAAAGCTCCTTTCTTCATTTAACTGATACCTGAAATGCAATAACACAAAACACATCAAAATACCAACAACTTGAGTCCAAAATACCAATTTAAGCTTGTAATAAAGCATTTCATGTGGATATAAAATTCACTTATCATATAGCACGTAATCACATATTTCATATAACATATAAATTAGTTCGTCAAAAGATAGGTCTTGGTATTTTTAGAATTGAAATCATGTCAAAATTAATATTTATCGATCAGATACCGACTCAGAATAACTCTCTAATCAAACGGTCTTTCGATTTAAAAGAATTTAGGTTTTGAAAGTATTTTTATTGGAAGAGGAATGTTTTTTCTAAGTCTATACGCGTTCGTTACGTATTAAACGGATGAACGGTCTATTTATTATGAATAAAATAAGAATAAATCAATTAATAATGATATTAATTAATTATTAAATACTCAAATATAATTTTCAAAAGCAAAAAAATAATTTATAGGAATTATTTGAATTATTTATAAATTAATATACTTTATTTAACTATTTATAAATAAAATTAATCTATTAAATGAATTAGTCAATTAATTATATTCATAAACAATTAACTAAAATACATTATAAATAATTAAATCAAATTATGGATTTTTGAATAATAAAATAAATAAAATAATTTTTTAGGAATTTAAAATAATTTAGTTATTTATTTAGAATAATTAACTAAATAAAAAAATAATTTTTTAAAATAAAATCAAATCAAAAAATGAATTTTTGAAAAAAAACGAATTTTTATTTAATTTTTAAAATTAAAATGTAAAACCAACTTTTGGAAAAATAGGAAATGGGTTTTTAGATCAAACCCGGGTTGGAATTAAAACGAACCGGTCGGGTAAAGGCTGAAACAGGTTCATGTGAACACCCGTCGGAGTTCATATGAACCCAGAATCCTGCCATACATTTTGGCTACTGTGGAACTTTCTGACGATGTCAAACTACTTAGTTTTGCTTGGTTTCAGTACATTTTTGCTGCTAATCAATTCTAAAATGCTCTTACAGTCCAAAAATAACAACAAATACGTCCACCCAATCCCAGAAGCCATTCGCCGGCTAAACTTCATCAAAACCGGCGAAGGATTCTGGTGAAACACAAACATCACACCAACGGGAACCATAATCGACAAATTATAGCTCAAATTAAAGCTGCGAATTCATAAAATATAACTACCTAATAAAAACAATCACCAATTCATCAATAATCCAAAAATTTGAAATAAAAAATCAAGAAAAAGAAAAACTCGGGTTTCATCAAAACCGAACCAAATCTAACATATTAATGTACCAAATCATTCTTCAGAATCCCAGGAATTCTAATCAATCAACCAAACAATCAGTCAAACTCCAAAAATGAATTTCAAGAAATATTTTGAAAAATCGAAATTAATAAACAATCCACCTCTGTTGAAGATTGTTGTACCAAAAGAATGGGCTCTTTAAGAGCTTCAATTCGGATATTTAAACTTCAAGAACGGATAAGAAACAATCTAAAAATCACTAGATTTGTATCAAGAACAAAATTAAACCCCCAATTTTTGTTCTTCAAAATTGTTTTTAATAAAAATGAAAAGAAATAAATAATTAACTAGGCTATTTATATTATCTGAAAATTAATACTCTAAAATCAATTAAGGGTGTTTTTATCCCTTAATTAAAATAATTAGGCCCAAAAATAATAATTGTGGGGAATAATTATAAAAGCAATTAAATATAAAATTTATGCCAAAATTCCCCAAAAATTATGAATAATTCCAAAAAGCAAAAATTATGGACATTTGAAATGTGTATGATTTTATAAAAATAAAAATATGAATTTTGTGGCCTTTGACGTCTCGGAGCAGTCTCGGTTCGTTAATTTTTGAGAAACCGAAACGTTACCTAAATTAACTAGAACCCCGAAAACACATAAAATACATTTAAACGTACACAAAACATAATAAAAAAAGTACCTCGATAAAAAATGCAAATAAACACGCATCCAGATTACAGATCGATTCATATAAATGCATTTTAAACACATAATAATTAATCGAAAAAATTTCTGGTCCTCGTGGAGCCATAGATAACAATTATAACATGTCATAATATGATAATAATCATTTTAAATTCATGTAAACACATAATATTTATTTAATTATCACAAAATATTCACATAGTTTTCCCGGATATTACATCCTTCCCCCCTTAACAGGATTCTGTCCTCATATTCAGCTTAGGAAAACAAGTGAGGATATTTAGTTCGCATTTCGCTTTTCAACTCCCAGGTCGATTCTTCAACCTTGGAATTCCTCCACAAGACTCGTACTAAAGACACAGACTTATTCCTAAGCACTCTTTCCCGCCAATCTAAAATCTGCACCGGTCACTTTACAAAAGACAAATTTGGCTGAATCTCGATTGGCTCGTATTCTATCACATGATTCGAATCAAGCAAATAAAGCTTCAACATTGACACATGGAACACATTGTGGATATGCTGCATGTGTGTAAGGCTAGTTCGTAAGCGACCTTTCCCACATGCCTCAAAACTTCAAAAGGGCCAACATAACGTGGACTTGGCTTTCCTTTCTTCTCAAATCTGGATAGACCTTTCAAAGGTGAAATCTTTAGTAGCACTGCTTCACCAATTTCAAATTCTACATCCTTTCTGGCATGATCAACATACTTGTGTTGACGGTCTTGAGCTACCACTAATCTTTTCCGAATGAGTTCTACTTTTTCTTTGTCTGCTGGATCAATTCTTGGCCCAAAATCTTTCTCTCACCAAGTTCATCGTAATATATCGGAGATCTGCATCTTCTACCAAACAAGGCTTCGTAAGGCGGAATTCCAATACTCGCATGATAACTATTGTTGTAGGAGGATTCAACCAGTGGCAGATGTTCGTCCCAACTTCCTTCAAAATCTAACACACATACTCTTAACATGTCTTCGATACTTGTTGGGAATATGTTGTGAACTTAATGATTACATTAACAAAACACCATAGTAGATTCAACTTAGTGAAAAATGTAGCACCCGACGGATGATCAATTATAGTCTCGACAGATGATTCAATATAGTCCCGACGGATGACTAATTGATACCCATCGGGTGAGTAGCTTATGTAACAATAAGTCATGTAGCACATTTCTGCAAACATCTTTGTATAGATTTTGTAGTAGCATATACGTCATGTTTACTTTAATTAGATATGCAGAATAGGTTGATAAATTGTAAATATAAGATGTCTTGTAATTCTGCATAAGTGAAATGAAGTCAAGTGTCAAATAGCTACCCGACAGATGATCAACAAAGCTACCCGGCGGATGATCAACAAGGCAACCCGACGGATGACAAGCATGTACCCGACGGATTATCAATTCAAACATCTGTTGACAGTGACAATACAGTCGCATGCGTTGGGTGTTTGTAGAAAGAATGTGGAAGCCTGTTTAACAGGAAATGAAGAACAAAGAAGCATTACCATTTCCATGCAAGTTAAGAAGATTTTCAAAGATGGTGGAATAGAGTAGTGAAGCAACATGGAGTTTGACTTGATAGTTTTGTTTTATTATCCTTTCTTATTAACATGTAAACTTGGTGGTATATAATCCAAGTGTAGCTAGTAGAACAAATAACTAAGCAAACACTTTTAGAAGAGAAATAGAAAAAGCTATAACTGTTAAGAATTTCTCTGTAGTTTGTTTGTTCACTTGTAAAGCAGTTGTGAGACAATTTGTTCTACACAGAGTTCTCAATATATATATATATATATATATATATATATATATATATCTGGTAGATACTTTCAAATCCACCAGAAAGTTTTAAAGACTTGTTTTTTATTACTTTGTATTTTTGATTTATTTAACTTGTGATTCTGCACCTTGCAAATCAAAACACTTATATATATTGTTTGAGTTAGAACATTTTTTTTGGTTCAAGAAAAAGTTTGCTAGAATTACATTCAACCCCCTTCTGTAATTCTTGCTGCATTGTTAGGGACTAACAATTGGTATCAGAGCAAGCTCTTGAAGCACAAAGAGTTTAAAGATCACAACAAACAGCAAGATAAACAAGAAGGATGTTGGAGTCAAGATTCCTTTTCTGGACAAAGATAATTACCATCACTGGAAGGTAAAGATGCATCTTCATTTACTTTCTCAAGATGAGGCCTATGTGGATTGCATAGAGAGAGGTCCTCATGTACCAATGAGAGCTGCAACTGGAAATGAGCCATCAGTTCCCAAGCCAAGGCATGAATGGTCAGATCCTGATATTGAACAAGTCAGGAAAGATAAGAAGGCCATGAATATTCTGTTCAATGGAGTTGATGGTGATATGTTTGATAACATCATTAACTGCAAGACAGCCAAGGAAGTTTGGAATACCATTCAAATAATATGTGATGGCACTGAACAAGTTAGAGAAAACAAGATGCAGTTACTAATTCAGCAATATTTCAATCTGAAGAAGGTGAAACTCTCACTGATATCTTTAGTAGATTTCAAAAGCTACTAAATGCTCTGAAGCTGCATGGAAGAGTCTACCAAACCAAAGATTCTAACCTCAAATTACTGAAATCCCTTCCAAAAGAATGGAAACCAATGACAGTCTCCTTGAGAAATTCACAAGAATACAAGGAGTTTACACTAGAGAGACTGTATGGCATTCTAAAGACTTATGAGCTTGAGATAGAGCAAGATAAAAGAATGGAGAAAGGGAGGAAGAAAGGAGGGTCTACTGCACTGGTTGTTGAGTTAGAAAAAGAGAAAGAGATGAAGATAGAAGCTATTGAGTCTACTTGAAAGGTCTGTGAAAAAAAGGGCAAGGGGCTGGTAGCAGAAAATGAAGATTCTTTGAGTCAAGATGATATGGATGATATTGATGAAAATCTTGCATTTCTTTCCAGAAGATTTACCAAGCTCAAGTTCAAGAAGAACTTTGGAGCAGCTAAGCCAAATAGAAACATGGTGGATAAATCAAAATTCAAGTGTTTCAAATATGGCTTGGCAGGGCACTTTGCCAGTGAGTGTAGAAAGTCAGATTCCAGCAAGAAGAAGTTTGAGGCTGTGGATTATTAACAGAAGTATTTTGAGTTACTAACCTTACACATTTATCTAAAGCTGAGTGTAATGATGCAATAAATGACATGTCTATATAATTATATCATTTGCGTGTTATACTTAAGTCCCTCACTAAGGAAAATGCTAAAATCAAAGAAAACAACTTGTTTTTAAGTGAGAGGAATAATGTGCTAGAGTCTCAGTTTATTGAATTTGAAAAATTGAGAATAGAATGTAAGATTGCTAAGGATGAATTATCTGAGTCCTTGAAGAAAGAAGAGATTTTGAAGAAACAGCTTGAACGAAAGCAGGAGGTGATCAAGGCATGGAAATCATCTAGAGATGTCCATGCTCAAATCACCAAAGTTCAAGGAATTGAGTCCTTCTGTGATGCAGCCTGGAAAAAGAGTAAAGAGAAGCTGGAATTCAATTTGGTTGAAGGATTGCTAACAGATGTAGACTCGACAGATGATGAGAGTCATCCATCGGATAATCAAAAAAATTATCTGTCGAGTGACATAAATCCTCATCCGTCAGTTGTGAGCAAACCTGTGTGTAAAGCCAAACTTGCCAAGTTAAATGAAAAATATGGATCAGTTTCCAAAAACTTTATTCAGGAGAAACAAGTTAAGTGAAGAAGGAGAAGAAAGTGAATGTTGGTTATCAGTCCATCAAGCAATTGAATGACAGACTAGAAAAGATTGAGGTTAAAACAAAGGCTAAAAAGAAAAACAATAGAAATGGGAAAGTAGGAATTAATAAACATAACAACTACACACCTCATAAATATGCTCCAAGAAAAATCTGTGTTAAGTGTGGTAGTGTTAATCATTTTTCTGTTAATTGCAAACTTTCCATGCCTACTCCCATATCTGTACCACCTTCTTTTCCCAACATGAGTGTTATGCCTTCTATTCCTATGAATGCTATATCTGCACAGAATATGAATGCACAATTTGCTAATATGCCATTTTCACCTAATCCTTATTATGCTGTATCTAGTATGCCTCAAATGCCATTTAGCATACCCTATTGGAATAACAAGTTTGCAAATAGCATGCCATTTCCTGTTAATCAAAATGTGCATGATAATTTCGTTTTAATGACTGGTTTCAAAGGTCCAACTCAGTTGACTAAGGATGAATCTAATATCCCCAAGTCAAATGAGATAAAACCTAAGAAACAAAAGAAGAAATCTAACAAGGAAGGACCCAAGGAAACTTGGGTACCAAAATCAACTTGATTTGGTTTTGATATGTGCAGGGAAACAGAAAGAATCTGTGGTACGTGGATAGTGGTTGTTCAAGATACATGACTGGAGATTCTACCCTGCTCACATAGTTCAAGGAGAGAGCTGGCCCAAGTATTACTTTTGGAGATGACAACAAGGGTTATACTGTGGGATATGGATTGCTTCCTAAAGACAATGTCATCACTGAGGAGGTTGCCCTAGTAGATGGTCTCAAGCATAATTTGTTGAGTATCAGCCAGCTTTGTGACAAGGGCAATTCAGTAACCTTCAATTCAGAAGTCTGTGTTATGACAAACAAGAGGAGCAACAAAGTGGTTCTCACTGGAGTGAGAAAAGGAAATGTGTACCTAGCTGACTTTAACTCATCAAATGCAAAATATGTTACTTGTCTTCTTAGTAAAGCAAGTCAAGATGAAAGTTGGCTATCGCATAAGAAGCTGTCCCATCTAAACTTCAAGACCATTAATGAGCTTGTCAAGGAAGAACTGGTTAGAGGTATTCCTCAAGTGGAGTTTTCTAAGGATGGACTGTGTGATGCCTGCCAGAAAGGAAAGCAGATTAAAGCATCATTCAGAAAGAAGCTTGATTCAACAATTGAAGAACCTTCATAATTACTATACATGGATTTGTTTGGACCAGTCAATTTGTTGTGCATCTCAAGGAAAAGATTTTGCCTAGTAATTGTGGATGATTTCTCAAAGTTCTCTTGGACATATTTCCTAAAGTCTAAAGATGAGGCTAGTGAAATCATCATCAATCACATAAGGCAAGTAAACAATCATCCCGACTTCAAAGTTAGAAGACTCAGGAGTGACAATGGAACTGAGTTCAAGAATTTTGTGATGAGATCATTTTGTGAAGAAACTGGGATTATGCATGAATTTTCTGCAACAAGGACTCCATAACAAAATGAAGTGGTAGAAAGAAAGAACAGATCACTTATTAAAGCTGCAAGGACAATGCTTAAAGAATCAAAGTTACCAACATACTTCTGGGCTGAAGCTGTAAATACTGCATACTACACTCAGAATATATCTTTGATTAATCAAGCAAAGCATATGACACCCTACCAATTGTTCAAGAACAGGAAACCAACTCTAAACTTTCTTCATGTCTTTGGCTGCAAATGTTATATCTTGAAGAATCAAACTGATCAACATGGGAAGTTTGATGCTAAAGCAGATGACAGAATTTTTGTTGGATATGCTGTTGGTAAAGCATATAGAGTTTACAATCTGATAACCAACATTGTTATGGAATCGATACATGTTGTGTTTGATGATAAAAAGATTGAAGGACTGCAAGATGGAGATTACCATGAGAGCCTCAAATTTGATAATGTGGAGATGGTTAGTGATGACAGTGATGATGAAAGTGATCAAGAAACTACAACTAAGGATAGTGCAGAAAAATCTAAAACTAATGAAGATAATAACTCATCATCCATCGAGTTAAAAAATGCTTCATCCGTCGGGAGACAATCTGCATCATCCATCGGGAGACAATCAGCTTTATCCGTCGGAACTCAAAATACACCATCCGTCGGGTCATCAAAAGAAGCTAAAAGTCAGAATAGATCACTCACATAGAGTTCCCCTTTCTCAAATCAAAGATCCATAAACTCAGGGGGAGTTTCTAATAATCAAAACTCAATCACACATCAAGATAACAATGAGGTCACTTCATCTAGAGCTAATCTACCTCAACAAAGAAAATGGACAAAGAATCACCCGTTTGAGTTCATCATTAGTGATGTATCTTCTAGAGTTCAAACAAGGAGAGCAACTCGAGAAGAATGTCTATATAGCAGCTTCATATCTAAGGAAGAACCAAAGAAGGTAGAAGAAGCTTTGTTGGATCCTGATTGGATTTTAGCTATGCAGGAGGAGCTAAACCAATTTGAAAGGAATAAAGTATAGAAGCTGGTACCCAAGCCTAAAGGAAAGAATCCAATATACACCAAATCAGTATTCAGAAACAAGATGGATGAAAATGGCATAGTAGTCAGGAACAAAGCTAGATTGGTTGCTAAAGGCTATTGCCAACAAGAAGGAATAGATTTTAATGAAACCTTTGCTCCTGTTGCAAGACTTGAAGCCATCAGAATTTTCTTAGCCTATGCAGCCAATGCCAATTTCAAGGTCCATCAAATGGATATCAAGAGTGCTTTTCTAAATGGAGATTTGGAGGAGGAAGTCTATGTGAGTCAGCCTCCTGGTTTTGAAGATCCAAATTTTCGTGGATATGTCTACTATCTTTTGAAAGCACTTTATGGACTGAAGCAAGCACCTAGAGCCTGGTATGACACTTTATCAAAGTTTCTTTTGGAAACCCATTTCACAAGAGGTATTGTGGATAAAACTTTATTCTTTAGAGATGTTAATGGCTCCAGTATACTTGTTCAAATCTATGTAGATGATATTATATTTGGCTCTACAGATGAAAAACTTTGCAAAAAGTTTGCCAAATTGATGCAAAGTAAGTATGAAATGAGCATGATGGGAGAACTAACTTACTTTCTTGGTTTACAAGGTAAGCAAGTTAGTGATGGAATATTCATTAGTCAAACTAAATACATTCATGATCTTTTAAAGAAGTTTGATCTAATGGATTGCACATCGGCAAAAACTCCCATGACCACTGCAACTAAGCTTGAATGAAATACTACTGAAAAGTCTGTGGATATTTCAAGTTATAGGGGCATGTTTGGTTCATTTCTGTACTTAACAGCTAGTAGGCCAGATATAATGTTTGATACTTGTCTTTGTGCTAGATTTCAGGCTGATCCTAGAGAATCTCATTTAGTAGCTATTAAGAGAATTTTCAAATATCTCAAGGGAACACCAAAACTTGGCATTTGGTACCCTAGATATTCTGGTTTTGATCTAACTGGTTATTCAGATGTAGATTATGCCGGTTGTAAAATAGACAGAAAAAGCACAACAGGAACTGTCAGTTTCTAGGTAACAAGCTTGTGTCCTGGTTCAGTAAAAAGCAAAATTCAGTTTATACTTCTACAGCTGAAGCTGAATATATTGCTGCTGGTAGTTTTTGTGCACAGATTCTATGGATGAAAAACCAATTGTTGGACTATGGTCTATAAGTGGATAGAATTCCTATTTTCTGTGATAACACAAGTGCAATTGCCATCACTGAAAATCCAATACAGCATTCTAGAACAAAGCACATAGACATCAAGTACCACTTCATAAGGGAACATGTGATGAATGGTACTATGGAACTACATTTTGTTCCAAGTGAAAACAGGTTGCAGATATATTTACTGTAACGCCCCCAAATCCGGGGTCAAAGGATTTGGTCGATTTGGTCGTCACTATGAAACCTTAATCCAAATTAACCTGTTTAATCAGACAACAAATGCCAGCGGAAGATATTTAGCATAAATGACCCCAAACTAATCCAAGATCTTTTAAGGTTACAATTCTAGAAACAAGAAATCCAAATTCCATAAATAATTTTTTCACTTCCCTTTAAAACTCTTTTCAACAAATTCCAATTCAATACTAACCCGCTAGTATAACTTCGAAAAGAAGTATACTAGGCCCAACAATAAAATAACACAATTCTAATATAATATAATACAAACAACTTTACATAATAGAACTTACACTAGTTCGCAAACCCTGGACCAACCACCTTCCAAGAGCTTCTTATTTGCTTCCTCGAACTACGCGGCTAAACAGCGCAAGCTAATCCTCACTGGAGGTTAAATTTAAAAACAGGCAAGTATGAGCGGAAAAAATGCTCAACAAGATCATTGTAATATATATAGGATCTTTTGATATAAAACCGACATCTGCAATAATGCAGGTCATTTTAAAATCACAATTGCTGAAATAGAAAATTTATTAAAGAAATCGGATAATTGTGTCTCACTGTATTCAAAACTCTTTTTGATATTTTCGAGCGAAACGCTTCAGCAATACTTTTAATCTTGACGAGAATAAAAGTCATAAAACAGTGTTTATGGAAATATCGTAAACAACAATAACAACAAACAATGATTACGGAATGAATCATAAACTTTATTCAAAACCGAACTCTTGATATTAATACTCATTTTGTTTTCATATCAAATTAGATATCAATATGAACTTTGATGCTCACAACATCCCATACTGAAGTCAACATCAATCATCTATACTAAGACCACCTTTTGAAGGGTTTTTAGCACATAAACGCAACGAAAACGTAAATTTAAATCTTAAAAAAAATTGAAACCCTCCGCAGGATCCATGCAAAAAATAATATTTAATTCGTAGTTCAGTATGTTTACCTTAAGAAGCTTTACGTTAATGGAAAGATGGAGGTCTTTAATAGCGATCCAAGAACGATGAACGGAAATCACTAGCAGCTGCTCCTCAAGTGTGAAGCACTCCACCAGTATCCACCAAGAGTACAATGTGATGGAGGAGGAAGAGGTTGAGAGAATTAGTTGCCTCCCTCTTGTTCTACTTTAGAATTAGGGTTAATTATTTGAGTTGAGGCAAATAGGGTTTATAATAGTATATTTATAGGCAAAATTTTCAGCTGAAAATTTTCCATAAAATATTATTATTATTAACCCTTTAATTGATTATTCTTATTAACCAATTAACTAATAATTAAACCACCTTTTAATCATTAATTCCTTTTCTAAACACTTTAGAAAAATAATTCTCTCACTTGATTTAATTTCCAAAATTAAATTCTTAATTAATAATATTAAGAATTAATTAAATTTCATTTAATCAGTTATTAAATCTGCTAATTAATTATTTATTTCACAAATAAATAATTACCAGCCATTATTAATTAATTCATCCACCATTAAATCATTCTCTTTTATGGTGTGATCCTGTAGGTTCAATATTAAGCCGATAGTAGAAATAAATAATAATAAAACTATTTTATCATTATTTATGTAAATTCTCTAATTCATTAAATTTGATTAATTAATAAATAATCATATTTATTCTACATCGTGAGGGATACTTCTCAGCATATCGCGACTATCCGGATAATACGAATTCACTGCTTAAAATACCAAGAACCTATTCACTGAGTAGTTACCGTATAATCAATTCCTTCTATCCTGCAATGTCACGATTAAATACAAGGCATGGAACTTGTGTCAAGCCTATCTTATTTAATCATTTGCTTTCCCATTCACTATGCTTAGTTCTATTTAATGTAAATTAGAAACTCCTTTCTAATTTTATTCACTCTGGCGAGAGATTCCTGAACTAGCATAAGTGGATCAGCATTGGACATTCTCTTCCTTCACTAGAAGGGGTAGATCCTTTATTGATCATACACTATCTTCGTGTACAAATTCCTATACCCAGTAGAGCCCTTATAATTCTCCCTGGAGACTAAGAACTAAACCAAAACATAGTTCAGTGTACACAAGATGACTATGATGACCTCAAGTCTAAGGATACTTGTACAACTATCACTATGTAAACAACTGCTGACACGTGAGTGAACTCCATTAGTTGTTTAGCTATGTGAGTCATGTTCAGTGAACTTATTCTATAATAAGCACCTACATACTAGCTATAGTGTCACCACACAAATGTCTATGAGAACAGACATCCTTCATAATGAAGCAAGCATAGTATGTACCGATCTTTGCGGATTACTAATTACCAGTTAGTAATCCTACGACTAGGAAATATTTAAGTTTAGAGTTATCATCTTTTAGGTCTCATTATTATGATCTCATTATAATCCATAAAAAGCTTTACTCTAAACTATGGTATATCTTATTTAAACACTTAAATAGATAAAGCCCGCAATAAAACCAAAACAAGTCTTTTATTAATATCAATGAAATCAAAATGGATTACATTAAAGTTATTCCTAAATCATCATACATGATTGGACTTAGGACACATCTCTTTCAATCTCCCACTTGTACTAAAGCCAATCACTCTGGTATCTAATACCCATCTTGTCTTTAAGACGATCAAAGTGACTTTGAGAAAGTGGCTTTGTGAGTGGGTCTGCTACGTTGGTATGTGTGTCAACTCTCTTGACGTCTCCTCTTTCAATACAATACAAGAAATGTTACCGCGCTCTCACTAACCTTTTTGTAGATACATGGTTCATCTATGTTTTTGATAAAACCAAACTCTTTGATTGTCTCATCAAAACAAATGTTCCATCTACGAGAAGCTTGCTTTAAACCATATATGGTTCGCAGCAGCTTACACACTAGGTGTTCATTTCCCTTGGAAAGAAAACCCTCTGGGTGTGTCATATACACTTCCTCTTCAAGTTTCCCATTGAGGAAGGCCGTTTTCACGTCCATTTGCTAGATCTCATAGTCGTAGTAAGCAGCAATCGCAAGCAAAATCCGAATTGATTTTAACAGGGCTACAAGCAAAAAAGTTTCATCAAAGTCAATCCCTTGCCTTTGTCTGAATCCTTTTGCCACGTGCCTGGCCTTATAGGTCTTCACCTGCCCATCTACTTCAATCTTTCTTTTGTATACCCACTTGCACCCAATAGGCTTAACACCTTCAGGCGCCTCAACCAGAGTCTATACTTGGTTGGTATACATAGATTCCATTTCAGATTTCATGGCACTATGCCATTTCTCTGAGTCAACACTACTAATAGCCTCATTATAGGTCACAGGGTCGTCATCATCAATGATTGACAACTCATTGTCATTCTCAATGACAAGGCCATAATACCTCTCAGGTTGGCGAGACACTCTCCCTGACCTACGAATGGGCTGTTCCACAGAAGGTTGTTCAGTCTGAACAGGTGTTTCCACTTGATCCATAGTAGTTTGTGCTTCTTGAACTTCTTCAAGTTCAATTTTGCTCCCACTGTTTCCTTCAAGGATAAACTGCTTTTCCAAGAAGGTAGCATGTCTGGAGACAAACACCCGATGATCGGTATAAAAGTAATACCCTAAAGTCTCTTAGGATATCCCACAAAATTACATTTTACAGATCGAGATTCCAGCTTATCTGGGTCAACTTTCTTGACACAAGCTGGACATCCCCAAATCTTAACGTGTTTAAGACTCAGTTTCCTTTCTTTCCATATCTCATATGGAGTTTGAGGAACAGATTTGGAAGGCACCTTATTCAGTAAATATGCTGAGGTTTCCAATGCATAACCCCACAGGAATACTGGAAGATTCGCATAGCTCATCATGGACCGAACCATGTCAAACAAAGTTCGATTTCTCCTTTCAGATACCCCATTCAACTGTGGAGTATATGGAGGAGTCCACTGGGAGACTATACCATTTTCTTTGAGATAAGATAGAAACTCTCCATTCAACTATTCACCACCTCGATCTGATCAAAGAGTTATAATACTATGTTTGGTTTGTTTCTCCACTTCATACTTATATTCTTTGAACTTTTCAAAGGCTTCAGACTTGTGTTTCATCAAATACACATATCTGAATCTAGATCGATCATCTATGAAAGCAATGGAGTATGAAAATCCACCCATGGCTTGCGTAGACATTGGTCCACATACATCTGTGTGTACCAATCCTAGCAAATCTGCAACCCTCTCTCCATGTCCACTAAATGGAGATTTGGTCATTTTACCCAATAGACAAGACTCGCATGTAGGATATGATTCAAAATCAAAGGGGTCAAGTAACCCTTCCTTATGCAATGTCCGCAGTCTATTTTCACTAATATGACCAAGTCCGCAGTGCCACAAAAAAGTGAGACTTTCATCATCCCTTTTTCTTTTATTAGTATGTTCAATTTGTAGTAAATTATGCTCTACGTCACATACATGCAGACCATTGTTTAAAATACCACTTCCATAAAGGACGTTATCTCTAAAAATTGAACATTTATTATTCTGAATAACAAACGAAAATCCAGCCAAGTCCAACATGGAATAGAAATAATATTCCTCACAATCGAGGGAACAAAATAACAATTATTTAGAACAATAGTCTTGCCCGTAGGCATATGTAAATGAAATGATCCTACAGCTTCAGCAACAACTCTTGCTCCATTTCCCATCCGTAGAATCACCTCATCTTCTTCAAGAGTCCTACTTCTCCTTGGTCCCTGCAACGAATTGTAAATATGA
Source organism: Apium graveolens (assembly GCF_009905375.1). NCBI lineage: Eukaryota > Viridiplantae > Streptophyta > Magnoliopsida > Apiales > Apiaceae > Apium > Apium graveolens. The sequence continues at coordinate 110,926,800 of NC_133654.1, forward strand.
GAACCACAGGCGGTATCTAATACCCAAGTAGAAATTTGACTTAGTGACATATTAACTTCGATCATGAACATACCTGAATCAGAAGCGGTAGTCTCACTACCCTTCTTCTTCTTCAATTCTGCAAGGTAAACCTTGCAGTTCCTCTTTCAGTGCCCCACCTTGTTACAGTAAAAGCAAACAACTTTGCTCTTGGGGTCTTCAGCTTTTGGTGGAACCGGCTTTTTCTCACCTACTTTTTCTTCTTGGAAGGGTTCTTCTTCCTTTTCTTAGGATTGGAACCTTCACCAATTAGAAGAACAGAACTCTTCTTAGGGGGAAAATTTGATTCCGCAGTCTTCAACATGTTATGGAGTTCAGGCAGGCTGACATCCAACTTATTCATGTGAAAGTTCACAACAAACAGCGAGAATGAACTCGGAAGTGATTGCAAGACCAAGTCTTGGCTCAGCTCCCCATCCATGGCAAAACCAAGTTGTCCAAGATGTTCAATCAAATTGATCATCTTAAGTACATGGTCATTCACAGATGATCCCTCAGACATCCTACAACCGAACAGTTCCTTCGATATCTCATATCGAGCTGTCCTCCCTGCCACATCATACAACTCTTGTAGATGGATAAGGATAGTGTGAGCATCCATATGCTCATGTTGCTTCTGTAGCTTAATGTTCATGGAAGCTAGCATGATGCATTGAGTAACATTTGCATCATCTATCCACTTACGATACACAACATGTTCATCATTATGTGCATCGCTAGCAGGTTCAGTAGGCTTAGGTGAGTCAAGCACATATTCCAGCTTCTCAACCCTGAGAACAATTCTCAAGTTTCGAAGCCAGTCAGTAAAATTAGGACCAGTCAACTTGTGAGCATCTAGTATACTCTGGAGTGATAGTGCAGAAGACATAACGAATATAGTAAATCTGTAAATGATGAACACATAACAACACTTAGCCAATATTCAATTTCATTTCAAGATATTATATGAATCGGGTCTTTATTCATAAGTGGCTCCCACTAGTTTATCTAATTTATACAACCCCTAAGTGAAAATTAAGCATTCATAATGCTAGTGGGAATAGGGATCCTATATTCCATCACACAACCTCGGCTGTAGCACGAAACGTCATGTGATGTTCAATAGGCAGACAACTCTTGTCAATTACATCTTATGTTATTCCGTAATAAAACTTTAGCCTCTTGAATAATTGAGTCACGGCTGTAGCACGACAAACTCAATATTCTAAGTCATGTCTAACCCAATATTTCGTACAATTGAATCAGTCTCCAACGGCCCACGGCTGTAGCATGTAACGACCTTTAGATTCTAATTCAATGTACACATCTCTATGTAATAGACAAGTATTTCTTATTTCGAAATCAAAGCCCTCAGCTGTAGCACGAAACGACAATGATTTAAAAATAAGAACTACTTTCTACCATGTTGGAAGGCTATGACCGACACAAGCCCGTTGTGTCATTGGCCAATTACTACTTGATATTATTTAATTTTAGAGGGATTATATTATGTTACAATCATAATCATATTATAAAGAGATTCTTCCTTTTAAATTAAATATTTCAAATCAATAATCGATAATCAGATGATTCCCAGATCGGGGGGAGCATTGTCAAGAGGCGTCACTTAATACCCCTTTCTTACAGATATAAATCTGCTTTTGACAGAATCATCCTTTCTCTCAATATTGAAAATTCATATTTAATTACGTGTTTCATAAACACAAGAATCTCATGATTGTATTCATAATATTATTGTTAAGGCAAGAAACGATTCATATTCTAGATTTTCTAGAGCACGCCTTATATTGATTTAAGTTCACCTAAATCTATCATCGCATGGTAAACATAGGCATATATCTCATATATAAAATTAAATAAACAAGTAAATGTAAATTGCAATAAAGTAAATATGTTTGGTTATGGCCCCATGCTATGTGATCTTTATCAAGCTCATGATAAAGATCAAGGTCAATCTAATATGGTGATGGAAATAAATACAACTACTTATTACAAAAGTCTTTTTCTTTGTTTAGAATTCTTGTATGCCTCGTCTTCTTCTTTGTACAACCTCCATTGGATAGCTTGAGTCTTCAATTACATTACATAGATTGAAAGTAAAACTAATCTAATGAACTTACAAGAATAACTCGAGTTACATTCGAGATTTATGATTACAAAGATTGACGACATGCAAGTCGTATTTAAAACCAAAACCAAAACCATTACACTAAGGTCGAAAGGCCATGACCATCCACCATGCTCATACAACACATAAAAGCATGTTAAAGCACATAATCTGATCTTAACATATCATATTATCCATGATCTAATCATAAAAAAATATGACAAAAATCAGAAAAATCATAATCAAATTAAAAAAATAAGAATCACTGTTTACGGGCAGTAACCGACGTCAAACGCCTTACAGACGAGTCGTTGATAGCAATAGCTATCAGTTTTGTTCAGACGCTCGTTTACCTATGGACTAGGGTATTCGTTTGCGTAAATCGGACACCAGAACAAGATTTCAGCAAATCTGTAGCAGCCAATTCAGAATCCATATCTTATATGATTCTCATAATTATAACAAACATAAGTCAACATACATGCTCATATATATACAGATTACATAATCATCTTATGATTATATAACTCACATGAATATCATATATTCAAAACCATACATATATAAGCATATTTTATCAACATCAAATCATAGCGAATCACGTACATGCTCATATATCGAAAACAGTTAAATACATAAACGAATTAAAAACTTTTCGCAAGTAGCTCTGATGCCATTAAAGGGTTTTTAGCACATAAACGCAACGAAAATGTAAATTTAAATATAAAAAAAAATCGAAACCCTCCACAGGATCCATGCGAAAAATAATATTTAATTCGTAGTTCAGTATGTTTACCTTAAGAAGCTTTACGTTAATGGAAAGATGGAGGTCTTTAATAGCGATCCAAGAACGATGAACGGAAATCACTAGCAGCTGCTCCTCAAGTGTGAAGCACTCCACCGGTATCCACCAAGAGTACAATGTGATGGAGGAGGAAGAGGTTGAGAGAATTAGTTGCCTCCCTCTTGTTCTACTTTAGAATTATGGTTAATTATTTGGGTTGAGGCAAATAGGGTTTATAATAGTATATTTATAGGCAAAATTTTCAGCTGAAAATTTTCCATAAAATATTATTATTATTAACCCTTTAATTGTTTATTCTTATTAACCAATTAACTAATAATTAAAACACCTTTTAATCATTAATTCCTTTTTCAAACATTTTAGAAAAATAATTCTCTCACTTGATTTAATTTCCAAAATTAAATTTTTAATTAATAATATTAAGAATTAATTAAATCTCATTTAATCAGTTATTAAATCTGCTAATTAATTATTTATTTCACAAATAAATAATTACCATCCATTATTAATTAATTCCTCCCCCATTAAATCATTCTCTTTTATGGTGTGACCCTGTAGGTTCAATATTAAGCCGGTAGTAGAAATAAATAATAAAACTATTATATCTTTATTTATATAAATTCTCTAATTCATTAAATATGATTAATTAATAAATTAATCATATTTATCCTACATCGCGAGGGATACTGTAACACCCCCAGATCCGGGGTCGGGGATTCGGGTCGTCACGGTCTTTCTTTCCATAATATCATTTCACTTAATTAATAATAAATAACCTTATGCTGTGACCCCACACTAACACACACCACAACCCGTTATAGTCTCAGAGATGAAATTGAAATAAGTACAAGTCTTTGAATCCACAATTTAAAAGTTATTACAACCCAAAATGATTACTTGATAATTTACAGTTAATTGCCATTATCTACCATAAGTTATAATTATACATAATTTGATTCTCAAAAGTAGAGTGCCTAGTCTACCAATAGATCTACCTCTGCAGCTATAGCAGCTACAACATCATCGGGAAGACGCGGGACGCTTCCCACGCGCTTGCGCTGGGTCTGCTGGAGTCTGGCCATCTTTCCTAACTATTGTTGTGTGATGAAGAAATAAAGCAAGAATGAGCCTTACAGCTCGCAAGATAATATATAGTGATAACAATAATATAAGTATCTAAATGGATACTTACTAGAATCTTTTATCATGTGTAAGATAATTACTTACTAGATATAAGTAAAAACAAGGGATAAAGTTACCAGATACTTCACTACACTTATATCATTTATAAAGCTACTTGAACTACCACTGTTCAAAGTATAATGAGCTTTCAACAGTTCATCACATAGATGAGACTACAAGACAAGATTTGAATAGATTAAATCTTTGAAATATTATTAAAGGAAATGAAGTTATGATATACTTCATTAAGTTCTGATATATATATATATCCACATATACATCTTCTTTATACATTTCCTGAAAACCTCTGTCATGTAAAGTATGAACAGAGTTTGAAACATCCAATGAATTTTGGAAAGGAAAAGAATTTTGGCATAAACCAGGTATCTTGCTGATCAGGCAAAGATACCAATAAATAACCTTTTCTACTAGTAGATGGACGAATTCCCCACTGGTCATCACCCGGGTCGCAATAGGACCTTATGCTGGACTGCCACTCAGCCACTTACGCATTTGATGGACTCCCACTGAGCCACTTACACTTTCATGGACGCCCACTGAGCCCATGTTGCTTATGCCGACTCAATAGATGGACTTACTTCCCGAACTTTGGGTAAGTAATCAATTCTTTTATCAAAACAGCAACCTCGTTGCGAATATAAAATACACCACAGAGCCGGATCCCTCAGGTTTTGAGCGAATATTTAAATCCCCTTCGAAAGGAAGATCTTAAATATAAAAATGAGTTTTGGGATCCGCTCTAACTTTTAAAATCATTTCGAAGACTCGAAACATTTTTAAGAATATTTGGAGTACTGCTGATTTATTAAAATAAATCAGTCCCAATATATTAGAAAATATTTGAATATTATTATTTAAATAATATTACCAAAAAGGATAATCTCTATAAAAATAATCGAAGTAGAAGTGTTAAAACTCATACTTGAAATTAATATTAAATAACCAAAGATATACTTATACGAAAGTACTATCTTTATTTGAATAATCAAAAGTAAGTTTGATTATCGAAACATTATTATTTAACAAAATAAAGAATATTATTTAATAAAATAAGCGGAGTCATAAGCCCTCGAATGAATATTCAAAATAATATTCATTAATAAAATAAACGGAGTCATAAGCCCTCGAATGAATATTCAAAATAATATTCATTAATAAAATAAACGGAGTCATAAGCCCTCGAATGAATATTCAAAATAATATTCATTAATAAAATAAAGGGAATCATAAGCCCTCGAATGAATATTCAAAATAATATTCATTAATAAAATAAAGGGAGTCATAAGCCCTCGAATGAATATTCAAAATAATATTCATTAATAAAATAAACGGAGTCATAAGCCCTCGAATGAATATTCAAAATAATATTCATTAATAAAATAAAGGGAGTCATAAGCCCTCGAATTAATATTCAAAATAATATTCATTAAATAAATAAAATAAAGTTATCGAATAAACCTTATTCGATTAATAGTTTTAAAAACTATATCAATATATATATATATATATTATACTCGGGAACATCGACTCCCGGTTTAGAAAAAATGTTCACTTTTGGGTCCCCTATACTAAGGGTATACGCAACTACTTCTTATCTCTAGCATAGGTATTATGAAACTATAAGCATTGAAATCAATAGATAGATAACCAGATTACGAAACAGACATGCATATATATACCATCTCAGCATGCTTCAATATATCGCAAAATTTGCTAATTAACCAACATGCATCTATCACAAGATAATACATATACATATATACATCACCACAACAGTATAACAGGTAGAAAACTTGCCTGAGCAACTGGGGGTTACAAATGGCTCGGGACGAGTCTGGTAACCTATAAACAACAAGTAAGTTGGAATTAAACCAAAGTCACTTGTAAATCTATAATTTAACTAACTTAGACTCTAACGTTTGTTTTGCGCCTAGTGATTCTCTTAAGTCACTCGGGTACCCTCGGCTCCACCATTTTTAATAATTTAAACTTTACGAGTTTTAAGGCGATTCCTTCGCGAGTGTCTTACCAACTGCCTAACACACTTACCATAAATGTTTCATACATTAATTAACCCTTTTTGGTCTTTAACCTATGTTTCAAAGTAAGGCGAGGGGAAAAGTTTCGTTCGCGAAACGCCGTTACTTGAAACGGTCATTTCTCCTAAACCGTGCATCGGAATCGAACGAACTACATATCAAAACGAAGCTCGTAACACGAGCTATTTAGACATGGCAATGGTCATAATCTAGCAGGGGGTTCTGGGGTCCTAATGTTATGCACAAAAACAGTCTAAAGAAAATCGGACGTTACGACGGCTATGTTTACGCGATTTCCCAATTTTAAACCATTCAAAAACCATCCCAATTCAACCTCAAATCAATCATACAACCAACATCCATCCTTATCACATCATAACAGCCCCAATCAATTTAATTTTTAACATTCATACTTATGCCTAAGCTTGAATTTAACTATACTACATTCTTTTAACCAAAATAACAAGATTTACCATTCCATTTCAATACCACTTCAACCCAAACTCTAAACCACAAACATTAAGCTACAATATCACCATAATAATCAAAATCATCTTATTAAACATAGGAATCTAGGGTTTGGAGATGATATACCTTCCTTGAAGTGGTGGGAGTAGCTAGGAAGCCTTAAGAAGCTTTGAGAAGTCTTAGGGATGCTTGGATCTTAAAGGAAAACAAGAAAAATTTCAAGTTAAAAACTTGAAAACACTATTCATTGTCTTCTTCATTGATTTAATGAAGAAGATTGAGAAAGAATTGATGGCTTAAACTCATGATATAGCCCTAACTATGCATAAGGATGATTAGGGAATTAACTCACCAATTTAGGAAGCTTGGATCTTGAATTTTTGAAATTTCTTGCCTTTGGAATAGTAAAAAGCCGAGAGCAATTGAAGAATAATGCCTTGGTTTCTTTTTGTTTTGATGAACAATGAATTATTTGGCTTGGTTGATTTGGTTTTGTTTTGTTTTTGGTTAATTACCAATTTAACCTTGATTTTGTGTGGTTAAAAATCCACCACATCTCCTTCCTTCCCATGTCATGCCTATGTCATGTTGTGATGTCATTTTTCCCTCCTTGTCCTCTTCTCATTGGTTGGGTGACATCACTCTCTCTAATCCCTTTGCTTAACTTCCTAATTGTTTGCCTAATGACCGCTGATCTGTTATACGGTTCACTTAACTTTCGTTTTCGTTTATCATTTGAAGGATCATACCCGGGATCTTATTACTTAGGTTCCCATAACCTTTCTCAATACATTATATTCCTTTTTATGATCCTCTATTATAATCCTTTAATTTAAATCCTTTTTATCCTGTTACCTTATACTCAATTCTCTCCGTATCTAGTGTATTTCCGGGAAAAATCAAAGTGTTCGGAATTGGATTCTAACGATCTTTACATACACTCATATACCATATAGAGTACTAATAAAATCTCAGAATATCCATAATAGAACCCCTACATAGTGTGGCATGAAAAGTTATCTCATTCAGCAAAAATACTATTCACAAGGGTTACAAAAAAGTTGAAAATTTTGGGGGTTATTACAGTCTCCCCTCCTTAAAAGGATTCCGCCCCGGAATCAAACAGAAAACAAATGGGGGTACTTTTCTAGCATTGCGCTCTCTAGTTCCCAAGTCTACTCTTCTATATTATGATTCTGCCATAGTACTCTGACTAGCTTGATCACTTTGTTCCGAAGCACCTGCTCCTTCTTATCTATAATCCTTACTGGCTTCTCCACGTAAGTTAGATCTGGCTGCATATCCACCTGCTCGTACTCCACTATGTGTCTGGCATCCCGATGATACTTCCTTAGCATTGACACATGGAACACATTATGAACTTGTTGCAAGTTAGGGGGTAAGGCTAGCTCGTAAGCTAACTTTCCAATCCGTCTTAATATCTCAAAAGGTCCAATGTATCTTGGGCTTAGTTTTCCTTTCCTCCCGAACCTCATTAATCCCTTCCAAGGGGATACCTTTAGCAGTACTAAGTCCCCTACTTCATATTCCTTGTCCTTTCGGGCTAGGTCTGCATATTTCTTCTGTCTGTCTTGGGCTGCTACAAGTCGCCCTCTGATAAGATCCACTATATCTTTGGTCCTTTGGACCACTTCGGGTCCGAGCATCTTCCGCTCCCCCACTTCATCCCAGTATAAGGGAGATCGACACCTTCTTCCGTACAGGGCCTCATAAGGCGGCATTCCGATGCTAGCATGAAAGCTATTGTTATAAGAAAACTCGATCAACAACAAGTGATCATCCCAACTCCCTTTAAAGTCTATTGCACAGACTCTCAACATATCCTCTAGTGTCTGGATGGTCCTTTCACTCTGCCCATCCATCTGGGGATGGTACGCGGTACTCATATTTAACTTGGTCCCCGCACATTCCTGAAAGCTCCTCCAAAATCTGAAGTTGAACCTGGGGTCTCGGTCTGAGACAATGGACGCTGGGACTCCATGTCGCGTCACTATTTCCTTATGGTAAATGTCCACCAGTCTATCGACTGTGTATCTCTCATTGATAGGAATGAAATGAGCTGACTTTGTCAGTCGGTCTATAATTACCCAAATGGCGTCGTGATTGGCTTTCGTCCTTGGCAAGCCTACAACAAAATCCATCGCTATCTGTTCCCATTTCCATTCGGGAATCTCCAGGGGTCGTAAGAGTCCACTGGGTCTCTGGTGCTCTGCTTTTACCCTTTGGCAAGTCAAACATTTGTTTACCCATTCTGCTACGTCCCTCTTCATGTTGGGCCACCAGTAATATTCCTTCAAATCCCTATACATCGTGGTACTTCCCGGGTGAATGGAATACCTTGAACTATGGCTTTCATCCAAAATCTCATCTTTAAGCTCTTGAACATTCGGAACCCAAATCCGGTAGGAGTACCTCATTATCCCTTTATCATCTTTCTCAGTATGGATCTCCTCTCCAGTCATTGACTCTCTGCCTTCATTCATTATTTTCTCCTGGCACAATCTGATCTTTTCCAATAACTCTGGCTGCATTGAGATCTCAAAAAGCTTTTCAGTTCCGGTTCCGGTTACCTTTACTTCTATTTCCATTCTCTCAAAATCCCTTATCAATTCTTCCGAAGTCGTTATCATTCTGAGTCTTTCCTTTCTACTAAGGGCATCAGCCACCACATTGGCTTTCCCTGGATGATAGAGAATCTCACAATCATAGTCCTTGATTAGTTCTAACCATCTCCTCTGGCGCATGTTGAGCTCTTTCTGCGTAAATATGTACTTGAGGCTTTTATGGTCTGTGAAAATCTCGCACTTCTCTCCATACAAGTAGTGCCTCCAAATTTTTAAGGCAAATACTATTGCCGCGAGCTCAAGGTCATGAGTAGGATATCTAACCTCGTATTCCTTCAATTGTCTCGATGCATACGCAATCACTTTACCGTGCTGCATAAACACACATCCTAATCCTTTGTGCAACGCGTCACTATATATCACAAAATCTCTTTTTCCGTCCGGCAATGCCAACACCGGAGCCGTTATCAACCTTTTCTTTAATTCCTGAAAACTGTTCTCGCATTTCTCCGTCCATTCAAACTTCTCTGTCTTACGAGTAAGTCGGGTCAAAGGGGCTGCGATCTTCGCAAAGTCCTGTACAAATCTACGATAGTAGCCGGCCAATCCTATGAAAGTCCTTACCTCTGTGGGTGTTTTTGGCCTTTCCCAATTTGAGACCGCCTCTATCTTGGAGGGGTCGACCAATACTCCTTCTTTATTGATCACATGTCCTAAAAACTGTACTTCATTCCGCCAGAACTCACACTTCGAGAATTTGGCATACAACTGCTCCTCTCTGAGTATTCCTAGAGCTATCCTCAAATGCTCTGCATGTTCTGTCTCAGTCCTTGAGTAGATCAAAATATCATCGAAAAAAACTTTCACACATTTGTCCAAGTACTTCTTAAATACTCTATTCATTAAATCCATGAAAGCCGCTGGGGCGTTGGTTAATCCAAAGGACATTACCAAGAACTCATAATGCCCATATCTGGTACGAAACGCTGTCTTGGAAATATCTTCGGGTTTAATCTTTAGTTGGTGATATGCAGTTCTCAGGTCGATCTTGGAAAAATAAACAGCATCCTTTAGCTGGTCGAACAGATCGTCTATTCTAGGTAATGGGTACCTGTTCTTTATGGTTAGCTTGTTCAACTCTCGATAATCGATGCACAGCCTCATGCTCCCATCTTTCTTCTTAACAAATAAAACCGGTGCTCCCCATGGAGACACACTGGGTCTTATCATACCCTTATCCAAGAGTTCCTGCAATTGGATAGCTAATTCCTTCATTTCTAACGGGGCTAACCGGTAAGGTGCTTTTGAAACTGGCGCCGTCCCTGGGGCGAACTCAATAGCAAATTCAATCACTCTATTGGGTGGTAAAATCGAAAGGTCTTGTGGGAATACATCTTCAAATTCGTTGACTACTGGAATATCTTGTAAGTTGGGCACCTCCTTCTACGTGTCCACCACATAGGCTAGGTAGGCCTCATTTCCTGTTCGTAGCATCCTTCTGGCCTGTGCCATAGTCAAAAATTTCTGCGTCTGCCTCTTTCCTCAAAATATAACTTCTTTCTTCCCTGGGATATTTAGCTTAACTTTCTTCCCTTTATAGTCTATCTGAGCATCATTGCTAGATAGCCAGTCCATTCCCAAAATTATATCAAACTCCCCTAATTTAAAAGGAATCAGATCAACACTAAAAGATTGCTCCCCTATGCCTATCTCACAGGCGGGGTGAATCTGGTTAACAGGAATAATTTCATGATTGGCTATTTCTACTTGTAAGGGTTCTATCAAGGGTTTAGCCTTAAGTCTTAACTTACGCGCAAGGTCCTTTGATATAAAAGATTTAGTTGCTCCCGAATCAAATAAAACGTTTGCACTGAATGAATTTAGAAAAAGGGTACCTGCTATCACATCTGAATCTTTCATAGCATCCTGGACTGTCATGTTGAAAGTCCTTGCAGTAGGTGGCTTATTAGAAGCAGCCCTGCTTGCTCCCGAAGCTGCTGGTTTGTTCATTGGGCATTCCCTCTTCCAATGACCCGGGCGTCCACACTGATGACAAGTGGTGGTTGGAATGACAGCAGGGGTTGATGATGGGCTCCTAGTTGAATAGTGACCTTCCCGACCGCACTTAAAGCAGGTTACTGTCTTTCCTTTACACTCCCCAGTGTGATTCCTTCCACATATGTTACAAGCTGGCAATGGGGGTCGAGACTGGTTGGGATAGGACATTCTTGACTTCTGGCCGCCCTGGCTCACACTTACACTCATTGGCCGCTTAAACCCAGTGTTCCTTCCTGGTAGGGACACTGCTCCTCGATTAAATCTAGTTGGGAAGCTCCTTCCTGCGGAACCTCCACCCATGCTCATACTTTTCCTCTTTATTCCTTTCTTCTCTCTTTTCTTCTGCATCTGTTCACTTCCGACTTCTACAATCGTTGCCTTTTGCACCAGAGTGGCATAGTCCGTAAGCTCAAGGATTGCCACCCTATTCTGAATCCACGGTTTCAGTCCCTGCTGAAACCTCCTAGCTTTCTTTTCCTCGGTGCTCACAAATTCCGGCACAAACCTTGATAACTCAGTAAATTTTGCTTCATACTCTGCTACCGATAAATTATTCTGCTTTAGCTCCAAGAACTTGAGCTCCATCTGGTTTTCCATAAACCTCGGGAAATACTTTCCCAGAAACAACTGACTAAATCTCTCCCAGGTTATAATAGCATTTGTCTCCATGTTTTTCTTGGCCTCCCACCAGTAGTTAGCTTCTCCTTTCAGAAGGTAGGTAGCAAATACAGTCTTCTGTGCCTCATCGGTACTCAAAATCTCAAAGGATTTCTCCATTTCCTTTAACCATGCCCTTGCCTCAACTGGGTCGGCTGATCCGTGGAACTCAGGGGGCTTAAGGGACTTAAAAGCCCTGAAAGAGTTTGCCACAGTATTGTTATTTCCTTGAGGGGGTGGGTTGGGTTGACGTTCCAAATTCTGCCTTAGGAGTTGCATGAACTGGCCCATGGGATCCATGCCTGGGTTTGGTACTGGTTGTTCAACCTCAGTTTCTCCTTCTTCAGCCTCTATCTCAAATCCCTCAACATCATATATTTCCTCTTCCTCTTCATACAGGGAGTCATCCTGTTCCACATAATCCTCATCTTCCTCTTCACTGTGTTCCTGGTTCCTATCATCCTGGTTATGGCTTCCCTGGTCCTCAGATCCAGGGTTCGCCCTAGTTCCAATCTTTCTTGGCGGCATGATTCTGATAATAAAAAAATTATTGGGAAATTCAACGTTAGGTCACAATCATATACAATATTGTGCCTTGCACAGCTTCATAATGGGGAGAACGTATATCGCAATTCTATTATTTTATGACAGTTCTAATACGAAGTGCAGTAATAATAATGATAAAAATAGTGACCTCGTCACTAAGGAACTGAACCGAAATGAAACAAATATATACATAATACGAGAAATACATAGTTTGATCTGGTCAAAAGTACAACAGTGCTACAGCCATCTGTCCCAAAAGTGATACACAAGAGTCTATCTGTCTAGTCAGAAAAAGGGATGCTATATACAAGTTAACTATCCCAGAAAATTGGCTCTTACTAAGGCCTCGGCTAACTAGACAACTAGACTATTCCATCGTCAGTCCTGAATCATACACCAGAGCGGGTCAACTCCCATACCCTTTCCATCGCACGACGGAAGATATAGTCGGCCTGCCGCCTGGAGATCCTACCATGCTTGTCCCCCTGGAGAGATCTGAGTCTCGCTCGGGACGTGAGCTCTATCCCCGTAAGCTCCCTCCTCAAGGATCGGGGTATAGAAGCCCTAGTCTCATAAACTCGGGTACGCCTACCCGCCCTCTCCGCATCCAACTCCCTCCTGGCCTCATCCAGTCGGGCCTCGGCAACAGCCACTCGGGTCCTCAGAACATCCTGAACATATCCATGAGCTAACGAAGACTGCCTGTGGGCAGGTTCAAGAGGTGGTGAATCCGGAGCCGCTGAGGGTGCCTCCTCGGTCTGCCTAGGCTCGGAAGTATGGGTCTCTGAGCTGCCATCATAGGGAATCCAAGATAGTGGTGGAGGGGTAGGGGCTCTGACCACCGGAAGTGTGGGTAAAGGGGTACCAGCATACACTACCATAGGTCCAACACGCTCCTCAGCTACTGGGACCTCATCCGGGTCCTCCTCATCTGGAATAGAAATAACCTCTGTCTCTGACTCCTCTGAGGGGTCCTCCTCATATGAAATAGCAATGACCTCCATCTCTGACTCCTCTGAGGGGTCCTCCTCATCCTCCTCCATCTCAGGCTCTTCCTGATCCTCAACATCTAGCAGTGCCTCATCATGCTCACGCTCGAACATCTCAGGGTCCTCTATCTCAGGCGCCTACACATTAAACGAGCTAAGTTACTATCATGATACTTATAAGGGTTCCCGTAAGGGTTTTAACTGTCAGTGCTACTTTAAGTAGTCCGACCATGAACTTGACAAGAGTTCTTATTATCTTTGTGAGTTTATTATTATATTGTCGCATCATCTCTGAGGTTTATAACGCTTAGCTCTGATACCATTTCTGTAACACCCCCAGATCCGGGGTCGGGGGTCCGGGTCGTCACGGTCTTTCTTTCCACAATATCACTTCACTTAATTAATAATAAATAACCTTATGCTGTGACCCCACACTAACACACACCACAACCCGTTATAGTCTCAGAGATGAAATTGAAATAAGTACAAGTCTTTCAATCCACAATTTAAAAGTTATTACAACCCAAAATGATTACTTGATAATTTACAGTTAATTGCCATTATCTGCCACAAGTTATAATTATACATAATTTGATTCTCAAAAGTAGAGTGCCTGGTCTACCAATAGATCTACCTCTGCAGCCATAGCAGCTACAACATCATCGGGAAGACGCGGGACGCTTCCCACGCGCTTGCGCTGGGTTTGCTGGAGTCTGGCCATCTTTCCTAACTGTTGTTGTGTGATGAATAAATAAATCAAGAGTGAGCCTTACAGCTCGCAAGATAATATATAGTGATAACAATAATATAAGTATCTAAATGGATACTTACTAGAATCTTTTATCATGTGTAAGATAATTACTTACTAGATATAAGTAAAAACAAGGGATAAAGTTACCAGATACTTCACTACACTTATATCATTTATAAAGCTACTTGAACTACCACTGTTCAAAGTATAATGAGCTTTCAACAGTTCATCGCATAGATGAGACTACAAGACAAGATTTGAATAGATTAAATCTTTGAAATATTATTAAAGGAAATGAAGTTATGATATACTTCATTAAGTTCTGATATATATATATATATCCACATATACATCTTCTTTATACATTTCCTGAAAACCTCTGTCATGTAAAGTATGAACAGAGTTTGAAACATCCAATGAATTTTGGAAAGGAAAAGAATTTTGGCATAAACCAGGTATCTTGCTGATCAGGCAAAGATACCAATAAATAACCTTTTCTACTAGTAGATGGACGAATTCCCCACTGGTCATCACCCGGGTCGCAATAGGACCTTATGCTGGACTGCCACTCAGCCACTTACGCATTTGATGGACTCCCACTGAGCCACTTACACTTTCATGGACGCCCACTGAGCCCATGTTGCTTATGCCGACTCAATAGATGGACTTACTTCCCGAACTTTGGGTAAGTAATCAATTCTTTTATCAAAACAGCAATCTCGTTTCGAATATAAAATACACCACAGAGCCGGATCCCTCAGGTTTTGAGCGAATATTTAAATCCCCTTCGAAAGAAAGATCTTAAATATAAAAATGAGTTTTGGGATCCGCTCTAACTTTTAAAATCATTTCGGAGACTCGAAACATTTTTAAGAATATTTGGAGTACTACTGATTTATTAAAATAAATCAGTCCCAATATATTAGAAAATATTTGAATATTATTATTTAAATAATATTCCCAAAAAGGATAATCTCTATAAAAATAATCGAAGTAGAAGTGTTAAAACTCATACTTGAAATTAATATTAAATAACCAAAGATATACTTATACGAAAGTACTATCTTTATTTGAATAATCAAAAGTAAGTTTGATTATCGAAACATTATTGTTTAACAAAATAAAGAATATTATTTAATAAAATAAGCGGAGTCATAAGCCCTCGAATGAATATTCAAAATAATATTCATTAATAAAATAAACGGAGTCATAAGCCCTCGAATGAATATTCAAAATAATATTCATTAATAAAATAAACGGAGTCATAAGCCCTCGAATGAATATTCAAAATAATATTCATTAATAAAATAAAGGGAGTCATAAGCCCTCGAATGAATATTCAAAATAATATTCATTAATAAAATAAAGGGAGTCATAAGCCCTCGAATGAATATTCAAAATAATATTTATTAATAAAATAAACGGAGTCATAAGCCCTCGAATGAATATTCAAAATAATATTCATTAATAAAATAAAGGGAGTCATAAGCCCTCGAATGAATATTCAAAATAATATTCATTAAATAAATAAAATAAAGTTATCGAATAAACCTTATTCGATTAATAGTTTTAAAAACTATATAAATATATATATAAATATATATATATATATATATATATTATACTCGGGAACATCGACTCCCGGTTTAGAAAAAATGTTCACCTTTGGGTCCCCTATACTAAGGGTATACGCAACTACTTCTTATCTCTAGCATAGGTATTATGAAACTATAAGCATTGAAATCAACAGATAGATAACCAGATTACGAAACAGACATGCATATATATACCATCTCAGCATGCTTCAATATATCGCAAAATTTGCTAATTAACCAACATGCATCTATCACAAGATAATACATATACATATATACATCACCACAACAGTATAACGGGTAGAAAACTTGCCTGAGTGACTGGGGGTTACAAATGGCTCGGGACGAGTCTGGTAACCTATAAACAACAAGTAAGTTGGAATTAAACCAAAGTCACTTGTAAATCTATACTTTAACTAACTTAGACTCTAACGCTTGTTTTGCGCTTACTGATTCTCTTAAGTCACTCGGGTACCCTCGGCTCCACCATTTTTAATAATTTAACCTTTACGAGTTTTAAGGCGATACCTTCGCGAGTGTCTTACCAACTGCCTAACACACTTACCATAAATGTTTCATACATTAATTAACCCTTTTTGGTCTTTAACCTATGTTTCAAAGTAAGGCGAGGGGAAAAGTTTTGTTCGCGAAACGCCGTTACTTGAAACGGTCGTTTCTCCTAAACCGTGCATCGGAATCGAATGAACTACATATCAAAACGAAGCTCGTAACACGAGCTATTTAGACATGGCAATGGTCATAATCTAGCAGGGGGTTCTGGGGTCCTAATGTTATGCACAAAAACAGTCTAAAGAAAATCGGACGTTACGACGGCTATGTTTACGCGATTTCCCAATTTTAAACCATTCAAAAACCATCCCAATTCAACCTCAAATCAATCATACAACCAACATCCATCCTTATCACATCATAACAGCCCCAATCAATTTAATTTTTAACATTCATACTTATGCCTAAGCTTGAATTTAACTATACTACATTCTTTTAACCAAAATAACAAGATTTACCATTCCATTTCAATACCACTTCAACCCAAACTCTAAACCACAAACATTAAGCTACAATATCACCATAATAATCAAAATCATCTTATTAAACATAGGAATCTAGGGTTTGGAGATGATATACCTTCCTTGAAGTGGTGGGAGTAGCTAGGAAGCCTTAAGAAGCTTTGAGAAGTCTTAGGGATGCTTGGATCTTAAAGGAAAACAAGAAAAATTTCAAGTTAAAAACTTGAAAACACTATTCATTGTCTTCTTCATTGATTTAATGAAGAAGATTGAGAAAGAATTGATGGCTTAAACTCATGATATAGCCCTAACTATGCATAAGGATGATTAGGGAATTAACTCACCAATTTAGGAAGCTTGGATCTTGAATTTTTGAAATTTCTTGCCTTTGGAATAGTAAAAAGCCGAGAGCAATTGAAGAATAATGCCTTGGTTTCTTTTTGTTTTGATGAAGAATGAATTATTTGTCTTGGTTGATTTGGTTTTGTTTTGTTTTTGGTTAATTACCAATTTAACCTTGATTTTGTGTGGTTAAAAATCCACCACATCTCCTTCCTTCCCATGTCATGCCTATGTCATGTTGTGATGTCATCTTTCCCTCCTTGTCCTCTTCTCATTGGTTGGGTGACATCACTCTCTCTAATCCCTTTGCTTAACTTCCTAATTGTTTGCCTAATGACCGCTGATCTGTTATACGGTTCGCTTAACTTTCATTTTCATTTATCGTTTGAAGGATCATACCAGGGATCTTATTACTTAGGTTCCCATAACCTTTCTCAATACATTATATTCCTTTTTATGATCCTCTATTATAATCCTTTAATTTAAATCCTTTTTATCCTGTTACCTTATACTCAATTCTCTCTGTATCTAGTGTATTTCCGGGAAAAATCAAAGTGTTCGGAATTGGATTCCGACGATCTTTACATACACTCATATACCATATAGAGTACTAATAAAATCTCAGAATATCCATAATAGAACCCCTACATAGTGTGGCATGAAAAGTTCTCTCATTCAGCAAAAACACTATTCACAAGGGTTACAAAAAAGTTGAAAATTTTGGGAGTTATTACAGATACTTCTCAGCATATCGCGACTATCCGGATAATACGAATTCACTGCTTAAAATACCAAGAACCTATTCAGTGAGTAGTTACCGTACAATCAATTCCTTCTACCCTGAAATGTCACGACTAAATACAAGGCATGGAACTTGTGTCAAGCCTATCTTATTTAATCATTTGCTTTCCCATTCACTATGCTTAGTTCTATTTAATGTAAATTAGAAACTCCTTTCTAATTTCATTCACTCTGGCCAGAGATTCCTGAACTAGCATAAGTGGATCAGCATTGGACATTCTCTTCCTTCACTGGAAGGGGTAGATCCTTTATTGATCATACACTATCTTCGTGTACAAATTCCTATACCCAGTAGAGCCCTATAATTGTCCCTGGAGACTAAGAACTAAACCAAAACATAGTTCAGTGTACACAAGATGACTATGATGACCTCAAGTCTAAGGATACTTGTACAACTATCACTATGTGAACAACTGCTGACACGTGAGTGAACTCCATCAGTTGTTCAGCTGTGTGAGTCATGTTCAGTGAACTTATTCTATAATAAGCACCTACATACTAGCTATAGTGTCATCACACAAATGTCTATGTACAAATGAGAACAGACATCCTTCATAATGAAGCAAGCATAATATGTACCGATCTTTGCAGATTACTAATTACCAGTTAGTAATCCTACGACCAGGAAATATTTAAGTTTAGAGTTATCATCTTTTAGGTCTCATTATTATGATCTCATCATAATCCATAAAAAGCTTTACTCTAAACTATGGTATATCTTATTTAAACACTTAAATAGATAAAGCCCACAATAAAGCCAAAACAAGTCTTTTATTAATATCAATGAAATCAAAACAGATTATATAAAAGTTATTTCTAAATCATCATACATGATTGGACTTAGGATACATCTCTTTCACCTTTGATATTTAACAACAAAGTAAGTATCAGCATAAATCAGAAACTGAATCAAAACCGCTTTTCACCTTTTATCCAAAACAGAAACAGTTGATAAACCATTTATTCTAAGAATATCAAAACAATTTAGAAACAATTGTTTAGATTGGAACCAATTATAGTTCATGCTGCTCCTGATGATCAGTCACGAACCAGCACCGGTATCCCGCAGCCATACCGTTAATATAGGTATTACCCATATCCCGCAGCCATACGGTACCTATAGGGCACCAGAAAATGGATATACTCGCCTTGAAACAAATTACAACTGGACCGATATCTCGATCTCCTACGCTGTAACCAGTAACCATTCCAATCTTAAAACCTTTTTTTTTATTGAGAAAAAAGGAGGCGAATCAATCGACATCCTAAATAATTTTATTCCCCTATTCACTTGGGAAGAAATACTCGCGACAAAATCATCTTTCTCAAAATCCAAAACATTTATAAATCCAGTAATTTGATAAGTAAAATCACTTAGCTATTCTGAACATAGAATAGCAGAAGAGTGCTTGCATAAACAGGATCATTTAATTCAGCGATATGTAAAACATTTATCTATTCTGAACTGAGAATAGGGAAAGCAATACTTGCATGATAAGATTCAGAATAAATATCACTTGAACAATACGTAATGATAGGGATACTTGCCTTTGGTTTTTAGCAGTTAGTCACACTCGCAATGACGCATCTATTTTGACATTCTATCTCAAAACATCACCGTCCTTCTTTTCAACACTTTACTGATATGATGCTCCTGCGATTGCTAGAAGCCAGACATCCAATACCATTTCATCTCATTGTTTATCCAACATCTTCTCATGATCAACTCGAATGATCCGCATCTATAATTAAAAGATACAACTTTAATCGTCTAAACGATGATTACTCAACAAACTGCGCATCAATACCCTATTGTCTACCCATACGATAGCCCGCACTTAAAGAAGACAGACAAACACAAGACCATTGACCCACTTACACACGTAATTCATATAATTGTAAGCACATAATCCACGTATCACATAATTCATATCAAATATGACTCTGTTCGTCAAAACATTCGACTCGGTGTGTTTAAAACTCAAATCGGTCAAAATTCATGATTGCCTACATTGAGAAAACTCAGGAGAAGCAACAAACTCAAATTGAAGAAATTTTAAAGAATCTAGCTTCTCACCAAAGTCAACTCAATGAGATGCAATCCTCAGTGGAATTGCTTGTCTCTCTTCTTTTACCTGCTGATGCCAAAAAGGGGGAGAAAGTGATTAAGTCCAAATGCAAATCTATTCAGACACTGAAAGGAAAGGATGATGGAAATGATGACCAGGAAAACTCTGATAAGGGTAGAGGTCAAGGTCAAGGCAAAGGATTTTCATCAAGTAAAGCTAGAATTACCAGTCAAGGAACAAGTTCTGATACTGGGAGAAGAATAAGTTCTAATACTGGTAAAAGGATAAGTTCTGGTGAACATCTGGAACTTGATGAAGAAATTTCAAGGGAGTTATTTCTTAAAGAAAATCCAGGAATGGACTTTGAGAGTCTAAAGGAAGAAGAAGCTAGATTCAAAGCAGAAGGTGTCAAGACAAAATCTAAAACTACTGTTGTTGAAAAGAAATTTCCAAAACCTAAGGGTATTGTGATAAAGGAAAGAACAAATTCTGAGGCAATCAAAGCCAAATCACAAATGGAAATTGATCCAAGGTCCAAGGGCAAAGAAAATGTTGATGAACCTGTAAAGGTTTATATGCTAGTCATGGATGAAGAAAATGTCAAAATATCCTTTCCCAACACGAATTTAGGTTTCGTAAAAAAATTTAATTGCATAATCTTATTCGACGTCTCCGATAATTATAGGCTACGTCCCGTATTTTCGGAATTAATTTCCCGAAAATCAGGCAGCGTCTCCTTTGTTTATCGGCCTACCCGTCGAATACAATCGACGTCAAATCAATCACAACACAATTACCAAAATCCAATTGTCCAAGTCCCATCCACCAATTCAACCAACAGTGACAATTCGCAATTCACATACACCAATCAAATACACTTATTAATCGTTATTGTCCATATTTTTATATTTTAATTGAAGTAATTTTATTCGTCATTTGTATTTTTTTAAATCGTATTTTGTATTTTAAATCATAGGGCTCAGAAATATTCATCATAGTCCACTGTCGGCTCGTCGAGGCTCATCGCCGATGGCGGTAAAATTCGCGGGTACCCGATAAATTCGAATTTCCGACACGAGTTTCACCTATAAATATTAATAATTTCTCGCACGAATACATTTATTTCACGAAACTTTAATCAAATAAATCCTGCAGATAATTAATAAAATTAATCAATTATTCTCATCAATACACACAAATCCAATCGGCAAAAACAAAGCAGGGCAACACGCGCACACGCGCTGCCACACAGGGAAAGAGACCAGACGGCAAAATGGAAAAGAAACAGAAGAACACGGGCAATATAAATCTATACACCACCGTGTGTATATATAATTATACATACAATTCAACAAACCAATAGACCCTACCCGAAAGCGGGATAGAGGCCAGAAGAAGAAAAGAGAGGCGGCCGGCTTACCAGAATAGCGGGGGAAAAGCCGAGGAAAGAAAACGGAGATGATGAGGGAGATAGCAGGGAGAGAGACAAGAGCGAGAGTAGAGAGAAATAGAGAGATTTGCGGGAGAGACAGGAGAGGAGGAGAGATTGTAAATGGAGAAGAAGAACCGGGTTATACCCGATTAAAATCTGCCCCCCTTTTCTATTATTAATTATCAAATTACTAGGTAAACCCGAAACTAATGTACGTCTAACCCGCATTTTAACTTTTTAATGAACAACTCGCGGGTAATTAAAACCCGAACATTAATAAAATATTTTATAACATATCGCAAATAATTAAAAGTTATTTAAACATAATTTTCCATAATTTAAAATTATTTTTGAAATGCAACTAATATATGAATTTATCAATCAAATAAGACAGCATCGCGGGTCGAACTAAATCCTAAAATCTCCAAAATAATTTTAAAACTCCCGAAATATTCCAAACTTAATAAAATATAAATTTCAAAATTTTTGAAGAATTCTAGAGTTATATACTGATTTTACAATTAAATGAAATCAGAAAATCATTTAACGATAAATAATCAATAAAATGTTGATTTCTAAATTGTATAAACTCCTAAAAAATACTAAATAAAATTATAAAGCAACCAAAATAATTTTTGAAATAATTTTAGCATTTATAAAAATAAATATTCAATAAAATCATTTTAAAATCAAATAATGTCATACAGCTCAATAATTAATTATAAAATTAATCTTCGCATCCAACAAATCAGAAAATTATTAATACAACAACACATAGCTGACAGAACCATCACATATTTTATCCATTTAATAATTCGATAATTACATTTACATATCAGATCCGAAAATAGATTGCTTAGCCGCTAAATAACTATATAACGGTATAATTTAATACCTGATACGGATAATTATAAAAACTGGGTTTCCTACAAAATACTTTATACAAAAATAAAGTAATATTATCTCGCCTTCCGAGAATATGGGTTTTGCTGGTCTATAAAATGATTAGCGTATCGAAAATTTTTACACCGGGACTCGTACGGGTCAAACGATAATCCAGATTAAAAAAGTTAAAACACAGAAAATGTCCGGAATTACCAGATTAGGTTAGGAAGGAGTTTTCAGAAGAGTTTCGGATTGTAAAAATACAAAAACAGTTGAAGTTGGACGATTCCCGGGGTTATAAAATAGTTTTATAATTACTTAGAAAATAATTAATTAATCCACAAATCATTATAAATTCATATAATAGTCCAAAAATTACCAGAAAATATCATAATTATCTATATTATATTCTGGACATATAAAAATTAAAATACTTAAATAATATCATATATAAGCATCCAAAGCATCAACTCTAATTACCAGATAATTCACTAAATTCATATAAAATCACATAAATAATTTCAAATAATATTAAAAAAATAATATTCGAAAATATGGGATATTACATTTACCAGCCACTAGTTGAATCCAGCTTCTCAAGGTTGGTAAGTGAGTTAGGTATACTTAATTATTCTTGAATCTTTTCAGATATTTTGCAAGTTGTAATGCAGCCATATATTTAATTGATTTTTCAGTTAGCCAAAATTTCATCCCGGCGGATGATCATTTTCCATCGAGTTCGATCATCCGTCGGAATACAATTTATTATTAAAATCAATTATTTTTCTGGTTTATAACTCGACGGATAACTGATTTATCCTCATCCGTCGAATTGTCTCAATCCTAGCCGTTAATTCTCTGAACATTATCCATCGATTATACTTACGGTTTGTAAGCATAACACGACGGATAAATGATGGAATTTGTACAGTTTATTTTTAAACGGCTATTTTGGGAAATTTTTATTGGTCACTTTATTTTACTTTATTATTTTTTACAGTTATTTTTTGAGATATTATAAAAGCAAAATTCATTTTCATTACTTTTCTTTTATCATTCTTAATTCATCTGCTCTAACTTCTTTCTTTCTCAAAAGCAATTACCCTCTCTCTCTGCAATTTTTACTCTCTAACAATGGCACCAGTTATCAAATGATGTCTCATACTTACTTTATCTATGAGAAGAACAATTTCACAACTCTAGTGAACAAGGGGATTCAACAGTCTAGCGACTACCACAAAATGATGGATTTTGTGCAAGGCTTTAAGCTCAAATATGTCATGCTAGAGTGTCCCACTATCTACTGTGAGGTTGTGGAGGAAATATGGACAACTGCAGTGTACAACTCAACTGACAAGACCATCACTTTCACTATTAAAGGTAAGGAATTATGTGTTAATAGTGACATTGTTAAAGCATGCTTTAGGATTCCTGACAATACTATCTCTACTCCACACACAGACACTGATAATGTTAACATGTTAAACTCCATGGGTTATGCACTCACCATCTCTAAATTAAGTGAAATTAGGAGATTGGGTCTTAGGAAAGAATGGAGCTACCTGTGTGATGTAGTTACTAAAGTATTTTCTGGTAAAATTAGCAATTTTGATTCTGTTAATATCTCCATGCTCAACATGCTTCACATGCTAGTAACTGATAAATACTTTAATTTTAGTGATCTAGTCTTGTTTGAGTTGGGGTTTAAGTTAGGGGAGCTTAATAAGAGGGGTAAGAGTGTTTATTATGCTAGATTTTTCATGATGCTGGCTAACCACCTCTATGAGGACATTATGCTTGAGAACCCAACCAACAAATTAAATTGTTTGGTTCAAGAAAGAAGAATTATTGTAGATCTCAATAGAGCAGATCACCACAAAGAGGTGCCACTCTTCTACTTTCCAGTAATGGAGGCACTTCAGGTAAGTAAGGTAATTTCAACTGTCTCTACTCTTCTAACCTCAAACATTTCTTTGCTTTCTAGTGCAACAATGGCAACTGTGTCAATGACCCAACAGTTGCCTACCCAAGCTGCCAAACTATCAAAAATTTCTAAATCCAAAGCTAAGAAAGCCCCCACTGATTTCTTTCAAAAGAGATCAGTTGTAAAATCCACCAAACCTAGGAAAGGTGAGGGACATGGTGAAAAGCAAAGAAGCCCTAAGAATAAGGATGGTGAGCATAGTGTACCCAAACCAAGCCACACCACAGTTTCCCAACAAACTGTGGTTGTTAATAAGGACAAAAGCTCAATTCTAGTTTCATCCTCCCAAAAGGATGTAACTATTGAAACAAGCTCTCAACCAGGAGCACAGAACAAAAGGGGTAGGGACACAAGTTCACCACAAACTTACACCAGAAAGAAGAAACCTAAAACCTTTGGGGATGCATAGGGTACACACATAGTGCAAACTAGAGCTAAAGACCCAGTCACTGCACCATCTCAAAGTCAAATTGATGTGGCTCCAACAAATGTGGAGTCACAGCCAAAATCTGTGTAAATTGAAACACCTCAAACACCAAATTCTCCCACACATTCTTTGGATGTTGACATGATTCAAACATCACAACCATATTCTCCATCTTTAACTTTGTTGGAGAAGCCAAAAATCCATGTAAGTGAGCATCATCTTCTAGATGATTTGTTGGCTCACTTGCCATTTCTTTCTGAGAATGTTGAGACATCTGTGCCGAAATTCTCATCAGTCTGGACAGAGTCTAAAATAGGCTCCACTCCATACTCATTCATTTCTACTCACTTGATGGATATTGTTCATCCGTCGAGAAGTGATTGTATCCTGACGGATGTGCCTAACAGCAGTCATCCGTCAGATAGTCAAATTACTAACCCGATGGATATTTCTCATCCGTCGGGTGTCTCTGCACAACTCCAAAGTTCAACTATAGTTACAAGTGCAGATGACTTAGTAATTGTGCAATCACTATTAGGATTGAGGGAAGGTAGTGACTTGAGTGAGAGTTTGGGTTGCTCCCAGGAAAAAGGAGAGGAAAAGAGTGATCCAATGCAGTCCATTTCTTCAGGACTGGCAAAAGTGAGTGTGAGGAGTCCCACCTTAGATGGTGAAAGTGGGGGTGTGAGGGTCGGTAGCCAAGGTGAGACCTTGATGCAAGAAAAGAGAGAAAATGAGAGAAATACAGGTACTGGAGATATAAGGGTGGATGTCATTTTAAGTGAGTTAAGGAATGTCCAGGATGCAGACAGGGAGGGACTATCTCAGCAAACTCAGGTTGTTATAGATTCTACCTCCTTGGATGCTGAGATATTTACTCATCCTGTTCCAGCATATCAACTTCTAGCTGGACAGGGCAATGAAAATGTAGAAAGAACGCTCAATTTGGTACACACCACACAGTCTATGCAAAGAGCTAAGGATGCCATCACAGCTTTTCCCTCAACAGCTGGTGATGTTGATT
Source organism: Apium graveolens (assembly GCF_009905375.1). Lineage (NCBI taxonomy): Eukaryota > Viridiplantae > Streptophyta > Magnoliopsida > Apiales > Apiaceae > Apium > Apium graveolens. Next base: position 110,952,637 of record NC_133654.1, read on the forward strand.
ATGAGACTGGTGGTTCAGAAGAATTCTTTGGAGGTGAGGGTGGAGATAGTGAAGAAGATCCATTGGACATATGGGGAGAAGTAGGCCCTAGTTCCAGATCAAGCTTTCCATCATGGGTCTTCTCCAAGAAATATGATGATCACCATTTCAAGACCACACTCATCCAATTTATCAGCGACACACAATCTGCACTTTAATCAACCACAAATGCTAGCACCAGGAAGCTTCTGCAAGCACATCTTGCTTCTCTCAAACTACAACAAATCTCAGGCTACCAGAATGTCAAAATGTCTCCCTCATTAAAAATGAAGTTGATCAGCCTAAGAAAGACATCTCTAATAAGTTGGAAGCTAGACTTCCAAAGACAACAATGATAGACATCAAAAGACAGTTCAGGAAAAACTCTGATCTTGCAACCAAGGTGGATTCCTTCGACAAAAGAATGGTTGCTATGGAAGCTTTTCTTACAGCAATCCATCTACACCAAGCTCAACAGACAGACTTGCTTCAGAAACTGGTGGCTGCACAGACCTCATCCTCTACTCAACTTGCTAATAACAAAAAGGGGGAGAAAGAGAGTTCTAGGAGTGAGGGGGAGCAAAAAGTGCTTAACATTCAAGTGAGTAAAGCAATTGTGCCAACAATTGCTTTCAAAAAGCCACCAGCTAAAGATAGCATTGATCTGATAAATGAAGCAACAACCACTTTGAGAGCAGTTGAGAAGAAGCAGTTTAGTCCAATCAACTGGGAGAAAATTGATGAGGATATTCAAAAGAAATTTGGTCTAGCAAAGAAGCCAGAAAAATCAGTCATTCATCACTCTCAAGTCAGGCAAATTTCTGTGAATGATTTGAGCATAAACTATCTAGAGAGAGGCCAGACATCCTGCATCAAATCCCCAAAGGCAGATCTAATCATGAAGCCAAAGGTGAACTACCCAAAGTCTTCACTCAAGAACCCTTTGGACATAGTGTATGAGACACCAAAGCCTGATAAGAAGAACCTGTTGGCCAGGTCTATAGCATTCTACAAAGATCCTGCAGATTCAGCTCTAAAAAGGAGAATTGCCAAGATTTTCATAAATGGTAAGGAAATTTGTGTGGTAGCTGGACACCATCAATTTGTTGAAGCAAAAAGGGAAGAAAGGCAAGATTGAAGCAAGAAAAGAAGCAAGCTCCTTTAGATGCTAAAAAGCTCAAACAAAAGAAGGAGCAAGCTGCTATCTTGGCCAAGTTGCAAGCTGTAAAACCCACACAACAAATTTCTGCACAACCATCTGTAATTCCTGAATCTCAAGATCAAGTAGTGCAAGATGAACCTCCACAGAAAAAGAAACCAAGGTACAAGCAAAAAATCAAGAGAAAATTGGATTTCATTGATGAGGAGATGGAAGACTACTTTTCCAAAGAGTCTACTTCTATAACAACTCAAACATCCATGCCCTCTATGGCACATGAAAAATTCAAGATAGATCCATCCAAGAATTTCCATGGTGAACCTATCATTCCAAAGGATGAGCCAATAGACCGGTATAGTCTACCAATTCTTGAACTCAATCTACCTCATTTCATGAAGCCAAATAAAACAAAGACCAGAGCAGTCAAGAAAGTGAATCCCTCAACTCTTAGATCCAAGTCCCTAACCAAAGCTCAAACTAAAGTCAACAAGGGAGATATCATGTACATCTGTGACATCAAGGAATACTCTGATCTAAACCTCTATCTAGATGAACTGGAAGAAGTTAGAGGGATTGATGCTTACATGATTCTACCTGAAAGGTTAGTATTCAAGTACAAGGCAGGAAAAGAGATGACATGGCCACATCATAGGATTCTTCAAGAGAGCCAATCTATACTGATAAAAGTCTTTTCATCTTTCAAGAAGAACTTTGGATTCAATGTGACAGCTAGAAGACTAGTTCTAAAGAAGTTTGAAGAACTGAGGAGTATTAGAGCCAAAGATGCATTCCCAAAGACTTTAACTATTCCTTACACAGGAAGTAGAGTGCATCTAAGGCCTTACTGGCTGATGGAATTCCTGGATGATAAGGGAGTTAGAAGATTCTTCAGACTAGAGGACCAGCTGAGCATCTATAGCAATGAGACTCTACTGGAAATGTAAGAAATGCTAGATCTGTCAGAAGCTGATGAACTTGAATTCCACAGACAGCTCCAAAATCAGATAGAAAAAAACAACAGGAAGCTTCGAAAAGAAATCCAGACTATCAAGGAAATAGATCAATCTTGTAACACCCCCAAATCCGGGGTCGGGGATCCAGGTTGTCACGAGTTCCATTTCCCTTATCAATACTTAATCTTAACAGTCAACCAACTACTGCGTACTGTGACCCCATAATATACACACACACCACAAGTTATAGTCTCATAGATGAATACCAAAAATAACACAAGTCATTTTATTCCACAATTATAAACCATTTCACCTTAAAAAGGGTTTCTGAATAATTTACATATTCTTTGCCATTATTACAATTCATAAATATACATAAGTCTGGTACATCGAAAGTTGAAAGCCTAGCCTATTGGTAGATCATACCTCAGCTACACGGCATCAACGCCTACAGGAAATTGCAGAACGTTTCCTATCTGCTCGCGAATTGGGAGCTTGATCCTGTTCATCTTGTCTATCTGTTGTTGTGTGATGAAAGAAGAAAGCAAGGGTGAACAACAAGCCCCCCGAAATAATATGTATAATAATTAACAATATATGAGCATTCTCATAGTACTCATGAAAGTCTTGGTCAAAAAGAAATGAACCAAATTTGTTATCTTAACGCGACCAGGTCGCAAAATATTCAGTATATATACGTATATACTTTTCAAAATATTGGAAGTCCTCTTCCATGCATAATACACACAGAGTTCCAGTGTATAACTGTATCAAAATATCGTTGCAAGGTGATCTCATATATCTAACCTTGTCTCAACGTTTTTCTGAAAATCTTTGTCATGCATAAGATAATCATTTACTAGATATAAGTTTAAAAGATGAAGTTACAAGATACTCCAATATACTTATATCTTTTCCGAATACTACTTGAACTACCACCGTTCAAGTTATAATTAGTTTCAAAAGTTCATCACATAGATGAGACTACAAGACAAGATTTGAATAGATTCAATCTTTGAAATATCATTATAAATAATGAAGTTACGAGATACTTCATTAAGTCCCGATATATATATACACCTATATATATACATTTCATACACTCCTTGAAAACCTCTGTTATGAAAATTATAAACAGAGTTGCAATATCCAATAAATTTGGAAAGGAGAAAACCTTGGCATAAACCTGATATCTTGCTGATCAGGCAAAGATACCAATAAGTAACCTTTTCTACTAGTAGATGGACGAATTCCCCACTGGTCATCACCCTGGCCGCAATAGGACCTTATGCTGGACTGCCACTCAGCCACTTACGCATTTGATGGACTCCCACTGAGCCACTTACACTTTCATGGACGCCCATTGAGCCCATGTTGCTTATGCCAACTCAAATAGATGAACTTACTTCCCGAACGATGGGCAAGTAATTAAGATGTTTTCACAAAACAGCAACCTCGTTGCGAATGTAAAATACACCACTGAGCCAGATCCCTCAGGTTTTGAGCGAGTATTTAAATCCCCTTCGAAAGGAAGATCTTAAATATAAAAATGAGTTTTGGGATCCGCTCTAACTTTTAAAAATCATTTTGAAGACTCGAAAACATTTTTAAGAATGTTTGGAGTAATGCTGATTTAATGAAATAAATCAGTCCCGATATATTAGAAAATATCTGAATATTATTATTTAAATAATATTCCCATAAGGATAATCTCTATATAAATAATTTGAAGTAGAAGTTTTAAAACTCATACTTAAAATGAATATTAAATAACCAAAGATATACTTATACGAAAGTACTATCTTTATTTGAATAATCGAAAATAAGTTTGATTAACGAAACATTATTCTTTAATAAAATAAAGAATATTATTTAGTAAATAATCGGAGTCATAAGTCCTCGAATGAATATTCAAAATAATATTCATTAAATAGAATAAACAGAGTCATAAGTCCTCGAATGAATATTTAAAGTAATATTCATTAAATAGAATAAACAGAGTCATAAGTCCTCGAATGAATATTCAAAGTAATATTCATTAAATAAAATAAACCGAGTCATAAGTCCTCGAATGAATATTCAAAGTAATATTCATTAAATAGAATAAATAGAGTCATAAGTCCTCGAATGAATATTCAAAGTAATATTCATTAATAAAAATAAAGTTTTCAAATAAACTTATTCGATTAATAGTTTTGAAAACTATATCTATATATATATAAATATATATAATATACTCGGGAACATCGACTCTCGTTTTTAGAAAATGTTCACCTTTGGGTCCCCTATTCTAAGGGTATACGCAATTACTGCTTATCTCTAGCACAGGTATTATGCAACTATAAGCATTGAAATCAAGAATTAGATATCAAGATTACGAAACAAGCATGCATATATACCATATCAACATGCTCCAATATATCGCAAGATTTGCTAATAACAATCATGCACTTATCACAAGATAATGCATATACATATATACATCACACCAACAGTATAACGGGTAGAAAAATTGCCTGAGCGACTGGGGGTGGTAAAAGGCCTGAGACGAGCCTGGTAACCTATAAACAACATATAAGTTGTAATTAAACCAAAGTCGCTTAAGAATCTAGACTTTAACCAATTAGACTTTAACGCTTGCTTTTGCGCTTAACGATTCACTTACGTCGCTCGAGTACCCTCGGCTCCACCATTTTTAATAAATTAACCATTAAGAATTTTAAAGCGATTCTTTCGCGAGTACCTTACCAACTTCCTAATACACTTAACATAATTGTTTCATATCCCAATTAGTCATTTAAATTCCTTAAAAAAGGTTTCAAAGTAAGGCGAGGGGTTATGGTTCGGTCGTGAAATGCCGTTACTTAAAACGGTCGTTTCTCCTAAACCGTCCATCGGATTCAAGCGAACCACATATCAAAACGAAGCTCGTAACATGAACTATCTAATCATGGCAATGGTCAAAACCTAATAGTGAGTTCTCGGCTCCTGATGTTAAGAACAAAAACAGTCCAAGGTAAATTGGGCATTACGACGACTATGTTTACGCGATTACAAAGTTTTAAACCACCCCAAACAACCACCATTCAACTCACAACCAACAATACAACCAATCCTCATCCAAACCTTACTACATCAGTCCCCAAACCTCAAGATTTTCCTATTTATACAACCCCACACATGAACTACTAGCTATACTTAAGTTTCATTAACTTTAAACAAGATTTCAACATCCAAATCACTACAAATCCAATCCAAACTCTAAACACACAAGCATCATGCTTCTCATTTACTATAACCATCAAAACCATCTTAATACTCAAAGTAAAGTTAGGGTTTTGAGGTGTTATGCCTTCCTTGGAGTGATTAGAGTAGCTAGGAAGCCTTAAGAAGCCTTGAGAAGCCTTGAGATAGCTTAGGAATGCTTGGATCTTAAAGGAAATCAAAGAAATTAAAGTTAGTAATCTTGAAAACACTATTCATCATCTTCTTCCTTGATTTATTGGAAGAGATTCATGAAGAAATAGAAGCTTAAACTCCTAGGATATGCTTATCTAATCATAAGGGACCTTGGGTAATTACCTTGCAAATTAACAAAGCTAGAAACTTGATTTTTGGAATTTTTCTCCTTGAAAAAATGTAAAAGCCGTGAGCTATGTGTTCTTGGGAGAGTATTTGCTTTGTTGAATGTTTTTGTGGTGGAAAATGAAGTGAATGGGATATTTGGATGATTTGTTGGTTGTTTAAAGTGAGTGGAGTATGACTAAGCATGACATCATCTTGGTGACTTCATCTCTTGCCACTTGTCATCACTTGGTGGTGGAAGCATCTTCTTATGCTAATCCTTGCTTAATTATTTGGTTAATGACCGCTTATCTGTTATACGGTTCGCTTAATTTTCGTTCTCGTTTATCGTTTGAGGGATCATACCCAGGATCTTATTACTTGGGTTCCCCTAAACCTTTCTCAATATATTATATTTCTTATATGATCCTCTCTTATTATCCTTGAATTTAAATCCTTTTTATCATGTTACCTTATACTCAATTCTTTCGGTATCTGGTGGATTTTCGGGAAAAAATCAAAGTGTTCGAATTTGGAATCTAACGATCTTTACATACACTTATATACCATATAGAGTACTAATAAGATCTCAGAATAACAATAAAAGAACCTCTACAAAGTGTGGTATGCAAAGTTTTCTTATTCAGCATAATCAGCAAAATCACTATTCATAAGGGTTTCAAAAAATTCCAAAAATTGGGGTTATTACAAATCTGCTCAGACTAGAGGAGCACCTTGAAAATGACTGTGAGCAAATCTTTGTACATTTTGTCTTGTAAATTCTTCAGTAAATATTGCAGCACTTTTTAGTTTTATCTACTACCTTTTAAAATTGTATTTTTAGGATGTTTTGTTATCATCAAGTTTCTCTTAATTTATGACTACAATTCTAGTAGGCATAAATTGGGGGAGATTGTTGGGAATATGTTGTGAACTTGATGATTACATTAACAAAGCACCTTAGTAGATTAAACTTAGTGAAAAATGTAGCACCCGACGGATGATCAATTATAGTCCCAACGGATGATTCAATATAGTCCCGACAGATGACTAATTGATATCCATCGGGTGAGTAGCTTATGTAACAATAAGTCATGTAACACATTTCTGCAAACATCTTTGTATAGATTCTGTAGTAGCATATAAGTCATATTGACTTTAATTAGATATGCATAATAGGTTGATAAATTGTAAATATAAGATGTCTTGTAATTCTGCATAAATGAAATGAAGTCAAGTGTCAAATAGCTATCCGACGGATGATCAACAAAGCTACCCGACAGATGATCAACAAGGCAACCCGACGGATGATAAGCATGTACCCGACGGATGATCAATTCAAACATCTGTTGACAGTGACAACACAGTCACATGCGTTGGGTGTTTGCAAAAGGAATGTGGAAGCCTGTTTAACAGGAAATGAAGAACAAAGAAGCATTACCATTTCCATGCAAGTTAAGAAGATTTTCAAAGATGCTGGAATAAAGTAGTGAAGCAGCATGAAGTTTGACTTGATAGTTTTGTTTTATTATCCTGTCTTATTACCATGTAAACTTGGTGGTATATAAACCAAGTGTAGCTAGTTGAACAAATAACTAAGCAAACACTTTTAGAAGAGAAATAGAAAAAACTGTAACTGTTAAGAATTTCTCTGTAGTTTGTTTGTTCACTTGTAAAGCAACTGTGAGACAATTTGTTTTACACAGAGTTCTCAATTTTATATATATATATATGGTGGATACTTTCAAATCCACCAGAAAGTTTTAAACACTTGTGTTTTTATTACTTTGTGTTTTTGATTTATTTAACTTGTGATTCTGCACCTTGCAAATCAAAACACTTATATATATAGTTTGAGTTAGAACATTTTTTTTGGTTCAAGAAAAAGTTTGCTAGAATTACATTCAACCCCCCTTCTGTAATTCTTGCTGCATTGTTAGGGAGTAACAATACTTTGAATTGACATTTCACTTTGACCATTTGTCAGCGGATGATACGCGGTACTCATATTTAACTTAGTTCCGAGACAATCTTGAAAACTTCTCCAAAATCTTGAATTAAATCGAGGATTTCTTTCTAAAACTATGGATATTGGAACTCCATGTCGACCACAATTTCCTTCAGATATAACCAAACCAATTTATCGAATGAGAATCTCTAGTTGATAGGTAGGAAATGCACCAACTTCATCAGTCTATCAATAATAACCCAAATAGCATCATGATTTTCCTTGGTCCTCGGTAATCCAACTACAAAATCCATCGCAAGATGTTCCTACTTCCATTCTGGAATGTCCAATGGCTGAAACAGTCAACTGGGCCTTCGATGTTCCGCTTTGACTCGCTGGCATGTGTAACACTTACTCACCCATTCAGAAATTTCTTTCTTCATGTCTGACTACCAAAAGTTTTCTCTTAAGTCTCTGTACATCTTCATACTTTTGGGATGAATGGAATATCTGGAGTTTTGAGCATCTCGAAGAATCTCATCCTTTAACTCGACCACGTTGAGTATCTATATTATGGAAGAGAATCTTAGTATCCCTTTATCATCCTTTTGATTCCCTTTCTATTCTCCCGTTAACTCGTCTGCTTCATGGCTCATTACTTCTTCTTGCCATATTCTTATTTTCTCCAATAATTCTGGTTGAAAAGACATTGCACAGAACATATATGTAGACATACTTGGAATACTTACCTCTATTTCAAGCTTCTCATATTCCTTGATCAATTCCTCAGATGAAGTGATCATGTCTAACGTTTCTTTTCTTCTTAGAGCATCTTCCACCATATTTGTTTTTCCTGGATGATAGCTAATGGTACAATCATAGTCCTTGATTAATTCTAGCCACCTTCTTTGCCTCATGTTCATCTCTTTCTGGGTGAAGATATACTTTAAACTCTCGTGGTCCGTGTAAATCTCACACTTCTCTCCATAAAGATAATGCCTCCATATCTTCAATGCAAATACTATAGCTTCCAATTCAAGATCATGGGTTGGATACTTCTCTTCATGTGGTTTCAATTGTCTTGAATCGTAGGCTATCACTTTGTCACGCTGCATTAAAATACATCCCAAATATGGCGCGTCACTAAAGATCACAAGGTTTCCTTGATCATCTAGTAATACTAGCATTGGAGAAGATACTAATCTGTTCTTTAATTCTTGGAAAATCTCCTCGCACTTCTCGTTCCATTCAAACTTCTGATTCATTCTAGTGAGCTTTGTCAATGGCTTAACTATCTTTGCAAAATCTTAAACAAATCTTTTATAGTAACCTGCCAATCCCATAAAACTTCTTACTTATTTTGGTGTTTTTGGTCTCTCCCAGTTGATTATAGCTTCAATCTTTGATGGATCCACTACCACTCCTTTATTACTAATCATGTGTCCAAGAAATCGTACTTCTTTTAACCAAAATTCACACTTGGAAAACTTTGCGTACAATTTCTCCTATCGCAGTGTCTTCGAAACTATTCTTAAATGCTCTGCATGCTCTTTTCCCATATTAAAATGGATTAGAATGTCATCTATGAATACATCATAAATTTATCCAAATACTTCTTGAATACTCGATTCATTAGATCCATGAAAGTTGCTGGTGCGTTGGTTAATCCAAATGCCATCACAAGAACTCATAATGTCCATATCTGGTTCTGAATGTTATCTTCGGAATTTCCTATGGCTTCATATTCAGTTGATGATATCCAGATCTTAAATCAATCTTTAGAAAACCATACAGCACCTTTCAGTTGGTCCAATAAATCATCAGTCCTTGGTAACAGATACATGTTCTTAATGGTCAGCTTATTCAATTCTCGATAATCAATACACAATCGCATACTTCCATCTTTTTTCTTTATAAATAAAACTAGTGCACCCCACGGGGATACACCCGGTCCTATAACTCATTTTTCCAAAAGATCTTTTAGCTTAGTTTCTAGCTTCTTCATCTCTACTAGTGTCATTCGATAAGGAGCTTTAGAAACTGGTTCCATTTCGGGTGTTCAATCAATCTGTTAGGAATATATGTGCACTAGTTTGATGATATGTTTAACAAAACACTTAAGTAGAAATTTAGTGTCTGTAGCCTCAACGGATAAGACCACTTTGGCTATCCGTTGATGGTGTAGCTTTACTTAGAAATAAGTCTAGTATTGTAGCATATTTCAGTCTCTGTATTTAAAATGTAATTCTTAGAAGTTGAGAGAAACTATAAGTCATGTTGACTACTAGATGATATGCAGATAGGAAGGCCAATTGTAAATATTTCATGCCTTGTAATTTTGTATAAATGAAGTGGTATCAACGGATGACTTAAAGACCTTCAACGGATGAGAAGCTAAGCTTCAACGGATGTCTCTAAAGCTTCAACGGATAACATCCTTCAACGGATGAGAGCATCAACGGATGAAAGCTTCAACGGATAACATCCTTCAACGGATGAAGTCATCAACGGATGAAAGCTTCAACGGATGTTCTGCTAATTAGCCGTTGATAAGTGGTAGTTGTACCTACAAACAGAGGCACATGGGTTGACAGAGAAAAGTGAGATGTGGTAGCCGAATTTCAGGATCAACAGAAAAAGCAGCCGTTCTTCTTTAGTACAAAGATGCAATAGTCAACAAAGTACTTGAGTGAACAGGAAAAGAAGCAAGTGAAGAACTTATTTTACTATTGTAATTTTATATTGTTTTTCACTTGTACACTTGGTAATATATAAACCAAGAAGAAGCTAGTAATTAGAGAGAGATTTTCCAGAGCTATTAAGAAATATCTTGAGAGAAAATTCATCTAGTTTGTACTAGGATGCAGCTGTGATCAACATTGTTGAACACAGATTTTCTAATATACCATCTCTGGTGGAACAACAAATCCACCAGAAAAGTTTTTAAAGTTTGTTGTGTTCTTTACATTTTGTGTTTGAATATATATCTGTCTGCATTAGCTCAAAGCAATTCATACACTTGTTCATCTAGAACACACTGCTTTAATAAACTTCTCAAAACCTGAAAAAGTTTTGAGATTTACATTCAACCCCCCTTCTGTAAATCTCATTGTTAGTCCTCTAGGAATAACAATTGGTATCAGAGCAGGCTCTTGACATACAAAGAGTTTAAAGATCTTGGAATCTAACAAAGATGAGTAAGAAGGATATTGGAGTAAAGATCCCAGTTCTTGACAAAGACAGTTATCACCACTGGAAGGTGAAAATGCACCTTCATCTACTCTCCCAAGATGAAGGTTATGTAAACTGCATTGAGAATGGTCCTCACATTCCCCACAAAGTAGCCACAGTTGCTACGGCCACAATTGCTGTTGGTCAATCCATTCCAAAACCTAGAGCAGAATGGACAATGGAAGACACAGAAGAAGTCCACAAGGATAAGAAGGCTATGAACATTTTGTTTAATGGTCTTGACAAGGATATGTTTGATAATGTGATAAATTGTTCAACTGCCAAAGAGGTTTGGGACACAGTTCAGTTGCTGTGTGAAGGTACAGAACAAGTAAAAGAGAACAAAATGCAGCTTCTCATTCAACAGTATGAGTACTTTCATTTTGAAGAGAATGAATCTTTAAATGACACATTTAATAGATTCCAAAAGCTGTTGAATGGACTGAAGCTGTATGGTAGAGTGTACCAGGTGAAGGATTCAAATCTTAAATTTTTGAGATCCTTACCAAAGGAATGGAAACCCATGACTGTTTCCTTAAGAAACTCTCAGGATTATAAGGACTTTACTCTTGAAAGATTATATGGAATCTTGAAGACTTATGAACTAGAGTTGGAACAGGATGAGGTATTGGAGAGGGGGAGAAAGAAAGGAGGTTCAGTTGCATTGGTAGCTGAAAATGAGAAAGAATGCAGAAAAGAAACTGTGAGATCTACATCAAGCTCCAAAGATGGTGTAAGAAATCCAGAATCAGACAAGGGTAAAGAGCAAGTTGCTGAAAATGAAGACAACTCCAGTCAAGATGACTCTGATGGTATTGATGAGCATCTTGCATTTCTGTCCAGGAGATTTGCAAAGATGAAGTTCAGGAAAAACACTAGAGCCACTAAACCCTATAAGAACATGGTGGACAAATCCAAGTTCAAGTGTTTTAATTGTGGTATAAGTGGACACTTTGCAAGTGAGTGCAGAAAGCCAACCTCTGAAAAGAAGAAATTTGAACAAGTAGATTACAAAAAGAAATATTTTGATCTACTCAAACAGAAGGAAAGGGCTTTCATTACTCAAGAAAAGGACTGGGCAGCTGATGGAGATGAAGAGGATGAAGATGTGGATTATGTCAACCTTGCTCTCATGGCTGATTCTGAAGAAAACGAAGTTAGTTCATCAAGCAATCAGGTAATCACTACTGATTTAACACAGCTTACTAAAGAAGAGTGCAATAATGCTTTCAATGACATGTCTACTGAATTGTATCATTTGCGTGTGTCTCTTAAATCTCTTGCTAAAGAAAATAGTAGGATCAAAGAGAACAATCTGTTTTTAAGTAATAGAAATACTGTGTTAGAAAATAAGTTGATTGACCTAGAGAAAACCAAATTGCATTGTATATCTGTTGAAAATGAACTAGCTGAATCTGTTAAGAAAGTAGAAATACTTTCCAATCAATTAGAGAAAGAGCAAGAGGTGATTAAAGCCTGGAAAACATCTAGGGATGTAAGTGCTCAAATTGCCAAAGTCCAAGGAATTGAATCATTCTGTGAAACTGCCTGGGATAAAAATAAAAAGAAACTGGAATTAATTGATGGACTGTCAACGGATGTGGAATCAACGGATGATGAAAGTTATTCGTTGAAGGAAGAAAAGGAACATCCGTTGAAGGTTCCTCAATTAAAACAGGCAGATGTTTCTAAAAGAGAAAATCTAAAGAAACTCAACAAAAAGTTTGGTTCAACTTCAAAGAACTTTGTCAAAGAAGGAGCAAGCACATCCAAAGATGTCAGAAAGGTGAATGTAGGGCACATGACCTTAGAACAGTTAAACAATAGGCTCAAGATGGTTGAGGATAAAAAGGAATCCAAAAGGAAATCCAACAGAAATGGGAAGGTAGGAGTTAACAAACATAACAATTACACACCTGACAAGTATGCTCCTAGAAAAAGCTGTGTGCATTGTAGTAGTGTTAATCATCTATCTGCTAATTGTAAATCTATTAAGAAATCTCCCATAACTGTACCCTCTTCCATGCCTAACATGTCTGTATCACCTCTACATGCTATGCCTGTTATGTCTCAACAAAATCCTTATGCACATTTTGCAAACATGCCATATTTTAACAATCCTTATCTTGCTGCATTCAGTATGCCTCAAATGCCATACAATATGCCAATGTGGAATAACATGTATGCACAATCCATGCCTAATAATTCTATAAATGTGCTGGATAATGTTGTGACTAACCCTACACCTCAACCAACCACATCTAAGACCAAGGTTGACTCAAACTCACCTAAGTCTAAAGATGCAGGAGGAATGAAGTCTAGGAGAAAGGCTAACAAGAATGGACCCAAGGAAACTTGGGTACCAAAATCAAATTGATTGATTTTGTGGTGTGCAGGAAAATAGAAGAAATCTATGGTACTTGGACAGTGGTTGTTCAAGACACATGACTGGAGATTTCTCCCTGCTCACAGAGTTTAAAGAGAGAGCTGGCCCCAGCATAACCTTTGGAGATGACAGCAAAGGGTTTACTATGGGATATGGCTTGATTTCAACAAGGAATGTCATCATTGAAGAAGTTGCATTAGTTGATGGTCTCAAGCACAACTTACTGAGTATCAGTCAACTATGTGATAGAGGGAATACAGTTTCCTTCAATTCTGAAGCCTGTGTTGTCACTAGTAAGGAAGACAACAAAGTGGTTCTAACTGGAGTTAGAAAAGGAAATGTGTACTTAGCTGACTTCAACTCTACAGATGCAGAATCTATTACTTGTCTCTTCAGCAAAGCAAGTTCAGTTGAGAGTTGGCTATGGCACAAGAAGCTATCCCATTTGAATTTCAAAACAATGAATGATCTAGTCAAAAAGGACTTAGTAAGAGGAATTCCTCTTGTTGAATTCTCAAGGGATGGTCTGTGTGATGCTTGTCAGAAAGGCAAACAAAGGAAAGCATCATTTCAGAAGAAGCTTGAAACAACAATTGATGAACCATTACAGCTGCTACATATGGATTTGTTTGGACCAGTCAATGTATTGTCAATAGCAAGAAAAAGATATTGCTTAGTGATTGTAGATGATTTCTCAAAGTTCTCATGGGTCTGTTTTCTTGGATCAAAGGATGAAGCAAGTGAAATCATTATCAATCACATCAGGCAAGTCAATAATCATCCTGACTTGAAGGTAAGAAACATCAGGAGTGACAATGGAACTGAGTTCAAGAATTTGACATTAAGGCTGTTCTGTGAAGAAAATGGAATCATGCATGAGTTCTCAGCTCCAAGAACACCTCAGCAAAATGGGGTAGTTGAAAGAAAGAACAGATCTTTAATTGAGGCTGCCAGAACAATGCTTGAAGAATCAAAGTTACCAACATATTTTTGGGCTGAAGCTGTTAATTGTGCCTGTTTCACTCAAAATATTTCTTTGATCAATCAAGCTAAAGGCATGACTCCTTATCAGTTGTTCAAGAAAAGAAAACCAACTCTAAACTTTCTTCATGTCTTTGGATGTAAATGTTTTATACTGAGGAATCAATCTGACCATAAAGGGAAGTTTGATGCAAAGGCTGATGAAGGAATATTTGTTGGTTATTCAGCTGGAAAATCTTATAGGGTCTACAATCTAAGAACCAACATTGTTATGGAATCTGTGCATGTTGTGTTTGATGATAAAAAGATTGATGGACTAACAGATGAGGGACATAATGAGAGACTCAAATTTGACAACATTGAGATATATTGTGATGATAGTGAAGAGGAGACTGATGGAGATGACACTTCAAAAGGGATTCAAAACATGCCCCTGGATAATGCACAAAATACTGCATCCATTGATAGAAGCAATGCAGTATCCGTTGAAAGACATAGTGCATCATCCGTTGAAGTACAAAATGAAGCATCCGTTGATCATAGTTCATCAACGGATAATCGATTTACATCATCAGTTGATAGAACTCCAAGTTCCCTGCAAAGGACCAACAACTCAGGGGGAGTTTCAACTAGTCAACACTCTGTCTCACATCATGACAATACTGAGGCCACCTCATCTAGAGCACATCTTCCACCACAAAGGAAATGGACCAAGAATCATCCCTTTGAACTGATCATTGGTGATGCATCATCTAAAGTGCAAACAAGAAGAGCTACTCAAGATGAATGTCTGTACAGTAGTTTTCTATCTCAGGAGGAACCTAAGAAAGTGGAAGAAGCTCTATTGGATCCAGATTGGATATTAGCTATGCAGGAAGAGCTAAACCAATTTGAGAGAAACCAAGTTTGGAAGCTGGTACCCAAACCAAAGAACAAGAGTCCTATTGACACAAAGTGGGTATTCAGAAACAAGATGGATGAAAATGGCATTATCATAAAGAATAAAGCCAGACTGGTTGCTAAAGGCTATTCTCAGCAAGAGGGAATAGATTTTGATGAAACATATGCTCCTGTTGCAAGACTTGAAGCCATCAGAATATTTCTAGCCCATGCAGCCCATGCCAATTTCAAAGTCTATCAAATGGATGTCAAGAGTGCATTTCTAAATGGGAAATTAGAGGAAGAAGTCTATGTAAGTCAACCTCCAGGATTTGAAGATCCAAATTTTCCAGACTATGTGTATTATCTGTTGAAAGCACTCTATGGACTGAAGCAAGCACCTAGAGCCTGGTATGAAACCTTATCAAAATTTCTTTTGGAGAATCACTTCACTAGAGGTACTGTTGATAAAACTCTCTTCTTTAGGGATGTTAATGGCTCTAGTATACTTGTTCAAATTTATGTAGATGACATAATATTTGGCTCTATAGATGATAAACTTTGCAAAAAGTTTGCTAAGCTAATGCAAAGTAAATATGAAATGAGCCTAATGGGAGAACTAACCTATTTTCTTGGTTTACAAGTTAAACAAGTTAGTGATGGAATTTTCATTAGTCAAACTAAATATATTTATGATCTTTTAAAGAAGTTTGACTTAATGGAATGCTCATCTGCAAAAACTCCCATGGCCACTGCCACCAAACTTGAATTAAATAAGACTGAAAGGTCTGTGGACATTACAAGTTATAGAGGCATGGTTGGTTCACTTTTATATTTAACTGCTAGCAGACCAGATATAATGTTTGCTACATGTCTGTGTGCTAGATTTCAAGCTGATCCTAGGGAGTCTCACTTAATTGCTATCAAGAGAATTTTCAGATATCTCAAGGGTACACCAAATTTAGGAATTTGGTATCCTAGAGAATCTGGCTTTGATCTAATTGGTTATTCAGATGCAGACTATGCAGGTTGCAAAATAGACAGGAAAAGTACAACAGGCTCCTGCCAATTCCTGGGAAACAAGCTTGTATCATGGTTTAGCAAAAAGCAAAATTCAGTCTCTACTTCTACAGCTGAGGCTGAATACATTGCTGCTGGAAGTTGCTGTTCTCAAATGTTATGGATGAGGAATCAACTCCTTGATTATGGACTTCATGTTGATAGAATACCTATCTTTTGTGACAACACAAGTGCCATAGCCATAACAGAGAATCCTGTGCAGCACTCAAGGACCAAGCACATTGATATTAAGTACCACTTCATCAGGGAGCATGTCATGAATGGTACAGTGGAACTACATTTTGTTCCAAGTGAACAACAAATTGCTGACATATTTACCAAGCCACTTGATGAATCAACATTCACAAGATTGGTAAGTGAGCTAGGTATGCTTAATTACTCTTAAAATTCATGTCTTCTTTGCAATTTGATGAGAAGCCTGAAATATATTAGTTGCTAGAACAAATTTGACTTTTAACAAAGTTTATTCCATCAACGGATGTTCCCTATCCGTTGAAAGTCAAAATTGCTCTATCAACGGATATTCATTATCCGTTGAAAGACAAGTATATCTCTGGAACTTTTATCCGTCAACGGATAAAGCTGAAGTACCTTTCAACGGATGACAATTTACATTATCCGTTGAAATGTCACATCAGACGTTTGAGGTGTTTCACAGCCGTTGATTCTATTTTCTTAACCGTTGATACCATACATACATCTGTATGTATTGGTTTTAAAGGTAGTTATTAGAATACTTACAGTTTATTCTTAAACGGCTGAAATTCACTAACACCTATTTATTGATTAATCCTTTATTTATTTCTTTTTCTTTGAAAGCATATAAGCCCTTCTGATTGTTCATTATTACTTTACGCTTTCTTAGAATTTCAAGCATTTACCATTTTCTCTCTGCAAAACCTTCAAGTTATTCTCTGCAATTTCTACTCACAACAATGGCACCAGTCGTGAAGATTATGTCTCAATCTGGGTTCATCTACGAGAAGAACAATTTCATAGCTCTGGTAGAAAAGAATGAAGCCCACTCAGATTATCACAAAATGATGGACTTCATCAAAAACTGTAAACTTAGCTATGCAATGCTGGAAGCCCCAACGATTTTCTGTGAAGTAGTTGAGGAGATTTGGACAACTGCTGAGTTCAACTCCATGGATATGACTATCTCCTTCACTCTCAAAGGTAAAAATCACTGTATTAACTGTGATGACTTACAAGCATGTTTTAAATTACCTGAGAACAATGCCATGACACCACACACTGATAGTGATGTATCCAGCATGTTAGATTCCATAGGTTACTCTCTTAACTCTGCTAATTTAGGGGGTATTAGACGAAAAGGCCTTAGGAAAGAATGGAGTTTTCTTGGGGATGCCTTCATAAAGGTTTTCTCTGGGAAAATTAGTAATTTTGATGCCATAACTTCATCTCTTGTTAATATGTTCTATATGCTTGTTTCTGATAGGTACTTTAACTTTAGCAACTATGTGATGCTAGAATTAGGTACTAGATTAGGTAACAAAGCTAATAGACCTAATAACATCTATTATGCTAGATTCTTTATGTTATTGGCTAACCATGTTGCTGAAGGTTTAGTCATAATCAATGAGAATAATAAACTCAAGTGCTGGGCACAAGAGAAAAGAGTTCTTGCAGACTTGAAGAGAATGGATCTAAACAGCAGTGTGCAATTGGTATATTTACCAATCATGAATGCACCCCAGGTAGGTGAGGTAATTGCTTCTACAACTCCTACTTCTTCCAACCCCTCTATTTCTTTATCTTCTAGTGTGGCCATGAAATCTGTGTCAATGCCCCAACAGATTTCTACCAAGGTCACCAAATCTAAACTTTCAAAATCCAAGACAAAGAAAACCACCTCTGTTGTTTCTCAAAAGACAACAGTTGTAACAACAACCATTAACCCTGAGGGAAGTGAACAGGGTGTGAGTGGTGAGGGGAGGGGTGAACATCAAAGAAACCCCCAGGATAAGGAAGGAGAGTTGAGTGCTTCCCAAGCTAGCCAAGCCCCAGTTTCTCAAAAAGCTGTGGTGGTTGAAAAGGTTTCTAGCACATCCCTAGTAGCATCCTCCCAAAAGGATGTTACTATTGAAAAGAGTTCCCAACCAGGAACACAGAACAAAAGAGGGAGGGACACTAAAGCCAAACACTCACCTACAAAAGCTTTTATTAGAAGAAAGAAGGCTAGAACCCAATCTTCTACACAGGGTGCACACACTGCACAGATACATCCATCTGTCTCTGTGCCTTCTCAAACTCAGTTTGATGTGACTCCAATAAATGTGGAGTCACAGCCCCATTCTCTCACAATAATCACACATCAATCACCAAACACTTCATCACCATCTCTGGATGTGGATATGTTATTCCCATCAATTCCTGATTCTCCCTCTTTACAACTCAGGGAGGAGCCCCACTCAAATACAGGTGATCATCATCTTTTAGATGATTTGTTGGATCACCCGCAAATTCTTTCAGATATAATTGAAGGATCTGTATCAACACATATCAAATCAATCTATACAGATTCAACAGTTATATCACTTTCAATTTCATCTTCTTTTCCTTCTTCAACGGATATCACTCATCCGTTGACAAGTGGTTGCTCTTCAACGGATAAGCTTAACAGCAGTTATCCGTTGATAACAACAGTTTCAACTTCAACGGATATTCCACATCCGTTGATAGTCTCTACACAAATAACTGAAATGATTCCAAGTGTAGAAGACATGAATACTGTGCAATCACTTTTAGGATTGAGGGCAGGGAGTGAAAATTTGAGTGAGAGGCTGGGTTGCTCCCAGGCAAAAGGAGAGATTGAGAGCACAAAAATGCATGCTATTTCTTCCAGCATGGCAAAAGTCAGTGAGTGGAGTACCACCTTAGAAGGTGAAGGTGAGGGAGTGAGATGTGTGAGCCAGGGGGAGCCCCTGATGCAAGAACATAGAGAAAAAGAGAGAAAAGCAGGTACAGTTGATACAAGGGTGGAACCAGCCATTGCTCATGAGTCAATGATTGTGGATGATGCTGAAAAGGAAAGACAATTTCAGCAACATTACAAAGCTGTAATTGATAACATTTCCTTGGATGCTGACACTTTTACTCATCCTGTGACAGCCTATCAACTGTTGGCTGCTCAGGGCAATGAGGAGGCAGAGAGGACACTACATCTAGTGCACTCAACAGAATCTCTTCAAAGGGATAAAGCTGCTATTAACAGGATGCCTTCTACAGCTGGTGAGCCATCTGAGGAATTTGGAGTAAATTCTGATGATGATGACTCTATTTCTTCTGATGGAAGCATGAACATAGGGGGAGATGAAGACCCTAGTTCCATTCCTAATCTACCTGAATGGGCCCTGACTAAGGAGCATAGAACAGGTGAATTCAATGTCCACTTGGTCAAACAAATCATCACTATTCAACAGGCCATTCAGAACACTTCAAATGCAAATATCAAGGCTATCCTCCAAGCTCACCTGGACTCACTGCATCTCATGAAGTTGCAGAAAGTAAAGCAAAATATGAGTCTAGATGATCTCAGGAAAGATATTGCTGACTTGAAATCCTTCACTTCAGAAAAATTGGATTCAGTCATGCCCTATGGTACTTTGCAGGACTTGGTTTCGAGATTGAAAAAGGAATCAGTTACTGAACAAAGGCTGGCCAAGTTGGAAGACAGAGTTCAAGGAATTGAAGATTCTGTGGCCACCCTTCTTCTCAACCAACAATCTCAAACCAATCTCCTAATGCAGCTGGCAAAAGCACAAGGCTTGACCCCTCTCCTTGATGATAACAAAAAGGGGGAGAATAAAAGGGAAGGGGAAGGAGAGCCCTCTACAAAGATTCAGATATCTAAAGTGCTAGTTCCTGCCATCACTACCTCTCCAATCATTCAAATCAAGGGAAAACCTGATGGAATTGATTTGATTCAGCTAGCAGCAGCTGAAATACAAATGAAAGAACAATGGAGGAGAATTGATGAAAGGTTGCAATTGGTGTTTGGTTCTACACAAAATAAATCAACATCTGTGAAATTTAGCACAAAGATTGAACCAATCAACATGGAGCTCAAGCCAGTAGGGAGAAATAAGGTTGGAGAGACTTCTTTCAAGAATTTAAAACCTATGGTTCTAAAGCCTAACACTAGATCCAGTATGGACTCCACAAAGAATCCCCTAGACTTTGCTCAGATGCAGGAAGTAGACTTTCCTCTTCCAAAACCTGATGGAGACAAAGTTCTAAGTGCAAGCATCATAAAGAAGAAGGAGACCAAGGACAAGGGTGAGAGAATGGACATGGCCTTTATCTATAGAGAGGGAAAGAGTATCTGTGTGATGCAAGGACATCCCAAATTTCTAAAGGCCAAAAGGGAAGAAACCAGAAGGTTGAAGAAAGAAGCTGTAAAACTCAAGGCTGACAAAAGAGCACAAGCAAAGCTTGAAAAACAGCTAAAGTCAAGCCAAGTTGAAGAAATGAAAGGAATTGAAGTCAGGGGTGAAGAAAAGATTGCTAACTTAGATGAGGTTCTTGGGAGCATATTTGGTGAAAATATGGAAGAAAGAGAGGAATGGCAGAAGGGAAACAGAAGAAAGGCCAAGGCACACAGAAGGAGTGAAGATAACCCTGAAGATACCAAATCTATATCTAAACCACTACCTTCCATACCTAAACCTTTTGTTGCTGATCCCTCTATAAATATCCATGGTGAACCAATCATTCCAAAAGAGGAACCTATTGATTGGGACAACATCACATTGCCTACCTTTTTAACCACTCTACCACTACCAAAGAAACAGAAAAGAAAATCTAAATCTACACCTCCCCTAACCTCTAAGAAATTCACTCAAAAACAAAAACCTAACCCTAAGCCACCCATTTCTAAAGATGATTATGTTCACATCTGTGACATAAAAGAAGCTTCAGACATTAATCTCTATCTGGATGAGCTGGAGGAAGTAAGGGGAATAGCTGCCTACAGACAGCTACCAGAGAGATTGGTTTTCAGATATAAGGGAGCTGGGGAAAGAACATGGCCTCTCTACAGGATTCTAAATGAAGGCTACTCTACCTTGATCAGAGTCTTTTCAGCCATCAAAAAGGATTCTGGCTTTACCAGAACAGCCAAGACTGAAATTCTCAACAAGATTGCCAACATAAGGAAGACTTGGAGGGAACCAAATGCTTTGCCCAGAACCTTACTCATACAAGAAAGGGGAACTAAAATTCACAAATCACCTCATTGGTTGATGGAATTTAGAGATGACAAAGGAGTCAGAAGATTTTTCAGACTTGAAGACCAACTCAAGATTGCCAGCAATGAAACTCTCAAAGAAATGCAATCTAAGTTGGATATCAGTGATGAAGATGAAGCTGAATTCTTCAGACAACTCCAACTCCAATTTGAGGAAAATGACAAAGGGCTAGGAAAGAAAACCAGGGAACAAAGAAGAAAATGATGATTTGCTCAGGCTAGAGGAGCACCCTTGGAAATACTGTAAATCTTCAATTACCTCCTAGTACATACACTTTTGCAGCACTTTTATATTTCTACTTAGTTTCAATTCAAATATTTGTTAAGTGTTTTGTTATCATCAAGTTAACCCTGAATTTATGCCTACAATTCTTATAGACATAAATAGGGGGAGATTGTTAGGAATATATGTGCACTAGTTTGATGATATGTTTAACAAAACACTTAAGTAGAAATTTAGTGTCTGTAGCCTCAACGGATAAGACCACTTTGGCTATCCGTTGATGGTGTAGCTTTACTTAGAAATAAGTCTAGTATTGTAGCATATTTCATTCTCTGTATTTAAAATGTAATTCTTAGAAGTTGAGAGAAACTATAAGTCATGTTGACTACTAGATGATATGCAGATAGGAAGGCCAATTGTAAATATTTCATGCCTTGTAATTTTGTATAAATGAAGTGGTATCAACGGATGACTTAAAGACCTTCAACGGATGAGAAGCTAAGCTTCAACGGATGTCTCTAAAGCTTCAACGGATAACATCCTTCAACGGATGAGAGCATCAACGGATGAAAGCTTCAACGGATAACATCCTTCAACGGATGAAGTCATCAACGGATGAAAGCTTCAACAGATGTTCTGCTAATTAGCCGTTGATAAGTGGTAGTTGTACCTACAAACAGAGGCACATGGGTTGACAGAGAAAAGTGAGATGTGGTAGCCGAATTTCAGGATCAACAGAAAAAGCAGCCGTTCTTCTTTAGTATAAAGATGCAATAGTCAACAAAGTACTTGAGTGAACAGGAAAAGAAGCAAGTGAAGAACTTATTTTACTATTGTAATTTTATATTGTTTTTCACTTGTACACTTGGTAATATATAAACCAAGAAGAAGCTAGTAATTAGAGAGAGATTTTCCAGAGCTATTAAGAAATATCTTGAGAGAAAATTCATCTAGTTTGTACTAGGATGCAGCTGTGATCAACATTGTTGAACACAGATTTTCTAATATACCATCTCTGGTGGAACAACAAATCCACCAGAAAAGTTTTTAAAGTTTGTTGTGTTCTTTACATTTTTTGTTTGAATATATATCTGTCTGCATTAGCTCAAAGCAATTCATACACTTGTTCATCTAGAACACACTGCTTTAATAAACTTCTCAAAACCTGAAAAAGTTTTGAGATTTACATTCAACCCCCTTCTGTAAATCTCATTGTTAGTCCTCTAGGAATAACACAATCACAAACTCAATTTCACTGTCGGGACGTAATCCTGGAAGATCATCTGGAAAGACATCTGGAAACTCATTAACAACTGGAATTGCTTCTTGTCACATGAACTTCTTTGTTGATATCTATCACATAGGCTAAATACGCCTCAAAATTCTGACGCAACAACTTATTTGCTTGAGCTATCATTAGTGTTAGGAATATGTTGTGAACTTGATGATAAATTAAACAAAACACCTTAGTAGATTTAACTTAGTGAATTTTGTAGCACTCGACGGATGATCAAATATAGTCCCGACGGATGATTTAATATAGTCCCGATGGATGATAATTTGACATCCACCGGGTGAGTAGCTTATGTAACAAATAAGTATTGTAGCACATTTCTGCAAACAACTTTATATAGATTTTGTAGGAGTATATGAGTCATGTTGACTACTAGTGGATATGCATAATAGGTTGATTAATTGTAAATATAAGATGTCTTGTAATTCTGTATAAGTGAAATGAAGTGAAGTGACAAATAGCGACAAAGCTACCCGACGGATGATCAACAACGCTACCCGACGGATGACAAACATGTACCCGACGGATGATCAAATTCAAATATCTATTGATAGTGACAACAAAGTCACATGCGTTGGGTGTTTGCAAAAGGAATGTGGCAGCCTGTTAAGCAGGGATTTTAGAACAAAGAAATATTACATTTTCATGCAATTGTGAAGATATTCAAAGATGCTGGAATAGAGTAGTGAAGCAGCATGGAGTTAGACTAGATATGTTTTGTTTTATTATCTTGTCTTATTGTCATGTAAACTTGGTGATATATAAACCAAGTGCAGCTAGTAGAACATTCAACTAAGCAAACACATTTTAAAAAGAGATAGAAAAAGTTGTACTTATAAAGAATTTCTCTGTAGTTTATTTGTTCTACTTGTTAGCAGTTGTGAGCTATTCAAGCTTCACAGGGTTCTCATTCGATATATATATATATATATATATATATATATATATATATATATATATATATATATATATATATATATATATATCTGGTGGATACTTTCAAATCCACCAGAAAGTTTTAAAAGCTTTTGTTTTTATTACTTTGTGTTTCGATTTATGTAACTCTTTCATTTCGCACTCTGCAAATCAAACACTTATATATTTATCGAGTTAGAATTGTTTTTAAAATCTTTAAAAGGTAGCCAGAATAACATTCAACCATCCTTCTGTAATTCGTGTTGTATTGTTAGGGAATATCAATTGGTATCAGAGCAAGCTCTTGAAGTACAAAGAGTGTAAAGATCAACAAACAACAAGATGAACAAGAAGGATGTTGGAGTCAAAATTCCACTTCTGGACAAAGATAATTATCACCACTGGAAGGTGAAAAAGCACCTACACCTTCTTTCCCAAGATGAGGCCTATGTGGATTGCATAGAGAGAGGTCTTC
This sequence comes from Apium graveolens, assembly GCF_009905375.1. Classification (NCBI taxonomy): domain Eukaryota; kingdom Viridiplantae; phylum Streptophyta; class Magnoliopsida; order Apiales; family Apiaceae; genus Apium; species Apium graveolens. Next base: position 110,977,015 of record NC_133654.1, read on the forward strand.
ATGTACCAATGAGAGCTGAAACTGGCAATGAACCATCTGTTCCCAAACCTAGGAATGAATGGTCAGATCCTGATATTGAGCAAGTTAGGAAAGATAAGAAGGCCATGAATATTTTGTTCAATGGAGTTGATGGTGATATGTTTGATAACATCATTAACTTTAAAACAGCTAAAGAGGTTTGGGACACAATCCAGATTATCTATGATGGTACTGAGCAAGTAAGGGAGAACAAGATATAGCTAGTGATTCAGCAATATGAGCATTTCTAATGTAAAGAAAGTGAATCTCACACTGATATTTTTAGTAGATTTCAAAAGCTACTAAATTCTCTGAAGTTGCATGGCAGAGTTTATCAAACAAAAGACTTTAACCTCAAGTTCCTTAGATCTCTTCCAAAAGAGTGGAAGCCAATGACAGTTTCATTGAGAAATTCTCAGGATTACAAGGAGTTGACCTTGGAGAGACTATATGGAATCCTAAAAACTTATGAGCTTGAAATTTAGCAAGATGAGAGGATGGAGAAAGGAAGGAAGAAAGGAGGGTCCATAGCACTGGTTGCTGAGTTAGAGAAAGAGAAAGAGATGAAGGTAGAAGCTGTTGAGTCTACATCAAAGGTCTGTGAAAGTAAGGGTAAATGGCTGGTAGCTGAAAATGAAGATCAGTTGAGCCCAGATGACATGTATGATATTTATGAGCATCTAGCATTCCTATCCAGAAGATTTTCCAAGCTCAAGTTTAAAAAGAATTTTGGAGCAGCCAAGCCAAGTAGAAACATGGTAAATAAAACCAAATTCAAATGTTTAAAATGTGGCTTGGTAGGGCATTTTGCCAATGAGTGTAGAAAGTCAGATTCTAGCAAGAAAAAGTTTGAGCCTGTTGAATATAAACAAAAATATTTTGAGTTGCTCAAGCAAAAAGAAAGGGCTTTCATCACACAAGAAAATGACTGGGCAGCTGATGGATTAGATGAAGATGAAGAAATAAGCTATGTCAACCTAGCCCTAGTGGCCATGTCTGATGAAATAGAAATAAGATCTTCAAGTAATCAGGTACTCACCACTAACCTAGAACATTTATCTAAAGCTGAGTGTAATGATGCAATCAATTACATGTCCACAGAACTATATCACTTGCGTGTTACATGTAAGTCCCTCACTAAGGAAAATGCTAAAATTAAAGAAAACAATTTGTTTTTAAGTGAGAGGAATAATGTGCTAGAGTCTCAGTTTATTGAATTTGAAAAATTGAGAATTGAGTGTAAGATTGCTAAGGATGAATTAACTGAGTCCTTGAAGAAAGAAGAGATTTTAAAGAAGCGGCTTGAACGAGAACAGGAAGTGATTAAAGCATGGAAATCATCCCGAGATGTCCATGATGAAATCACTAAAGTTCAAGGTATTGAGTCCTTTTGTGATGCAGCCTGGAAGAAGAGTAAAGAGAAGCTTGAGTCCAATTTGGTTGAAGGATTTCTTACAGATGTTGACTTGACGGATGATGAAAATTATCCATCAGATAATCAAAAGGATTATCCGTCAAGTGACAAAGAGCCACATCCGTCGGCTGTGAGTAAACCTGTGAGCAAAGCTAAGCTAGCTAAGTTAAAATGAAAAATATGGCTCAGTCTCTAAGAACTTCATTCCAGGAGAATCAAGTCAAGTCAGGAGGGAAAAGAAAGTTAATATTGGTCATATTTCCATCAAGCAGTTGAATCTGTCCATCAAGAAAAATCTTTGTTAAGTGTGGTAGTGTTAATCATCTGTCTGTTAATTGCAAACTTGCCATGCCTACTCCTATATTTGCACCCTCTTCTTTTCCCAACATGACTGTCGTGCCTACCATGCCTATGAATGTTATGTTTGCTCAGAATATGAATGCACAATTTTCTAATATGCCATTTGCAACTAATCCTTATTATGCTGCATTTAGTATCCCTCAAATGCCATTTAGCATGCCTTACTGGAATAACATGTTTTCAAATAGCATGCATTTTTCTGTCAATCAAAATGTGCATGACAATTTTGTTTTAATGACTGGTTTCAAAGGTTCAACTCAAATGACTAAGGATGAATCAGAAATTCTCAAGTCAAATGAGATCAAACCTAAGAAACCAAAGAAGAAAGCTAACAAGGCAGGACCCAAGGAAACTTGGGTACCAAAATCAACTTGATTTGATTTTGATGTGTGCAGGGAAACAGAAAGAATCTTTGGTATCTGGATAGTTGTTGCTCAAGGCACATGACTGGAGATTCTACCCTACTCACTGAGTTCAAGGAAAGAGCTGGCCCAAGTATTACTTTTGGAAATGACAGCAAGGGTTATACTGTGGGATATGGCTTGATTTCAAAAGACAATGTCATCATTGAAGAGGTTGCCCCTAGTGGATGGTCTCAAGCATAATTTGTTGAGTATCATCCAGCTTTGTGATAAGGGCAATTCAGTAACCTTCAATTCAGAAGCCTGTGTTGTGACAAACAAAAAGAGCAACAAAGTGGTTCTCACTGGAGTGAGAAAAAGGAATGTGTACCTAGCTGATTTCAACTCATAAAATACAGAATCTGTCATTTGTCTTCTTAGTAACACAAGTCAAGATGAAAGTTGGCTATGGCACAAGAAGTTGTCCTATCTAAACTTCAAAACCATGAATGAGCTTGTTAAGAAAGAAATGGCTAGAGGCACTCCTCAAGTGTAGTTTACTAAGGATGGATTGTGTTATTCCTGTCAGAAAGGAAACCTGATCAAAGCATCATTCATAAAGAAGCTTGATTCAACAATTGAAGAACCTTTGCAATTGCTGCACATGGATTTATTTGGACCAGTCAATGTGTTGTTCATCTCAAGGAAAATATTTTGCCTAGTAATTGTGGATGATTTCTCAAATTTCTCTTGCACATATTTCCTAAAGTTTAAAGATGAAGTTAGTGAAATCAGCATCAATCATATAAGGCAAGTCAACAATCATCCTGATTTTAAAGTAAGAAGAATCATGAGTCAAATTGGAACTGAGTTCAAGAATTCTGTGATGAGATCATCTTATGAAGAGAATGGGATTATGCATGAGTTTTCTGCAGCAAGAATTCCACAACCAAATAGAGTAGTTGAAAGAAAGAACGGATCTCTTATCGAAGCTGTAAGGACTATGCTTGAAGAATCAAAGTTGCCAACATATTTTTGGGTTGAAGCTGTGAATACTGACTGCTACACTCAGAATATTTCTTTGGTTAATCAAGCAAAGTGTATGAAACCCTACCAATGGTTCAAGAATAGGAAGCCAACTCTAACTTTTCTTCATGTCTTTGGCTGCAAATGTTATATCTTAAGGAGTCAAACTGATCAATATGGGAAGTTTGATGCTAAAGCAGATGAAGGAATTTTTGTTGGATATGTTGTGGGAAAGGCATATAGAGTCTACAATCTAAGAACCAACATTGTTATGGAATCGGTACATGTTGTGTTTGATGACAAAAAGATTGAAGGACTGCAAGATGGAGATTTCTATGAGAGCCTCAAGTTTGATAATGTAAAGATGGTTAGTGATGACAATGATGATGAAAGTGATCAAGAAATAGTGAATAAGGATAATGCAGAAAAATCTACAACTAATGAAGCACATAACTCAACATCTGTCGAGTTACAAAATGCTTCATTCGTCGGGGACAATCTGCCTTATCCATTGGGAGACAATCAGCTTCATCAGTCGAGACACAAAGTGCATCATTCATCGGAACATTAAGAGAAGCTGAAAGTCATAATAGATCACCTACAGAAAGTTCCCCTTTCTCAAATCAAAGATTCACAAACTCAGGGGGAGTTTCTCATAATCAAAACTCATACACACATCAAGACAACAATGAGGCCTCTTCATCTAGAGCTAATCTACTTCAACAAAGGAAATGGACTAAAGATCACCCTTTTGAGCTCATCATTGGTGATGCATCTTCTAGAGTTCGAACAAGGAGAGCAACTCAAGAAGAATGTCTATATAGCAGCTTCATATCTAAGGAAGAACCAAAGAAGGTAGAAGTAGCTTTGTTGGATCCTGATTGGATTTTAGCTATGTAGGAGGAGCTAAACCAATTTGAAAGGAACAAGGTATGAAAGCTGGTACCCAAACCTAAAAGAAAGAATCCAATTAACACCAAGTGGGTATTCAGAAACAAGATGGATGAAAATGGCATAGTGATCAGGAACAAAGCTAGATTGGTTGCTAAAGGTTACTGTCAACAAGAAGGAATAGATTTTGATGAAACATTTTCTCCTGTTGCGAAACTTGAAGCCATCAGATTTTTCTTAGCCTATGCAGCCCATGCCAATTTCTAGGTCTATCAAATGGATGTCAAAAGTGCCTTTCTGAATGGAGATTTGAAGGAGGAAGTCTATGTCAGTCAACCTCCTGGTTTTGAAGATCCAAATTTTTGTGGATATGTCTACTATCTTTTGAAAGCACTTTATGGACTAAAGCATCTCCTAGAGCCTGGTATGACACTTTATCAAAGTTTCTTTTGGAAAACCACTTCACAAGAGGTACTGTTGATAAAACTTGATTCTTTAGAATTGTTAACGGCTCTAGTATACTTGTTCAAATTAATGTAGATGATATTATATTTGGTTCTACAGATGAAAAACTTTGCAAAAAGTTTGCCAAATTGATGCAAAGTAAGTATGAAATGAGCATGATGGGAGAACTAACTTACTTTCTAGGTTTACAAGTTAAGCAAGTTAGTGATGGAATATTCATTAGTCAAACTAAATATATTCATGATCTTTTAAAGAAGTTTGATCTAATCGATTGCACATCTGCAAAAAGTCCCATGGCCACGACAACTAAGCTTGAATTAAACACCACTGAAAAGTCTGTGGATATTTCAAGCTACAGGGGCATGGTTGGCTCACTTCTGTACTTAAAAGCTAGTAGGCCAGATATAATATTTGCTACTTGTGTTTGTGATAGATCTCAGGCTGATCCTAGAGAATCTCACGTAGTAGCTATTAAGAGAATTTTCAGATATCTCAAGGGAACACCAAATCTTGGCATTTGGTACCCTAGAGATTGTGGGTTTGATCTAACTGGTTATTCAGATGGAGATTATGCAAGTTGTAAAATAGACAGAAAAAGTACAACAGGAACCTGTCAATTTCTAGGGAACAAGCTTGTGTCCTGGTTCAGTAAAAAGCAAAATTTAGTTTCTACTTCTACAGTTGAAGCTGAATATATTGCTGCTGGTAGTTGTTGTGCACAGATTTTGTGGATGAAAAACCAATTGTTGGACTATGGTCTACAAATGAATAAAATTCCTATTTTCTGTGATAACACAAGTGCAATTTCCATCACTGAAAATCCAGTAAAATATTCAAGAACAAAACACAGAAACATCAAGTACCACTTCATTAGGGAACATGTGATGAACGGTACTGTGGAACTTCATTTTGTTCCAAGTGAAAAGCAGCTTGCATATATCTTCACCAAGCCACTTGATGAATCCACCTTTTCAAGGTTGGTAAGTGAGTTAGGTATGCTTAACTACTCTTGAACTATTTCAGATATTGTTTTTTGCAAGTTTTAATGTTGCCAGAAATTTAATTGATTTTTTTGTTTTAGATGAAAATTTGGCTAAGCCAAATTTACATCCCGACAAATGTTTATTATCCATCGAGTTTGATCATCCGTCAGAATATTATTTATTAATAAAAATCAATTACATTTCTGGATTATTTTATAACCCGACGAATAATTGATTTATCCTCATCCGTCGAATTGTCTCAATCTTAGCTGTTAAAAATCTGAACATTATCCATCGAGTATACTTACAGTTTATAAGTATAACACGATGGATAACTGACAGAATTTTTATAGTTTATTTTTTTTTAAACGGCTATTTTGGGCTATTTTGATTGGTTACTTTACTTCACTTTACTATTTTTGCTAGTTTATTTCTGAGAAAGTGTAAAAGCAGAATTTATTTTTATTCTACTCTTTTATTATTCTCAAATCATGTTACGACCGGCATTTTATGTAATATTATTTGTGGATTGAGTATAATATTAAAGTCAAATAAAAATATATTCAATGATTGTACGCTAGTGTGAGTGAAAATTTCTGCATTATAAATTTGCTTTGTGTAGTATATGATTTTTCAAAGAAAGAGTTTATTTAATTTATTTATTTCTGATTTATAAGGAATATTCTAAGCTTTGGAAAATTTTTCTTTTAAAAGGTATTTTGTTCACAGATTTTGAAAATGATTTTATAAAGTCTCTAAAAATCCAAGTTATTTTATGATATAAATTTTATAATTTTGGAACTTGTATTTTATTTTATAAAAATAAATCTTTATAAATTTTATTTGTTATAATTAGCAAATTACGTGGCTACCCTTGCATGCAAATACTCTTCCAATTCAACTTAGGGGCAAGGAAGACATTTCCAACCCCACTCACTTTCATTCTACTAACCAAATTACCCCTTTACCCTTGCATGCAAATCTACCTAACTATAATTGGAAGGTTACTCTTATAAAATCTCAAATCCACTCACTTTTGGCCAAATAAAAACCAAACTAACATAATTATTACTCCACATTCACCCCACAATTTCCACACTCCTCCTTTCCTCCCCCTCCTCTCGGTTTTTCCCCCTCCCCTCTCGGCAATTCCCAAAAACCGAGCCCCCATCCCCTTCTTTCTTCATTTCTCACTCAAATAATCATCCTATTATCAAGTAATCCTACTCCCTACATGTTGTTCTTGTATATCTTAAGAGTGTAGAGTAGAAAAACTTATGTGTTGACCTTGCATGGTGGTGTTTTGTTAAAACCCCAAGTGAATATCCTAGATTCTTGTGAATTCAAGGCTTTCACCATGAGTTATAGTAGCAAAGGGTTGAGAATGGCTAGACATGAGTATGCTACACTCATGCAATTGTTGTTTTCACCCTAATCCATTCGGCCATGACTTGATAGGAGCTGAATGGATGGTGTTTTGGTTATCATGTTCCACTTTGTGTGTTTTTGTGATGATAACATGAAAATCTTAGTGAAGTCTTGATAAAACTCTTTGCATGCTAAGTGATCATCTAGGTATACCTTATTCTAGGCTTGCATGTCAATGTTATGATAGAACATATGTAGAAAATGTGTTGTTTTAGTTTGAAAAACCCGAAGGCATGCATGCATGTGGATTTCTCTTAGAATGTTGTAAGATTTTGATCATTTGGAAAGATTTTGTTAGTGAGCCTTAATTTCAGTAGGAATAATGTGTTAATATTGATTTATGCTTCTTGTTGCATGGTAATAATTCGTGGTTATCTTTTATAAAAATATATATCTTGTTGTTTCAAAAGCATGAAGATTTGTGATTTGTGAAGTATAGTCTCTTTTGTTTTGCCATAATTGTACCTTAGGTAAGGATGATCTCACCAAGGTTATTTTGAGAAAAAGGGAGTTAGTTCAGTAGAATACCATGTATAAGTCTTGGTTTAAGTATTTAGTTGTTGTTAGTTGGGTTTGTCAAGTCAAAACCTTGGAAAATGAGAGTTATAGTTTCTGTAGAAAAATCAGTATAGCACCCTGAGGTTTAGAGTGAGTTTTGACCATGTCATTGGTGTGCACTTTGAGGCCCAACCTACCAGAAGTTAGTATTGGGAGTATATAAAAGGTTTTAGGAGTTGGTTGGAGGTTTGCATGTCATTTGGTTAGGTGCACAAGTAGAATCACAAAATCTGTCCAGCAGGGAACAGTTTTGTTGCAACTTAGAAATAGGGAGATTTGACCATGTCATGGGTAGGCCCTCATTAGGCCCAATTGGGCCTTAGTTAGAGGGTATGTCAGAAAAGTTTTTCCAACCATAGTTCATAGGATATGAGCTAGAACCATGTGTCACAAGTTAATTCAAGTCAGGGCATTTTCTGCCCAGAAAAGCAGGGGAACCTTGGACTTTTAGCTTAGGCCCAAGAAGGCCCAAGCCAGGCCCTTGAGCCACATCAAGTTTGTGAGATGACCTTAGGTCAGGAGAGTCTTGTGTAAAAAGTTTGAAGGAAAACTTGTAGTTTAAGAGTGTCTAATGTACTCAAGAAACCATAGTTGTCATTCTGAAATTTGCACCAGTGAGCACTATCACTTATCGCATAGTTTTAGAACACTTAGAAGTGAGTATTAGGTCGACCACCATAGTTGTAAGATAGTATAAGGTCAGTAGAGCAAAAGGCACAAGTGAGGGTCAATAGGTTTTGGATAATTTAGGAAAGGCACATCGAGTTAGGAAACCGAAATTAGAAGACCTTGTCTAGTTTAGCGACCAAGTGACTTAAGTTGTGAGTCGAGATCATCCAAGCCTAGTGTTGCATTATGGTATATATGGTGTTATTTGGTGTTAATATATGATATGTGAATATGTGGCTATGTGTGTGCAATTGTAATTTAAAAGTGAATATAAATTAAGTGCATTTAGGCCTAAGTGCCATCCGTGTTTAATTTCGAGTTGTAAATAGGTTAAGTTGGTGAGAATATATTATAATGAGGATTATTATTATTATTTATGTAGGATCTCGAGACGAGGGAAAACTTGCCATAAAAGTCAAGTGAAGCTCCAGTTGTTGCTCCTACCAGTCAGACCAGACCAGCCTATCTCAAGGCAAGTGATTCAACTTGACCTTCGTATTTACTACAAATAGTTCTTATATATTGATGCAATTATCCTGAGTCATTTTGATATATTTCAATCAAGCGTATCTTTTGTTTATCTTTGAGTTACATAGAGATGCCATGAACCCTCGAGTACGTATTGCAAGTAGTTCAAAAGTCTTTCATGATAGTTTAATGTAATGATAAAATGAAGAGTTGATATATTACTTGATGGATCCTTTTGATTAATATGTTGATGTTTCCTAAGTATTAATATCTCATCCTGATACTTGAATCCCTATAGAACCTTACTTTGAATTCTGATAGTCAGATACTTACCAGCTTGATTCCTCATTGATTGATACCCTCTTTCTTATCCTAAAGCTTGACAATTCTGATATGTCCGGAGTTAAAGTTCATTCTTCATACCCTAACACCCTTAGTATTCATGAAGCTTACCTTCTTGATGATCCAGCACTTGAACCTTGATGAGAAACCATTGCTTTGAGCCCAAATTGGCATTACCCTTCATATTATCCATTAGCCTCACTAAATCCTCTTGTCCAATCATTGATATATAAAAACCATTCAATTACTTGAATAGAGAATAGTTTTGTGAATCATGGCTCTGATATTCAGTACCTTGTTTCCCGTGTTTCGAGTTGATCTAGAATCCCTTGATAAAAATGTTTACAGTCAAAAGAGATTTTGTCATAAATCGGCATCAGTTTTAAAAATAATTAAAATGTGGGTTTTTAGTCCCAAAGGGGGATAAATGTTTTCTTGAATAGTAGATCTGGACTGAGACGCGAGTTATTTCCACACTTATATTAGGCTTAAAAGTTGCCTAGGGATTCCCATTAATGTTTTAGAACCCAGCGAGGTTCGGGATTACTTCGCGGCTGATCACCGGCTGTAATCCGTAGCGTCATAAAATGATTTTGATTAAGACATGATTTTAAAATTGTTTTGATGCAAGCAAAATGATGCCATCTCACATAGTTTTTATCTCTTGTTACCTTTGGTTATGTCTTTCCATTATCATTCTTAAAAGTATATCTCAATTTATGTTCTGTGTCGTACTGTTAGCACTTATTGAGCATTTGGCTCACTTCTTGCTTTATCCTTATATTACAGCTAGCAGTTATGGTTAGATTCAAGCAGACTACCCGTAAGACCTGTGATGCTGATGCTTATGTTCGAGCTCAGGTAGAATAAGTAATAATAGTTGTGTGAGCACTCGGTATTTGTAATCAGATGTAATAGTTGGTAGTGTTGGGCTGTTCCAAACCCTAAACTGTAAGATCTTGGATTTTGGTTGTGTATTCTTCATTAAAATGATGTAATAGCTATATTTATTTTGCTATTTAAGTTGGGGGTGTGACAGGTTTTGGTATCAGAGCTACGGTTTAGAGTCCCTGGACAGCCCAAATAGGTTATAGGATTTGTGTGTAGGTTATAGATATTATGCGAGAGAGTAGGTTAAGTAAATTATTATTAATACTCCTCTTATTGGTTGTCAGCAAAGGGCGCATTCCTCGTCATCCTCTGGGTCGGACGACACTATTGCTTTCTCCGTGTATGTTGAGTTGAGGCGCGAGTTCGACATGCTTCAGGGCAAGTACGACCGACTGATAGACCGACTGAAGAACGTGTATCCGGACAGCCGAAACTACGAAGGGAAGCCCAAGGAGCAGATGACTGCGAGACTTGAGACCTTGGTTCGGTACGTCAACACTAAGCTTGAGGAGATGCCAGCGCATCGGGACCGTACCAGCCAGTATGTCATTCAGATGGTGGCGGATGAGCTCTAAAGCATTGTGAAGACGCTTCGAGAGGAAAAGACTACCAAGCCCCATTCAGATGGAGTGGAGCCTTAGTTCTTTCCATTTACCTTTCATGTTGTTGTACTATCAGACTCTATGGAATCCCCAGTTGTTACCGTTTTTCCTTTAAATAAGCCTGTTATTCCTAGAATCAGACTATATCCCAATCTTATGTACTGTGACCTTTAAAATTTCAATAATTATGTGCTATTGTTCCATTTGCTCTCAACTGTTATTTTATGTTTTTATCATCATATCTGCTTAATTTGGAAACTTTACCCCATATGTAAATGAGAATGCCATGCGATACCCTCGAATCATTTTATCATTCATATCTGTTTTGACACAACTCTTATTTCAGGATCATGCCTCCCAAAAAGAAGAACCCAACAACCACCTTCACCACAGACCCAAATATTCTTCGACTACTGAAAACCTTACAAGAGCAAACCAATGATATAGCTCAACAACAACTAACTCTTCAACAACGAATTGAAAACCAAGATAACCGTGAGCCACACCAACCACCTGAACCACCAGTACCACCTAGACAAATTGTCACTTTCAAGGCTTTTCAGAATGTGAATCCACCTGTATTTCATGATACCACTGATCCAGTGATAGCTAACACATGGATCAAGGAGATGGAAAGGGCTTTTGAGTTGGTGCAGTTAGGAGACGATCAGAAGACGCCGTATGTGACTTACTTCTTGAAGGGAGAAGTTATCTATTGGTGGGAATCGGTAAAGGCTATGGAAGTCACTCAGCAGGTTTCTTGGGAGAGATTTAAAAAGTTATTTCTGGACAAGTATTACCCTAAGTACATGCAGAATCAGATGGAGCTAAAATTTCTGGAGTTGAAGCAAGGGAATATGACTGTATTGGAGTATGAGAAGAAGTTCACTGAGTTGTCAAGGTTTGTGACAAAGTATACCAGCACTGAGGAGGAAAAAGCAAAGAAATTTCAGCAAGGATTAGAGCCTTGGATCAGAGATAAGGTGGCTATGTTTGAGCTTGAAACTTATGCGGGAGTAGTACAGAAAGCTGCTCTGATTGAGAATAATGGGATGCAGTCAAGGAAAGAGAGGGATAACAAGAAGAGGAAGGTTCCATTTTATGGAGAAAAGTCTAAAGCTGGAAGTTCGCAAGATCGGAATGTAAAGAGAATTGGTTTCCAGAAGGGCGGAAATTTTCAAAAGAAGGGAAATTTGGGTAAAAGGAAAGAATCAAAAGGAAACAACCAGGCAAGCCAAGGGCAAGTTGGAGAAAACAGGTTCCAGAGACCGGAATGCAAGCACTGTGGAAGAAGGCACCCCGGAGTATGCAATAAGCTGAGCATGACCTGTTATAGGTGCAATCAGAAGGGACATTTGGCAAATGAGTGCAAAATACCGAAGCCAGGAGTTACGTGCTACAAGTGTGGGAAGACTGGACACATGGCTAGGGAGTGTAAGGCAACAGGACCAGTCAAAGCTCTGATGAACGTGTCAAGTACCAGTGCAAGCGTGCCAGTTGAGGTATTGGCATTACCTCCACCACCCGCACCAACCCCGCAAGCAACAACAAGGACATTTGATCTAAAGATGAAAGATGCTGTTCAGAATTCTAAGTTGATAGCAGGTACACTTTTACTCAATAATGTCAAAGCTAAAGTATTGATTGATTCGGGAGCAACAAGATCTTTCATATCAGAATCTTTTGTTGATAAGCTCCAATGTGATAAAATGGTTATGAGTGAGGTAGTAAATGTGGTAATTGCAAACCAAGAGAAGATTCCTGTGAATCAATTTTGTCCAAAGTGTGAGATCGATATTTCAGGATATAAGTTTTCAGCCGACTTGATACTCTTCAAGTTGGGAGAGTTTGATATAATTTTAGGAATGGACTGGTTAGGAGAGAATAGCGCTCAGATTAATTGTAAGACCAAGAGAGTGTATTTAAAGATGAAGAGTGGAGAGAAGGTAGTATTTAAGGGGCAGAGGCAAGAGCAACTATTTCTTACAATCGTTCAGGCTAAGAAGTTGCTTAGAAAAGGTTGTGAGTCATTCCTAGCATATGTAGTGGATTCAGAGAGAGGCAGCCTCAGCATGGAAGATATTCCTGTAGTTAGCGAGTTTCCCGATGTGTTTCCCGACGAACTGCCAGGCTTACCACCAGATCGAAAAATTGAGTTTGAGATCAACCTTGCTCCAGGCACGGAACCAGTTTCAAAGGCCCCATATAGGATGGCACCAGCAGAAGTGAAAGAGTTGGCGAGCCAGCTACAAGAATTATTGGATAAAGGAGTGATACGACCAAGTACGTCGCCATGGGGAGCACCTGTTCTATTTGTAAAGAAGAAAGATGGGAGTATGCGTCTATGCATAGATTACCGGGAGTTGAATAAGGTGACGATTAAGAACCGTTATCCGCTACCAAGGATAGATGACCTTTTTGATCAGTTGAAGGGAGCAAAATACTTTTCGAAGATTGATTTGAGATCGGGATACCATCAATTAAAGATCAGAGAAGAAGATATTCCTAAGACCGCATTCAGGACCAGATATGGGCATTATGAATTCCTAGTAATGCCGTTTGGATTGACCAACGCTCCGGCCGCATTTATGGATCTGATGAATCGGGTATTTAAGAAGTATTTGGACAAATTTGTCGTGGTATTTATTGATGACATCCTTATTTATTCTAAGTCGGAAGAAGAACATAAGCAGCACCTCTGGATAGCCTTGGAGATACTCCGACAAGAGAAGTTGTATGCCAAGTTCACCAAATGTGAGTTTTGGTTAAAGGAAGTTCAATTTTTGGGGCATGTTATTGGAAATGAGGGAGTTAAAGTGGATCCGGCAAAGATTGAGGCAGTTATGAGTTGGGAAAGGCCAAAGACTCCTACGAAAGTGCGAAGTTTTCTAGGATTGTCCGGATACTATAGAAGATTCGTCAAGGATTTCTCGAAGATCGCCACGCCATTGACCAAGTTAACCGGAAAGAATCAAAAGTTTGAATGGAGTGCAGAATGTGAAGATAGCTTTCAAGAGTTAAAGCAGAAGTTGGTAACAGCTCCGATGTTGGTACTTCCAGATGATCAAGGGAATTTTGTAATATTCAGCGACGCTTCACATAAGGGTTTGGGTTATGTGTTGATGCAACACAGTAAAGTGATCGCATATGCATCAAGACAGTTGAAGCCGCATGAGTTAAAGTACCCGACGCATGACTTGGAACTAGCCGCCATAGTGTTCGCACTCAAGATCTGGAGACATTACCTCTATGGAGAGAAGTGTGAAATCTACACGGATCACAAGAGTTTAAAGTACATTTTTACTCAGAAAGAGCTCAATATGAGGCAGAGGAGATGGCTGGAACTGATCAAGGACTATGACTGCTCGATAAATTACCATCCTGGAAAGGCGAACGTAGTGGCCGATGCTCTGAGTAGGAAGGAGAGATTGAATATGATGATAACATCAAAAGAGTTATCTAAAGAAATCGAAAAATTGGAATTGGAACTTTGTGCTTATGGAAAAGTTGAGGAAGTTTGTCGTGCAATGACCTTTCAGCCAACACTAGTGGAAAAGATAAAGAAGTGTCAAGAAGAAGTAATGGAGAAAGAGAAGAAACAGTTATCTGGAGAGGAGATTGATACTCAAAGGGATGAGCAAGGGATACTAAGGTTTTCATCCAGAATATGGATTCCCCATGTACCTGAATTAAAGAATGAGATCCTCCATGAAGCCCACAATTCGAAATTTTCAATCCATCCGCGAAGCACCAAGATGTATCGAGACTTAAAGAAGAACTTTTAGTGGCCAAATATGAAGCGAGACGTGGCAGAATGGGTTGCGAAGTGCTATACTTGTCAGAAAGTAAAGGCAGAACATCAACGACCAAGCGGATTAATTCAGCCCCTGAAGATTCCAGAATGGAAATGGGAAAATATCGCTATGGACTTTATAGTAGGACTACCGCGAACGAAATCCGGACATGACGCAATATGGGTTATAGTTGATCGTCTTACAAAGTCGGCGCATTTCCTTCCAATAAACGAGAAGTCGTCATTAGACAAGTTGGTTCATCTGTATGTGCGCGAAATCGTACTAAGGCATGGAGTACCCGTATCAATAGTTTCAGACAGAGATTCCCGATTTAACTCGAGATTCTGGAAGCAATTTCAGGAATTTCTTGGCACGAAGTTGAATATGAGCACAGCGTACCACCCGCAGACTGATGGCCAGAGTGAAAGGACAATTCAAACAATTGAAGATATGTTGCGCAGTTGTGCAATCGATTTTGCAGGAAGTTGGGACGACCATTTGCCGTTGATTGAGTTCTCTTACAACAACAGCTATCATTCCAGTATCGGCATGCCACCATACGAAGCTTTGTACGGGCGAAAATGTAGATCACCAACAAGTTGGGATGAAGTGGGAGAAGGAAGAATTCTCGGCTCGGATTTGGTACAACAGTTGTATGACTCGGTCAAGTTAATTCAGAAAAGGTTGCTTGCTGCTCAAGATAGACAGAGGAAGTATGCAGATCCAGCGCGTAAGGACGTTCAATTCCAAATTGGCGAAGCTGTGTTGCTGAAGGTGTCACCTAGAAAAGGGTTGATAAGATTTGGCAAGAAAGGGAAGTTAGCACCTAGATACATAGGTCCTTTTGAGATTTTGAGTCAAGTGGGAAAGGTGGCCTACGAGTTGGCCTTACCACCTCAGTATCGGCATGTGCATAATGTGTTCCATGTGTCGTTACTTAAGAAGTACAATCCAGACGCTAGCCATGTGATAGAATATGAACCTGTAGAAATTCAGGCAGACCTGTCATTTGTGGAGCAACCGGTTAAAATACTCGACTGGCAAGTAATGAGTCTTAGAAATAAATCAGTAAAGTTAGTAAAAGTACTTTGGAGGAACCCAAAGGTCGAAGAGTCGACTTGGGAGTTAGAGTCTGATATGCGTTCCCGGCATCCTCATCTTTTCTCTTAGATTCTGGGGACAGAATCCCTTAAGGGGGAGAGGATGTTACGATCGGCATTTTATGTAATATTATTTGTGGATTGAGTATAATATTAAAGTTAAATAAAAATATATTCAATGATTGTACGCTAGTGTGAGTGAAAATTTCTGCATTATAAATTTGCTTTGTGTAGTATATGATTTTTCAAAGCAAGAGTTTATTTAATTTATTTATTTCTGATTTATAAGGAATATTCTAAGCTTTGGAAAAAATTTCTTTTAAAAGGTATTTTGTTCACAAATTTTGAAAATGATTTTATAAAGTCTCTAAAAATCCAAGTTATTTTATGATATAAATTTTATAATTTTTGAACTTGTATATTATTTTATAAAAATAAATCTTTATAAATTTTATTTGTTATAATAAGCAAATTACGTGGCTACCCTTGCATGCAAATACTCTTCCAATTCAACTTAGGGGCAAGGAAGACATTTCCAACCCCACTCACTTTCATTCTACTAACCAAATTACCCCTTTACCCTTGCATGCAAATCTACCTAACTATAATTGGAAGGTTACTCTTGTAAAATCTCAAATCCACTCACTTTTGGCCAAATAAAAACCAAACTAACATGATTATTACTCCACATTCACCCCACCATTTCCACACTCCTCATTTCCTCCCCCTTCTCTCGGTTTTTCCCCCTCCCCTCTCGGCAATTCCCAAAAACCGAGCCCCCATCCCCTTCTTTCTTCATTTCTCACTCAAATAATCATCCTATTATCAAGTAATCCTACTCCCTACATGTTGTTCTTTTATATCTTAAGAGTGTAGAGTAGAAAAACTTATGTGTTGACCTTGCATGGTGGTGTTTTGTTAAAACTCCAAGTGAATATCCTAGATTCTTGTGAATTCAAGGCTTTCACCATGAGTTATAGTAGCAAAGGGTTGAGAATGGCTAGACATGAGTATGCTACACTCATGCAATTGTTGTTTTCACCCTAATCCATTCGGCCATGACTTGATAGGAGCCGAATGGATGGTGTTTTGGTTGTCATGTTCCACTTTGTGTGTTTTTGTGATGATAACATGAAAATCTTAGTGAAGTCTTGATAAAACTCTTTGCATGCTAAGTGATCATCTAGGTATACCTTATGCTAGGCTTGCATGTCAATGTTATGATAGAACATATGTAGAAAATGTGTTGTTTTGGTTTGAAAAACCCGAAGGCATGCATGCATGTGGATTTCTCTTAGAATGTTGTAAGATTTTGATCATTTGGAAAGATTTTGTTAGTGAGCCTTAATTTCAGTAGGAATAATGTGTTAATATTGATTTATGCTTCTTGTTGCATGGTAATAATTCGTGGTTATCTTTTATAAAAATATTATCTTGTTGTTTCAAAAGCATGAAGATTTGTGATTTGTGAAGTGTAGTCTCTTTTGTTTTGCCATAATTATACCTTAGGTAAGGATGATCTCACCAAGATTATTTTGAGAAAAAGGGAGTTAGTTCAGTAGAATACCATGTAGAAGTCTTGGTTTAAGTATTTAGTTGTTGTTAGTTGGGTTTGTCAAGTCAAAACCTTGGAAAATGAGAGTTATAGTTTCTGCAGAAAAATCAGTATAGCACCCTGAGGTTTAGAGTGAGTTTTGACCATGTCATTGGTGTGCACTTTGAGGCCCAAGCTACCAGAAGTTATTATTGGGAGTATATAAAAGGTTTTAGGAGTTGGTTGGAGGTTTGCATGTCATTTGGTTAGGTGCACAAGTAGAATCACAAAATCTGTCCAGCAGGGGACAGTTTTGTTGCAACTTAGAAATAGGGAGATTTGACCATGTCATGGGTAGGCCCTCATTAGGCCCAATTGGGCCTTAGTTAGAGGGTATGTCAGAAAAGTTTTTCCAACCATAGTTCATAGAATATGAGCTAGAACCATGTGTCACAAGTTAATTCAAGTCAGGGCATTTTCTGCCCAGAAAAGCAGGGGAACCTTGGACTTTTAGCTTAGGCCCAAGAAGGCCCAAGTCAGGCCCTTGAGCCACATCAAGTTTGTGAGATGACCTTAGGTCAGGAGAGTCTTGTGTAAAAATTTTGAAGGAAAACTTGTAGTTTAAGAGTGTCTAATGTACTCAAGAAACCATAGTTGTCATTCTGAAATTTGCACCAGTGAGCACTATCACTTATCGCATAGTTTTAGAACACTTAGAAGTGAGTATTAGGTCGACCACCATAGTTGTAAGATAGTATAAGGTCAGTAGAGAAAAAGGCATAAGTGAGGGTCAATAGGTTTTGGATAATTTAGGAAAGGCACATCGAGTTAGGAAACCGAAATTAGAAGACCTTGTCTAGTTTAGTGACCAAGTGACTTAAGTTGTGAGTCGAGATCATCCAAGCCTAGTGTTGCATTATGGTATATATGGTGTTATTTGGTGTTAATATATGATATGGGAATATGTGGCTATGTGTGTGCAATTGTAATTTAAAAGTGAATATAAATTAAGTGCATTTAGGCCTAAGTGCCATCCGTGTTTAATTTCGAGTTGTAAATAGGTTAAGTTGGTGAGAATATATTATAATGAGGATTATTATTATTATTTATGTAGGATCTCGAGACGAGGGAAAACTTGCCATAAAAGTCGAGTGAAGCTCCAGTTGTTGCTCCTACCAGTCAGACCAGACCAGACTATCTCAAGGCAAGTGATTCAACTTGACCTTCATATTTACTACAAATAGTTCTTATATATTGATGCAATTATCCTGAGTCATTTTGATATATTTCAATCAAGCGTATCTTTTGTTTATCTTTGAGTTACATAGAGATGCCATGAACCCTCGAGTACGTATTGCAAGTAGTTCAAAAGTCTTTCATGATAGTTTAATGCCATGATAAAATGAAGAGTTGATATATTACTTGATGGATCCTTTTGATTAATATGTTGATGTTTCTTAAGTATTAATATCTCATCCTGATACTTGAATCCCTATAGAACCTTACTTTGAATTCTGATAGTCAGATACTTACCAGCTTGATTCTTCATTGATTGATACCCTCTTTCTTATCCTAAAGCTTGACAATTCTGATATGTCCGGAGTTAAAGTTCATTCTTCATACCCTAACACCCTTAGTATTCATGAAGCTTACCTTCTTGATGATCCATTACTTGAACCTTGATGAGAAACCATTGCTTTGAGCCCAAATTGGCATTACCCTTCATATTATCCATTAGCCTCACTAAATCCTCTTGTCCAATCATTGATATATAAAAACCATTCAATTACTTGAATAGAGAATAGTTTTGTGAATCATGGCTCTGATATTCAGTACCTTGTTTCCCGTGTTTCGAGTTGATCTAGAATCCCTTGATAAAAATGTTTACAGTCAAAAGAGATTTTGTCATAAATCGGCATCAGTTTTAAAAATAATTAAAATGTGGGTTTTTAGTCCCAAAGAGGGATAAATGTTTTCTTGAATAGTGGATCTGGACTGAGACGCGAGTCCTTTCCACACTTATATTAGGCTTAAAAGTTGCCTAGGGATTCCCATTAATGATTTAGAACCCAGCGAGGTTCGGGATTACTTCGCGGCTGATCACCGGCTGTAATCCGTAGCGTCATAAAATGATTTTGATTAAGACATGATTTTAAAATTGTTTTGATGCAAGCAAAATGATGCCATCTCACATAGTTTTTATCTCTTGTTACCTTTGGTTATGTCTTTCCATTATCCTTCTTAAAAGTATATCTCAATTTATGTTCTGTGTCGTACTGTTAGCACTTGTTGAGCATTTGGCTCACTTCTTGCTTTACCCTTATATTACAGCTAGCAGCTATGGTTAGATTCAAGCAGACTGCCCGTAAGACCTGTGATGCTGATGCTTATGTTCGAGCTCAGGTAGATTAAGTAATAATAGTTGTGTGAGGACTCGGTATTTATAATCAGATGTAATAGTTGGTAGTGTTGGGCTGTTCCAAACCCTAAACTGTAAGATCTTGGATTTTGGTTGTGTATTCTTCATTAAAATGATGTAATAGCTATATTTATTTTGCTATTTAAGTTGGGGGTGTGACAAATCAATTGCTCTAACTTCCTTTCTTCTCCAAAGCAAATATTCTCTCAGCAAATTTCTCATTCTCTAACAATGGCACCAGTAGTCAAAATCATGTCTTAATCTGGATATATCTATGAAAAGAACAACTTTATAGCACTTGTTAATAAGGATATTCCTCAGTCTGGAGACTTTCACAAGATGATGGATTTTGTGAATAGCTGTAAACTCAATTTTGCTATGCTGGAATCTCCCACAATCTACTGTGAAGTTGTGGAGGAGATATGGACAACTGCCGTGTACAACTCTACTGACAAGACCACAACTTTCACTCTCAAAGGTAAACAGTTTTGCTTTAATAGTGACATTGTCAAAGCATGCTTTAGAATTCCAGATAACACTGCTACTGTTCCACACACAGACACTGATATAGTTAATATGCTAAATTATATGGGCTATGCACTTTCTACTTGTAAGTTAAGTGGAATTATGAGGCTAGGTCTTAGAAAGGAATGGAGCTATCTGTGTGATGTGGTAACTAAAGTATTTTCTGGTAAAATTAGCAATTTTGACTTTGTTAACATTTCCATGCTTAACACGCTTTACATGCTAGTTACTAATAAGTACTTTAATTTCGGTGACTTGGTCTTGTTTGAGTTAGGTTATAAGTTAGGTGAACTTAATAAGAGAGGTAAAAGTGTCTATTATGCTAGATTCTTTATGATGCTTGCTAACCATCTTATTGAGAATATTGATGTTGAGAACCTAACCAACAAGCTGAATTGTTGGGTTCAAGAAAGGAGAGTTATTGATGATCTCAACAGGGCAAGTCACCACAAAGAGATGCCCCTGCTTTACTTTCCAATTATGGAGGGACCTCAGGTAAGTGAGGTAAGCACCACTGTCTCCACTCTTCCAACCTCACACATTTTGTTGCCTTCAAGTGTAGCAATGGCATATGTGTCAGTGACCCAACAGATGCCTACCCAAGCTACCAAAACAACAATTTCTAATTGCAAAGCTAAGAAAGCCCCCTCTGGTTTCTTTCAAAAGAAATTAATTGCAAAATCTACTAAACACAAAAAAAAAGTGTGAAGGAGAGTGAACAAGGTGAGGGACAGGGTAAAAATCATGGAAACCCTAAGGATAAGGCTGGTGAGATGAGTGTACCTAAGGCTAGCCACACCACAGTTTCCCAACAAACTGTGGTTGTTAATAAGGAAATAAGCTCACTTCTAGTTTCATCCTCCCAAAAGGGTGTTACTATTGAAACAAGCTCCCAACCAGAAGCACATGCCAAGAGGGTTAGGGACAAAAGTCCACCACAAACTTATGCTGGAAAGAAAAGATCAAAAACCCTTGGGGATGCACAGGGAACACACACAATGCAAACTGGTGCTAAAGACCAAGTCACTGCACCATCTCAAAGTCAGATTGATGTGGCTCCAATAAATGTGGAGTCACAACCAAAATCATTAATAATTGAAGCACCTAAAACACCAAATTCACCCACACACTCACTGGATGTTGACATGATCAATACGTCACTTCCAAATTCTCCATCATTAACTCTATTGGAGAAGCCAATAATCCAAGCGAGTGAGCATCATCTTTTAGATGATTTGTTGGCTCACTTGCCATTTCTTTTTGAGTCCGTTGAGACATCTATGCCTAAATTTTCATCAATCTGTATAGAGTCTACAATAGTCTCCACTCCAAACTCATTCATTTCTTCTATCCTGGTGGATATTCTTTATCCCTCAAGTGGTGATTGTATCCCGACGGATGTGCCTAACAGTAGTCATCCGTCGGAAAGCCAAACTATTATCCCGATGGATATTCATCATCTGTCAGGAGTCTCTGCATAACTTCAAATTTCTTCAATTATCACAAGTGCAGAGGACTTAGTAGCAGTACAATCACTCTTAGGACTGAGGAAAGGGAGTGAACTGAGTGAGAGAATGGGTTACTCTCAGGCAAAAGGAGAGAATATGAGTAAATATATGCAGTCCATTTCTTCAGGACTGAAAAAAGTGAGTGAGGGGAGTCCCACCTTAGATGGTGAAGGTGAGGGTGTGAGGGTGGGAATCCAAGGGGAGCCCTTGATGCAAAAATAGAGAGATCATGAGAGAAATGCAGGTACTAGAGAGATAAGGATGAACACCATTGCTAGTGAGTCAATGAATGTCAGTGATGTAGAAAGGAAGAGACTATTTCATAAGAATATCAAGCTGTCATAGATTCTATTTCCCTAGACGCTGAGATATTTACTCATCCTGTTACATCTTATAAAACTCTAGTTGTACAGGGCAATGAGGAGGCTGAAAAGATGCTTAACTTAGTGCACACTACACAATCTCTACAAAGAGCAAATGATGCAATCACTGCTATGCCTTCAACTATTGACAGTGATTTTGAACTAGCCGAAGACTCATTTGGGGACACTGGTGGAGTTGATGAGAAAGACAACATGAGCATAGGGGGAGATACATATGTCCCTGCCTGGATGCTAACAGAAGAATGTTGCTACTCACATCTCCAATCAACACTATTCAAGTTGATTCATGACACCCAAATAGCCATTCAAGCATCTACAAATGCCAGCACAAAGAGGCTACTTACAGCACATCTTGAAGCTCTTCGGCTGCATAAGATTTAAGCTCTCCAACACAGTCAAAGTGTGGATGAAATCAAGAAAGAAGTTTCTGAAGTAAAATAGGATTTCATAGCAAGGTTGGATGCTAGACTTCCTCGAACCGTCATGACTGAGATAGCTCAAAAGCTAAGGAAGGAAGCTGATCTTAATAGAAATATTGAGGCCATGGACTCTAGATTAACTGATGTGGAGAAGTCAATGGCTAAGATACTTGCTAATCAGGAAACTCAGACTGCTCTACTCTAACAGTTGGTGGTTGCTCAACTCCCTTCCACTCTCCAACTTGATGTTAACAAAAAGGGGTAGAAAGGCTCATCAAGTGAGGGGGAGAAACAGCTCAACATCCAAGTCATCAAAGTAATTGTGCCAACAATTGCTTTCACAAAGCCCCCAGCTATAGACAACATTGACATCATCAATCTGGCAGTAGCAAAACTGGAATCAAATGATAAACTGCTAAAGATTGATGTAGCAGTAGTTGAGAAGGAATTAAAAGAAAAATGAAGGATAATAGATGCATAAATTCAACAGAAATTTGGACCAATTCAGAAACCAAACAAAGTCTTTAATCATCACTCTCAAGTAAAGCACATTTCTGTGAATGAAATGAGTTTGAATTATCTGGAAAAGGGTCAAACATCTTGCATCAAATCTCCAAAACCAAATCTGGTTATGAATCCTAAAAGAACCTACTCAAGGTTTTCAGACAAAAATCCTATGGATATTGTGTATGAAACACTTAGGCCAGATGAGAAGAAGCTATTGGCTAGGTCAATTGCATTTTTCAAGGATCCTACTGATTCAGCACTTAAAAGAAGAATTGCCAAATCTACAATAACGTAAAGAAATTTGTGTGGTGGCTGGACACCCGTTGTTTGTAGAAGCTAAGAAGGAAGAGAAGGAAAGAATCAGGCAAGAAAAGAAGCAGGCTACCTTAGATGCTAAGAAGCTCAAAAAAAAGGAGCAAGCTGCATCTTGGCCAAACTTCAAGCTGTAAAGACTACATCTGATATTTCTGCACAACCATTTGTAATTGCTTAACCTCAAGATCAGAAAGTGCAAGATGAACCACAACAAAAAAGAAGATTCAGATACAAGCTCCACTCCAAAAGAAAATTGGACTTCAGTGATGAGGAAGTGGAAGACTACATTCCCAAAAAGTCTACAACTTTAACTCAGACATCAAAACCATCAATGGTATTTGAAGAATTCAAGGTGGTGGATCCAACAAGGAATATTCATGGTGAGCCCATAATTCCAAAGGATGAGCCTGTAGACTGGGATAGTTTGCCAATTCCTGAACTAAACTTTCCAATCTTCAACAAGCTAAAGAAAACAAAGACTAGAGCAATCAAAAAAGTGAAGCCTGTGACTCTTAGATCCAAGACCCTAACCAAATCTCAACCCACAGTCAATAAGGAGGACCTCTTATACATTTGTGACATCAAGGAATTCTCTGAAATAAACCTCTACTTGGAAGAATTGAAAGAAGTAAGAGGGATTGATGCCTACAGACATCTTCCTGAAATGATAGTATTCAAGTATAAGGGAGGGAAAGAGATCACATGGCCACTTCACAAGATTCTTCAAGAAAGTTAATATGTATTGATAAAGGCCTATTCATCCTTTAAGAAGAACTTTAAATTTAATGTAATTGCAAGGAGAATAGTCTTAAAGAAAATAGAGGAACGAAGGAGCAATAGAGCCAAAGATGCACTTCCAAAAACTCTGTTTATTCCCTTCACAGGAAAGAGAGTACATTTGAGGCCTTATTGGCTGATGGAATTCATGGATGATAAGGAAGTTAGAAGATTCTTCAGAATGGATGACCAACTGAGCATCTCTAGCAATGAGACTCTTTTGGAAATACAAGAAATGTTAGATTTATCTGAAGCTGATGAACTTGAATTCCACAGACAACTCCAAAGTCAGATAAAAGAGAACAACAGAAGGCTTTGGAAGAAATCTAGACAATCAAGGAAATAAATATGCTCAGGCTAGAGGAGCACCTTGATAATGATTGTGAGCAACTTCTTTGTATACTTTTCTTTGTTCAATTTTCAGTAAATTTTGTAGCACTTATCAGTTTTATCTACTACATTTCAATCTGTATCATTAGGGTGTTTTGTTATCATCAAGTTTCTCTTAATTTATGGCTACAATTCCAGTAGACATAAATTGGGGGAGATTGTTAGGAATATGTTGTGAACTGGATGATAAATTAAACAAAACACCTTAGTAGATTTAATTTAGTGAATTTTGTAGCACTCGATGGATGATCAAATATGGTCCCAACGGATGATTTAATATAGTCCCGACGGATGACAATTTGACATCCACCGGGTGAGTAGCTTATGTAACAAATAAGTATTGTAGCATATTTCTGCAAACAACTTTATGTAGATTTTGTAGGAGTATATGAGTCATGTTGACTACTAGTGGATATGCAGAATAGGTTGATTAATTGTAAATATGAGATGTCTTGTAATTCTGTATAAGTGAAATGGAGTCAAGTGACAAATAGCTACCCGACGGATGATCAACAAAGCTACTCGATGGATGATCAACAAAGCTACCCGACGGATGAAAAACATGTACCCGACGGATGATCAAATTCAAATATCTGTTGATAGTGACAACACAGTCACATGCGTTGGGTGTTTGCAAAAGGAATATGGCAGCCTGTTAAGCAGGGATATTCAAAGATGCTTGAATAGAGTAGTGAAGCAGCCTGGAGTTAGACTAGATATGTTTTATTTTATTATCTTGTCTTATTGTCATGTAAATTTGGTGACATATAAACCAAGTGTAGCTAGTAGAACATTCAACTAAGCAAACATAATTTAAAGAGAGATAGAAAAAGCTGTACTTGTCAAGAATTTCTCTATAGTTTGTTTGTTCTACTTGTAAGCAACTGTGAGCTATTCAAGCTTCACAGGGTTCTCATTCGATATATATATATATCTGGTGGATACTTTCAAATCCACCAGAAAGTTTTAAAAGCTTGTGTTTTTATTACTTTGTGTTTTGATTACTTTGTATTTTGATTTATATAACTCTTTCATTCCGTACTCTGCAAATCAAACACTTATATATTTATCGAGTTAGAACTGTTTTTAAAATCTTGAAAAGGTAGCCATAATCACATTCAACCCCCCTTCTGTAATTCTTGTTGTATTGTTAGGGAATAATATTTAGAAACTTCTTTTCCTTCTTACTCCCTCGAAATCTGACCTTCTGCTTACTATCCAATGTCTGAAGTCTCACTTTTCTAATTTTATAATAAATCTGAGCATTATTCTCTGACAATAATCCACTCCTAAGATAACATCAAATTCTCCCAACTTAAAAGGTATTAAGTTGGCATTAAAATGATGTCCCGCTATCTCAATGTCACACTTCGGACACACTCGGTCGACGGGAACTTGGTTCTTATTATATATTCTATCATTAATGCTTGTTCTAACAATTCAACTTCACAATGCAGTTTATCGACAAAATCTTTAGAAATAAATGACCTTGTAGCTCCCGAATCGATTAAAACTTTAGCATCTCTGGAGTTGATTGGAAGTGTACCTGCAACCATGTCGGAACTCTGAACTGCATCCTTCATAGTCATACTGAATGTTCTGGCTTCTGGTTGAGCTGGTGGTCCTTCAATCTTTGGCACACCCTGAATTGGAGCACCTACAATCCTTGGTATGTTACTCATCACACCTTGTGTTGGGCAATTTCTGGTGATATGCCCTGGCTTCTCATACTTAAAACAAACAGCCCCCGAATTCTAACCTTGGGTTGGATTCTGACACATATTAGAAAAGTGTCCTTTCCTGTCACATTTGAAACACATCACATTGGTAGTACGGTTCCCAAAGTGCTTTATGTCACATTTCCTGCAACATGGCGCCAGAGAAGAATTAAAACCTTGCTGATTATGATTTCTGAACTGACTATTCTGACCTCCATTTTGCACTTGGTGGTCTTCTGAATCCCACATTTTTTATACCCTGAAACTCTGGCCTACTGTTAAAACGGCCCAGGAAATTACCTTGATGCTGACCTCCTCTTGAGGTTTCTATTTTCCTTTTCTTCCCGTCCCCTTGTCTCTGAGACGTGTCACTTCTACTTTCAATCGCCTTTGCTTTCTGAACCACTGCCATATAGGAAGTCAACTCAAACATGACTACTCTATTCTGAATCTAAAATTTTAACCCTTGTTCAAACCTTCTTGCCCTCTTTCATCTATATCAACTTGATCTGGCACAAACCTCGCCACTTCAGTAAACTTGGCCTCATATTCCGTGACAGTAAGATCACCATGTGTCAGATACAAGAACTTGATCTCCATATAATTCTTCATATACCTCAGGAAATACTTTTCCAAAACAGCTTTGTAAACCTTTCCCATGTCACAAACTCACCTCCTTCCAACACTCGCGTGGATTCTCAACAAGAGTTTGCCTCACTCTTTAGGAAGTAACTGGAAAATTTAGTCTTCTGTTCGACTCGTGCTCTGACTAAGTCAAAAGCCTTCTCAAACTCTTTAAGCCATGCATTGGCTTCCACGGGGTCAGCACTTCCCTTAAATTCAGGTGGTTTCTGTGACGGCCTCAACCATGGGGTCAGGAGATGACGTCACCAAACATAACAAACCACAATCCTAAATTACAAGATTATTATTATTATATCAACAAGACCCCAAAACCAAGATCCGATCCAGTTTCAAGTATGATTTAAGTTACTCATTATTACAAACCATTTATTAAAAAGTCAGACACACTAAACCTATTCAGAAACTCATCAGATCGCACATGATCTGATACAAACTACCTCAAGGGAGCCAGGTACAGAAGGGGCTGAGACTCGGTTGTGCCAAGGTCTGATAGGTCTTCTAGGCATCTGCGATATATATATAACAGGTTCCAAGGGTGAGCATATAATCGCTCAGAAGTACCAATATATGAATATCGAAAAAAATAGTAAAGTAAACAGTTATAGGAACAGAACTATAAATCAACATGAAATCAGTAACCTGTAAATCATTTTGGATAACGGTAAATGAACATCATTAAAAGAAACTGAATATCACTGACTAGCATGCTCTTTATAAAATTACATAGTTGTGTGCTTTGTAAATACCAGAGTCCAATTTTAGCATACTATTCACATTTGTTATTCAACTGTATAAATCACTTATTCTCTTACGGGAATCACAAAGCCAAATTAGATACGTAATGGATATATGAAAATAGCTGATCGGGCTATCAATACCGTACGGCTCCAACTGCCATTACATACACATGTTCCAGAACTCAGAGACTAGCTAGGTCTCTGACCTGCTCGACTAATCGGTTATGAAATGTGCGCAACCGATTTAGCCTCTTACGCAACCTCAATAGGCCACTCTAGCCCCTATATATCAAATATCTGATCGTTTTATCCAATTTTTAAAACACTTGTACCTATCTCATTTTAAAACCGTTTATTTAACAACACACGTAAAAACCGGTTCACAAATCATTTTCATTCGAGATAGGTACCTTTCGAAGTTACTTCTCCCCAAAACCGATTTAAAACAATTAGTTATAACTACAGGGGATATGTAACTTAAAATGTTTTTGTTCCTATATGAGAATAAAACAACTGTTTACTTGCCTTACAACGCTTTACAAAAACCCTAGGTAGCTTTTATGCTGACTTCGGTCCTTGCGAGACTGGACTGGGATCCACAATAACAAAATATCATAATTAGTTATACCGACATGCTTGATATCCTCAATAGTAAATAACCCAATCCGAAAACCTGACTCGTATACATATAACTATATGCACATAATCATGTAATCAGTATTTACAATAAGGGTAGAATGTTTTATATCGAATAGTACGCTTTTCGTATTTAAAATAATTTTTAGAAAATTTTTGACAGCGACTCCTCTGTTTTTAAGCCTACCCGTCGAAACATAATCAACGTTAATCCCAAAATTCATAATTTTACAATCCACGATTTAGTATGACTTTACAATAAATATTTACATACAAAACTAATTTATTTGTTTTATAAATTTAGGACTCAGAACGTATCATCACGGTCCACCGTCGAACCACCAAAGTTCATAGTCGACGGCCGCAAAATTTTGCGGGTACCCGATTTATTTTTCGGTTTCCAATGCAAAACTTTACCGATTATCTTAAAATTATTCCCGCATGAATAATTAATATCATAAATATTATTCAAACAATTCCTGCTGAATTAAAATCTCAAATCGAACAAGGCAACACAGTCGAAGTAGAAACCACAAAACACAGCCATAACGTGGGCAACCAAGAACACAGGCGACAACTCTGTAATATCCGAGACATACCGTGTAATTATTTTTATCAATAAATAATTATTATATGATTATTATGTAATTTTTGATGAATTATCTGATGATGGGTGTTGATATTTGGATGTTTATATATGGTAAAGTATAAGTATGTAAATTTTATTACGTCCAGAATAAAATATAGATAATTACGGTATTTTTCTGGTAAATTTTGGTCTATTATATGATTTTATATTGATTTATGAATTTATTAATATTTTTCTGAATAATTACAAAACTATTTTATAAAGCCGGGAATCGTCCAACTTCAACCGTTTTTACGTTTTTACAACCTAATCTGATTATTCCAGAAACTTTCCGTGTTTTGACTTTTTCGATCCGTATTAAGGTTTGACCCGTGCGCGTCCCAATGCAAAATTTTCGATACGATAATCATTTCGATAACATTATCTTCGTATAAAGTCTTTTATAAGAAGTCCGGTTTTGATGGTTATCCAAAACTTTTGATAATTATCCAAAAGTTTGATAATTATCCAAAACAGGATGATAGTTATCCAACATTATCCAATCGGATTGTTTTTGCAGTTACTTAGCGGCTAAGTAACATATTTTTCGATCCAACACGATCCAAAACGTATTAATATTCCATAAATATGAATAGCCCTTTTCTTATTTCATTTTATTCGTATAATCATAATCAACCAGTAAAAATCGATAAAATACAAAGAAAATCCTAATAAATCGTCGCGTTCTTCAAAATCAAACTCACAAACGATGGCGTTACCGAATTCAGAATCAAGTGTGCCATATACTGAATCGAATATCTCGAAATGCTCTTTCTGAATCAATCATCACTTTTGGTGCAGAAATCAAGGTTATTTTCTTATTTATTTATTTTAATTCAAAATAATTAATAATTAAAAGAGGAATTTTTGATGTTAATGTTGTTTATGTGATTTGATGATTGTATCATGTAGATAATTTTATCTAGATCATTTTGGTATATTATATGATGAATTTGGAGTTCAATAACATGTTCAAATTGCTGCTTGATTCTCGAAATTAAAAATTAGGGTTTATGTGTTTGAATGTTTTTAATTGAAAATTAGGCGTTTGTTTGTTAGGGGATCAATCGAGGAATCATCTGTTAACTAGCTATATACCAATCGATTCGTCTCTCAACGATCTATAACTTGGTACAATCAATTTGAAACTAATCGAGCTTCGCCGGAAAATTCAGAACGGCGGTGTCGAGAACTTTGACTGGATTTTCTGGATAATTTAACAACGTTTTGCTCAAAAATTTGCATGACTGAGTTGCTGGGAACGAGGGGAACAAAGCCCCGTTGATTTGGTGTTAAACTGGGCCGACGACCATGGCTTCTCCGGCGACTGGGGAAGACAACTATAGAATTTACAGTTTAGTCCCCCAGGTTTTAAAAGCCTTGCATTTTCAATACTTCCATTTTAAAAACTTTTAAAATTTTGATTTCAGTTTTAAAATATTCAAAAATTAGATTTTTGTTTTATTATTTTCAGAATATGTATTTTCTTTTTTATAATTATTTCCATAAATTGTTTTTAATTATTTAAAATTCAAAAATTCATTATTTATTTTATGAAAATTATTTTTAATTTAAAAATAAATCTTAATAATTTAATTAATTAATTTTAGCTGATAATTAATTATTTAATTAGTCAATTAATTTAAATATTAATTGATTAATTAATATAATTATTTATTATTTAATTTTAATTGATTTTTTAATTAGATTGATTTATTTATTTTGATTAAAAAAACAAAAAATTTGTTTGGAGCTTTAAAATATTATTTTAAATTATTTTCAAGACTCGATAATTATTATTAAATCATTTTAAAGTCAGATTCGGGCGTTCGAACACTATTATCTAATTATAAAATGATTTGTAGACCCGTTTTAATTCGGAAAAATATTCAAAAATTCGTATTAAATACATGAAAAATCATTTTAACCCCGAATCTTCTTTGAAAAGTTATTTTGATCGAATATCTTATGTGCTATGTGCTATATGTGATCTAATTGGTGTATAAGATGCCTGTATGTGCATTGTTTGTCAGTTTTTGCTATAAATTTGAATCCGTACGGCGGATTTGGGTGAAACGAAGGGTAGATTAAAGCTTGTAATGAATAGAATGAGATGAGAAGTACATGTGATGTTTAAAGAGGAAGCGAGACGTAGAAAAGGAAAACAAGTGATCAATGAGTGGGAACCAATTGACGAATGCAAGTAGAGTAAAAGAGGATTGATAAGGCAAGTGTCCCTGAACTTTCTTGTGGTATAATTGCAAGTATGCCTAATAGTTCTTGTTCTATATTGCATGTACTTTGAAGTGCTTAACCCTA
This sequence comes from Apium graveolens, assembly GCF_009905375.1. Lineage (NCBI taxonomy): Eukaryota > Viridiplantae > Streptophyta > Magnoliopsida > Apiales > Apiaceae > Apium > Apium graveolens. Next base: position 111,007,825 of record NC_133654.1, read on the forward strand.
AACCCTGATTCTTATTGATCTTGAGAAGCATGTCTGATCTCTTGTAAACCATTAATTGTTGAATTCTTGGATACAAACCACACATATACAATACTACTCCACAAATACATATCTACCACATACTGATTCTTGATAAACCATTGCTTAACATACGAACCTTTATGCCTTGTATAACAGAAGACCAATCCTTGTAACCATTGAACCCTTGGTCTTCTACATTCTGATTCTTCCCTTGGATTGAAACCAATCTTTCTGTTTACCTAGTTATACCTTTAGGATATTGCGAATCACCCTATGCTTCAAAATAAATATTATTTATGGTTCAGTTTATTGGATTATATTGTTATCATGTTATTAATATAAAATTGGATTAATATGGACCAGATTCGTGGTCGGACCAGATTCGTGGTCATAATAGGTCAATGTGTGCCTTGGATCCAGTATATAGAGCAAAGCTGGGAGCCTTGCTTGGGGTTAGTGCGTGAATGATCAGCCGCCTAACCTTGGTTTTAAAAATGAAAGTGAATATCAATCATTGCTTATCAGGAAACTTGATTCCTTATATCATTTCAATTGATCATTATTAATCTCAGTGACTGTCGTTATGACTTGGTGAGCTAGTCAGCTCACTCTTGCAAATCCGTTTATGTTCTTTTCTAGTTAAAAAGGAAACTGGTGGTAGCGAGGATCCCCAGTCAAGTGCGCAAGCTAGGTTTCCAGGTTGAAAAGGAATAAGCTAGTAGAACATGTGTGGCTTAGTTGTGTTGAAAGTTTTTAATAAAGTTTTACTCCAGTTGTAAGATAAATAAATTTGGGATTTGGTACATTTGTAATAAATAAGATTCTGGCTTGTGGACATACTTTGAACTATTGCGATCCGTGGTTATGGTAAGTAGGGTCATTAAATATATTATTATTATCATAAACAGGTGTATATATGATGTGTGTGTGTGTGTTATGGACCGCGAACTTCTGACCCGGGTTTGGGGAGCGCCACAGGTTTGTATCAGAGCTACAATTTAAAAGTAATTGCCACAAGCCTAGATTGTCAGGAATGGGTAGAGGGTTAAGATTATAATTAAGAAATAGAAAAATAGAACATCGAGAGGTTGAGTGTGATTAAATGGTAGGTATTAGTATGATTCGTGAGGAGACTCGAGATTCATATCTAGCAGCGTAATTTTCAGATAGTAGCCATGGTAGATTCCTTTATCCTGATATCATGTGATCACTCGGAGACTTCAGTTCGAGGACCGTCATTTGATCCACGCCCAGCTCTTCCACCAGCCACAACTATAATTCCAGTTGTGATGGTTGCACTGCTGCAAGCTATTCCACTTTCTGGCGTAAGACCACCTATTCGAGGACCCCCACATGCTGATTATGACTCTACCATACATTCGGTTGTGGGTGTATCTTTTCAGTTTACTCCACACCCTGTTCCATACCATAAGTATGAGGCTCTTCTTTTAGAGCGAGATGCCCTGTTGGCCCAGATTCAGGAGCTACAACACATCATAAATACTATAGATGTTGACAAGAAAGTAAAGGAGCTTCGGAATGAGATTCAGGTGACCCGTAGAATAATTGAGGCTAGGCTTCAGGAAGCTACTTGTGAGTATGCAGCCTTAGATGCTCTTAGGGGGTGGGCCAGAGAGGTATTGGAGGATTTTGACAGGCTTGGTGGACCAGAGTTTCCATAATGCTAAATGATAGAAATGATGTGACAACTGATATAGGTGTAATAGTGTGTAATGTGTATTATCAGACTTTTGGTGGGTATATAAATAAACTAGACTTGCTGAATAATTGATAGGTCTATTTTACCTTTGCCTTTAATAAAACATTTTGTGCTTGTACCACCAAACTTTGGTATATATATCAATACCTTTTCTTTTCCAGCATTGTCATTTACTCTACCATACCTGTTTTATCTTACTACACCAGTTATAAAACTATTGTGATAACATGTACCCCTTTCCCCTTAACTGTTTACATTCTGTAAAGAAGCACATAATTTACTTAGTTCAATGATTGAAAATGTTTTTTAAAAAGGGATATTTATGTTTTACAAAATATTTTCATAAAAAGGGTTTTGTTTTAAAGGCTAAATAAGTTGTTTGATTCTTTACAAAAAATGCCTCCTTATGAAGCTCTTAGTGGACGCAAATGTCGATTACCAGTATATTTGGACGAAGTCGGAGAATATAAAATACTTGGAACCAAATTGGTACAACAGAAAAAGGAAGTTATTGAGGTTATTCATAAAAGGCTAATTGCAGCACAAGATCGTCAAAGGAAATATGCTGATCAATCCCGGAAGGACATGGAATTCAAAGAGGGAGATCCAGTGTTATTAATAGTGTCACCGTGGAAAGGATTATCGAGGTTTGGGAAGAAAGGAAAGCTAAGTCCAAGATACATTTGACCTTTTGAAATTTTGAAACGTGTTGGCAGGGTAGCATATGAGTTGGGGTTACCCCCACACATGGAGCACATTAATAATGTTTTTCACATATCGATGCTTAAGAAGTATAATCCAGACTCTAGGCATGTAATCGAGTATGAGCCGATAGAACTTCAGGAAGATTTATCATATGTGGAGAATCTAATAGAAATTCTAGAAAAGAGGGAGAAGATATTGAGAAATAAAGTTGTAAATGTAGTAAGAGTGTTGTGGAGGAACCCAAAGGTTGAAGAGTCAACCTGGATTTAGAAAGTGATATGCGAGAAAAGTACCCTCAATTGTTTACTTAGGACATTCTGAGGACATAATCCTTTTAAGGGGGAAGGATGTAATATCCGGGACATAACATGTAATTATTTTTATCAATAAATAATTATTATGTGATTATTATGTGATTTTTGGTGAATTATCTGATGATTGGTGTTGATATGTGGATGTTTATATATGGTAAAGTATAGGAATGTTAATTTTATTATGTCCATAATAAAAGATACATAATTACGGTATTTTTCTGGTAATTTTTGGACTGTTATATGATTCTATATTGATTTATGAATTTATTAATTATTTTCTGAATAATTACAAAACTATTTTATAAAGCCGGGAATTGTCCAACTTCAACCATTTTTTACATTTTTACAACCCGAAACTCTTCAGAAAAACTACTTCCTATCCTAATATGATTATTCCGGACATTTTCCGTGTTTTGACTTTTTCGATCCGGATTACGGTTTGACCCGTGCGCGTCCCGGCGCAAAAATTTCGATACGATAATCATTTCGATAACAGTATCTTCGTATGAAGTGTTTTATAAGAATTTCGGTTTTGATGGTTATCCAAAACTTTTGATAATTATCCAAAAGTTTGATAATTATCCAAAACAAAATCATAGTTATCCAAAATATTATCCAATCGGATCATTTTTGCAGTTACTTAGCTGCTAAGTAACTTATTTTTTGATCCAACACGATCCAACACGTATTAATATTCCATAATTATAAATAGCCCTTTTCTTATTTCATTTTATTCATATAATCATAATGAACCAGTAAAAATCGATAAAATACAGAGAAAATCCTAATAAATCGTCGCGTTCTTGAAAATCAAACTCACAAACGAAGGTGTTACCGAATTCAGAATCAAGTGTGCCATATACCGAACCGAAGCTCTCAAAAAGTTCTTTATGAATCAATCATCACTTTTGGTACAGAAATCAAGGTTATTTTCTTATTTATTTATTTTAATTCGAATTAATTAATAATTAAAAGAGGAATTTTTGATGTTGATGTTGTTTATGTGATTTGATGATTGTATCATGTAGTTATTTTTGTCCTGGTCATTTTGGTATATTATATGATGGATATGGAGTTCAATAATATGTTCAAATTGCTCTTTGATTCTCGAAGTTAAAAATTAGGGTTTATGTGTTTGAATGTTTTTAAATAAAAATTAGGCGTTTCTTTGTCAGGGGTTATAGTTTGAAATTGATTGTACCAAGTTGTAGATCGTTGAGAGACGAATCGATTGGTATTAACAGACGATTCCTGGATTGATCTAACCAAGCTTCGCCAAAAAATTAAGAACGGCGGCGTCGGGAACTTTGACTGGATTTTCTGGATAATTTAACAACGTTTTGCTCAAATAATTTGCATGACTGAGTTGCTGGGAACGACGGGAACTAAACCCCGTTGAATTAGTGTAAAACTGGGCTGAAAACCAGGTCTCCGGAAAAGCTTCAAGTCGACGACCATGGCTTATCCAACAACCGAGGAAGACAACTGCAGAATTTATAGTTTAGTCCCCTAGGTTTTGCAAGCCTTGCATTTTCAATAATTCTGTTTTAAAAACTTTTAAAATTTTGATTTTAGTCTTAAAAATATTGAAAAATTAGATTTCCGTTTTATTATTTTTAGAAAATTATTTTCTTTTTTAATAATTATTTCCAGAAATTGTTTTTAATTATTTAAAATTCAAAAATTCATTATTTCTATCCTGAAAATTATTTTTAATTTAAAAATAAATCTTAATTATTTAATTAACTAATTTTAGTTGATAATTAATTATTTAATTAGGTAATTAATTTAATTATTAATTGATTAATTAATTTAATTAGTTATTAATTAATTTTAATTGATTATTTAAATATATTTAATTATTTATTTTGATTTTAAAATTGTGAAAAATAGTTTTGAGTTTTAAAATATTATTTTAAATTATTTTCAAGGCTCGATAATTATTATTAAATCATTTTAAAGTCAGATTCGGGCATTCGAACACTATTATTTAATTATAAAATGATTCGGAGACCCGTTTTATTTCCGAAAAAATGTTCAAAAATTCGTATTAAATACTTGGAAAATTATTTTAACCCTGAATCTTCTTTGAAAAGTTATTTTGATCGAATATCTTACATTCTATGTGCTATATGTGATCTGATTGATGTATAAGATGCCTGTATATGCATTGTTTGTCTGTTTTTGCTGTAACTTTCAATCTGTACGTTAAATTTGGGTGAAACGAAGGGTAGATAGAAGCATGTAACGAATACAATGAGATGAGAAGTAGTATTGATAAGTACATGAGATGTTTAAAAGAGGAAGCGAGATGTAAAAAGGGAAAACAAGTGATCAATGAGTGGGAACCAATTGACGAATGCAAGTAGAGTAAACACGGATTGATAAGGCAAGTGTCCCTGAACTTTCTTGTGGTATATTACAAGTATTCTTAATAGTTCTTGTTCTATATTGCATGTACATTGAAGTACTTAACCCTAAAACCTGATTCTTATTGATCTTGAGCAGTAAGTCTGATCTCCTGTAAACCATTGATTATTGAATTCTTGGATACGAACCACATATATACGATACTACTCCACAAATACATATCTACCACATATTGATTCTTGATATACCATTGCTTAACATACGAACCTTTATGCCTTGTATAACAGAAGACCAATCCTTGTAACCTTTGAACCCTTGGTCTTCTACATTCTGATTCTTCCCTTGGATTTAAAACCAATCATTCTGTTTACCTAGTTATACCTTCAGGATATTGCGAATCACCCTATGCTTCAAAATAAATATTATTTATGGTTCAGTTTATTAGATTATATTATTATCATGTTATTAATATAAAATTGGATTATTTTTAAATATGGACCAGATTCGTGGTCGGACCAGATTCGTGATCATAATAGGCCAATGTGTGCCTTTGATCCAGTATATAGAGCAAAGGTGGGAGCCTTGCTCGGGGTTAGTGCGTGACTGATCAGCAGCCTAACCTTGATTTTTAAAAATAAAAGTAAGTATCCAATTCTAATCAGTTTAATTGATCGTTATTAATCTCAGTGACTATCATTATGACTTGCTGAGCTAGTTAGCTCACTCTTGCAAATCTGTTTATGTTCCTTTCCAGTTAAAAAGGAAACTGGTGGTAGCGAGGATCCCCAGTCGAGTGCGCAATCTAGGTTTTCAGGTTGAAATGGAATAAGCTAGCTGAAGATGTGTGGCTTAGCTGTGTTGAAATTTTGTAATAAAGTTTTACTCTTGTTGTAAGATAAATAAATTTGGGATTTGGTACGTTTGTATTAAATAAAATTTTGGCTTGTGGATATACTTTGAAATGTTGCGATCTATGGTTATGGTATAGGGTCATTGCATATATTATTATTATCATAAACATGTGTATATATGGTGTGTGCGTGTGTGTGCATTTTGTGGACCCTGAACATCTGACCCGGGTTTGAAGGGTGCCACAAACACCTCCTCCCACCATCGCACACACATAACACTGTCACACACACACATATAGCATACTCACACACGTATGACACACACACGCACACAGTCACGAACACACATACATATATATCAACTAAATCGAACAGAACCGAAGCAAGAGGAATCACCGGAAAATTACCGAGATAACACCGAAAATGGAAGAAACGGGGAAGCAACAGGGAAGAATGAAAAAGAATTAGAGAGAGGAGAGTGTCGAAAGAACAGTGAGAGCAAGAGATTGAGGGAGAGAGGGAGAGATTGCGAGAGAGAGAAGACAGAGATCAAGGGAAAGAGACGAGTGAACATGGGGGGTTTTGTTTGTTTATTTTTTTTCTTTCCTTCTAATTGCAACACGTAGTAACTTGAATTATGAGAAACTGACACGTAGTATTTAGGATAAATACAAGGTTCTGTGGCCCGGTTTGTCCCGAAACTCGTAATTAAACGAACCGAGTCGCGGTTAAAACGAACTCGGAAAATCACCAAAATAGTCTTAAATGTTAAAAATATCCCGAAGCTAATAAAACGTAAATTTTATACTTTTTAAACCATTTTTGGAATGCAACTTATACCCGCATTAAACAATCAAAGGAATTAACGCGCGGGTGAAATTAATCCCAAAAATTTCCAAAATAATTTTAAAATAATTAGAATATTAAAAACTTAATAAAACATGAGTTTCATAATTTATGAAGAATCCTAGGATTAAATACTTATTTTACAAATAAATGCAATCAAAAAATTATTTAAAGATAAATAATTAATAAATTATTGATTTCTAAATTTTATAAAATCCCAAAAATAACTATTAAAATTCTAAAATAATAAAAACAATTTTAGAGACAATACAAATATTTATGAAAATAAATTTGCAATAAAACTACTTTTGCAAGTGAAAATAAATCAATACAGCTCTATAATTAATTACACAAATAAACCCGGTACAACATTATTTACACATAAATAATAATAACAACACCCAGCTGCCAACAATACACATATGTTATATAATTAACTATTCAACAATTACACTTGTAAATAATAAAAAATATACGAGTCATTATATCCTTCCCCCCATAAAAAAATTCTGTCCCCAGAATCTGACTTAACTAAACAAATGAGGATATTTATCAAGCATGTCTGATTCTAATTCCCAGGGATACTCTTCTACTCGAGGATTTCTCCAAAGAACTTTTACTATGGGGATAGACTTATTTCTAAGGACTCACTCTTTATGATCTAAAATCTGGATTGGTTGTTCCATATAGGACAAATCTTGTTGAAGCTCAATTGGTTCATATTTTATAACTTGATTCAAATCAGGAATATATGGCTTCAATATGGATACGTGGAACATATTATGAATGTGCTGCAACTGCGGCGACAACGCTATCTCGTAAGGGACTTTACCTATCTTCTTCAAAACCTCAAATGGTCCTATATACCTCGGGCTGAGTTTACCTTTCTGACCAAATCGAACCAACCCTTTCCAAGGTAATACTTTCAATAATACCAGTGATCCCACTTTGAAGTTCATATCTTTTCGATGAAAATACGCATTATTTCTCTGTTTATTATGGGCTGCTTCTAACCTTTTCTGAATCAATGCCACTGCATCTTTGGTCTGCTGAACTAGTTCAGGACCTAACACTTTCTTTTCTCCTACTTTATCCCAATACAGTGGTGATCTATACTTGCGTCCATACAAAGCTTCGTAAGGCGGCATTCCAATGCTGGCATGATAAATATTGTTGTACGAGAATTCAAGTAAAGGTAAGTGTTCATCCCAATTTCCCTTAAAATCCAAAGCACAAACTCTTAACATATCTTCTATGGTCTGGATTGTTCTCTCACTTTGACCATCCGTTTGAGGATGATAGGCGGTACTCATTTTCAGCTTGGTTCCTAGACATTCTTGAAACATAGTCCAAAATCTTGAATTGAATCTCGGGTCTCGATCTGATACAATGGACACAGGAACTTCATGCTTGGTCACTATTTCATCCTAATACAACTTAACTAGCTTTTCCAAAGAATATCTCTCGTTGATAGGGAGAAAATGGGATGACTTTGTCAATCGGTCGATGATTACACAAATAGCATTATGATTGGCTCTCGTCTTTAGCAATCCTACTATGAAATACATTGCAATCTTTTCCCATTTCCACTTGGGAATCTCTAAGGGTTGTAACAATCTGCTTGGCCTTTGATGTTCTGCTTTCACAGTCTGACATAGGTGACATTTTCTAGCCCAATTTTCAATATCTTTCTTCATTCCTGGCTACCAGAAGTTTTTCTTCAAATGTTGATACATCTTAGTGCTCCCAGGGTGGATAGAAAACCGTGAGTTTTTCTTCCAAATTATGGAAGAGAATCTAAACATATCCTGGTTATCTTTTTGAATACACAGTTCTTTTCTCGTCAGAGTGTCCAATTCTTGCTCCATAACTCCTTCTTGACACCTTTTTATCTTATCCATTAATGATGATTGAAATGTAATCTCATACAGTTGTTCCTTACCGTTTATTGGTACTCGGACTTCAATTCCCATTCTTTCTAAGTCTCGTGCTAACTCTTCTGCAATCTGAACCATATTCAGACTCTCTTTTCTGCTTAAGGAATCGGCCACCATATTTCCTTTACCTGGGTGATAGTTAATTGAACAATTTTAGTCTTTGATTAACTAGTCTTTTCTTCAGTTCCTGGAAGCTTTCTTCACACTTCTCTGTCCAAATGAATTTCTCGTTCATCCTGCTTAGCTTTTTTAACGGAGATGCGATTTTAGAGAAATCCCTTACAAATCTTCGATAATATCCTGCTAATTCCAGAAAATTTCTCACTTTTGTCGGAGTCTATGGTTGCTCCCATTTGGATACGGATTCAATCTTTACAGGATCTACCTTGATACTTTCCTTGCTTACCACATGTCCAAGAACTGTACATCTGATCACCAAAAATCACACTTAGAAAATTTTGCGTACAATTGTTTTTCTCTCAACCTTTGGAGGGCAATCCCTAAGTGTGTCGCGTGATCTTCTTGAGTCTTTGAATAAATGAGGATGTCATCAATAAATACAATAACAAACTTATCCAAGTACTCCTTATACACCCGGTTCATTAAATCCATAAAAGCCTCTGATGCATTGGTCAATCCAAACGACATAACTAAGAATTCATAATGGCCATACCTTGTTCTCAACGCAGTTTTGGGTATATCTTCAGGCTTGATCTTAGTTGGTGGTAGCCAGATCTTAAGTCGATCTTCGAAAAATAGCATGCTCCTTTAAGCTAGTCAAATAAACCGTCAATCCTCGGCAAATGATATTTATTCTTGATCGTCAACTTGTTCAGCTCCCTATAATTAATACATAACCTCATATTTCCATCCTTCTTTGTCACAAATAACACTAAAGCACCCCACGGAGAAACACTTGGTCGGATAACTCCTTTATCTAACAGTTACTGAAGTTGCTTGGCCAATTCCTTCATTTCCACTGGAACCATTTGGTATGGAGCTTTAGAAACTGATTCTGCTCCTGGTATTAAATCAATGGAGAACTCTATTTCTCGATCAGGTGGTAATCCTGGAAACTCTTCCAGAAATATGTCAGGATATTCTTTTATTATGGGAATCTCATCCAGAGTAGGTGTCTCTTTCTTGGTGTCCACCACATGAACCAAATACGCTTCACATCCTTGCCTTAACAATCTCTTTGCTTGCAGTACTGAGAGAAACTTATTATCCCGCTTCTATCCTTGATAGCTTATCTTTACATTATCTATTGTATACATGACTACACTTTTTTTCTTGCAGTCAATACCTGCCTTATACATAGACAACCAATCCATCCATAGAATAATATCAGATTCTCCTAATTCAAAAGGTAATAGGTCGGAAGGAAATGAATGACCTGAAATCTCTATGAAATACTTAGGGCAGAATTGGCTTATAGATACTTTATCTTGATTAGCCACCTCTATGGTCAAAGGTTCATCTAAGTCTTTGAAAATTAATTGCATTTTATTCACACAGTTCATGGATATGAAAGATTTAGATGCTCCAAGATCAAATAGAACATTAATAGGCATGTAATTAAGAGAAAGCATACTTGCAACTACATCAGAATCCTGAGCCGTAGATTTCTTAGTCATTTTAAAAGCTCTAGCTCTGGCGGTTCTTGTTGCTGGTCCTTGAGATGCACTTCTTCCTGCACTGCACTGGGTAATTGATTTGAAATTCCTAACAATATGCCCCACTTTGCCGCAACTGAAACAGGTTACTCCTTGATTCTAAGATTTGCACTCAGTGGAATAATGACCCTTCTAGCCATACTTGAAACAGTTGAGTTCTCTCTGCACTGACCATTGTTCTTCTTTCCACTTGTCTTGTAGTCGATCACCGACTTGCTGGACTTTGTCGGAGTAGAACTGACTGAGGTAGTACTGGGCCTAACTTGTAGGAAATTATGCCTCTTGAATTTCCTGTCTTTATATCTTCCAAACCGTCGCTGAAACTTCTGACTCACTCCTTCCTGTTCTGACTTTGCAGGCCCACCTTCAAACTTCCTTTTCTTCTCACCTCTTTCCTTAGCACCTAACCTCTGGTTAATTTCTATCACTAAGGCAACCTGAACTACCGAAGTATACGTCTTGAGTTGTAGAGCTACAACTCTACTCCTAATCTCTAGCTTCAATTCTTGTTGAAACTGCTTCGCTCTCTGAGCTTCCGAACATACATACTCTGGTATTATACGAGCCATCTCTGTGAACCTGGCTTCGTACTCTATGACACTTCTATCCCCTTGCTTCAACTCTAAAAACTCCATCTCCATCTGACTCTGGAGGCAATCCGAAAAATATTTTTCCAAGAAAAGTTCTGTGAATTGGGTCCAGGGAATAAGACCTTCTCCTTCTAACGCTCGTGTAGACTCCCACCAATAGTTCGAATCATTTTTCAAAATATAACTAGCATAGTCTATCTTCAAATCCTCACTCACCTTGGTGAGTGCAAAAGCCTTCTCTATTTCCTTCAACCAGATCCTGGCAGCAACAGGATCTACTTCACCTTTAAAATCCGGAGGGTTCACAGCCTGGAAAGACTTAAAACTAACAACTTGGGTTGTCCCCCTCATCTGATGCTACTGTTGGATCTGCAACTGCTGCTGTTGGATTTGCTTATGTTGTTATTGTATGAGTTGATATTGTTGTTGTTGTTGTTGAAATTGTTGTTGTTGCTGCTGGAATTGTTGTTGTTGTTGGGCCAGCTGAGTAGACTGTTGATGCAACAAATCTATCAATTTACTCATGGAGGGATCCCTAGAAGATCCGTTGTTGGGTTGAGAATTCTTCTTAAGTGGCATTCTCCTGAAATATAGTAGTCATATATAAGAAAATGGATTGCTCCAAATAGTTCATACATATGTATCAGGAGAGTGCTGCCCCTAAGAAAATATCCTCATCCTCAGTTAATTGGATCCATCCTGAGTGAATGATTATAATCTAGAAACACCAGCAACAGAAGCAAAAATAATACTAACAACAATAGTAACAACACATAAGTATATGAAAAATGAACAACATAATAAAGCAGCTACTATATAACAACCATAAGGAAATTCAACTGATACAACTGATATCCAACTACTACACCATCCGAGTACACAACAAAATTGGCTGATATAACAGCCTCCAACTACTATAAGCTACAACAACATAATGTACATATATAAAGAAAATAACTACAGAACTCCTGAAGAACCAAATTCGAGCTCTATCTAACACTGCTGTAACTTTGCTCTAACCACTGCCACTGCCACCAATGGAGCCTAACTCGAACACCAACCAGTTAACCAAGTCCTAGTAATGAATGGCCCTAAACTCAGAGCTAATAAAAATGTCAATAGATCTAGCTCGCTCAACAGAAGTCTGAGTCAAAGTCATCACTCGGGCCTGGATATCATGTGAAGGAACAGGGATGTCCTGAAATGGCCCAACTTGTACTCGATCAAGATGCGCGGCCAGCTCCGGGCTCTGCTCTCTAATGAAGGATCTGTTCACCTCCTGGTGAACATTATAAGGAATCGGGGAGGAAGTACCTATAGGAGCAGAATGAGGGACTAGAGGTTTAGAGAAAGAAGATTTGGGTCCGCAACCCGGTGGAAAGTCCTTAACAACTAACACTAATCTCCGTACCCAACGGGGATGGGCACTAGGTCTAGGTATATCCCTTCGAACAAATAGAGGCACTGGTAGGGGAGGCATAGGAGTCTCCTCATCTACAACATCTAGGGTCCTTTCTAAGTCTGAGCTGTCTGAATCAGATCTGTTCTCCCGGGATGGAGAACTGGAGATCACTATAGGCCACTGTCAATAATATAAATATATAGAAAATACACAACAAGGTTAAGGCAGTTCTATCAAAACACAGGGCCGGCTCAACAGTAAAGTCAACTAAGCGGTCACTTAGGGCCCCCACATATACAAGGGCCCCCAATATTTTTTGTCCTTTATACTTGTACTCGATCAAGATGCGCGGCCAGCTCCGGGCTCTGCTCTCTAATGAAGGATCTGTTCACCTCCTGGTGAACATTATAAGGAATCGGGGAGGAAGTACCTATAGGAGCAGAAGGAGGGACTAGAGGTTTAGAGAAAGAAGATTTGGGTCCGCAACCCGGTGGAAAGTCCTTAACAACTAACACTAATCTCCGTACCCAACGGGGATGGGCACTAGGTCTAGGCATATCCCTTCGAACAAATAGAGGCACTGGTAGGGGAGGCATAGGAGTCTCCTCATCTACAACATCTAGGGTCCTCTCTAAGTCTGAGCTGTCTGAATCAGATCTGTTCTCCCGGGATGGAGAACTGGAGATCACTATAGGCCACTATCAATAATATAAATATATAGAAAATACACAACAAGGTTAAGGCAGTTCTATCAAAACACAGGGTCGGCTCAACAGTAAAGTCAACTAAGCGGTCACTTAGGGCCCCCACATATATAAGGGCCCCCAATATTTTTTGTCCTTTATATATATATACACATAAATATTAATTATTTTTATAAGAAAATTATTTTAGGTAAAAAATGTAAAATAGAAAAATTCTCCAAAAAAAAATAATATCAAATTGGTATTACAAAATATAACCTAGATTTACTTTTATCAAATTGAAAAAAAAGACATTAATACTCTTGTGATACGTGTGCAATTTAGTTTTTCAAAACTATTACTTAACTGTTGTTATATTTGTTGGGGCTTATCAGTTTAACAAAAAATGTGCTCTTTAATACCAATAACAAACGTGTTGTTTTTCAAGAAATCTAAGAATAAATAGTTTAAACCTACATAAATTTTAATTCTTTTTGCAATATATTTACTTTTTCAAAATAATTAATTAAAGTAAAGAAATTGAGTTATCATTTTATTTTTAAATAATAAGAATAGCCAAGTAATTTATCATTTTATTGATAGATTTATGAAATATAAATTATTCTTATTATGTTATCGTAAATATTATATATCATATTTGTATAATATGTGTTCAAAATTCTAAAAAATATACATTATGATCATAATTGTAATAAAAATATATATTAAGAGAGTTTACTATGATATGTACCATGTATTATGGAATCAAAAATAAAAATATGTAAATGTCTAAAGAAGTTTGAAAGACAAATACGTGTCATCCATAAATGATATGTCTTGGTAAACTTCATGTTCATTAAAATGGAGTTTATGTTACGACCGATATTTCTAAACTCTATCTATATATAATTGTGTGTTTATAATTAAAATTTAAATTGTGTGGAATTATAAATGTGGATGATCTATATGACTGAGTGCCTATAAACTAAGTGTTTAATGTATTACTTTATATAAAAAATTTTGAAAAGAAAATCTTATCATTTAGTATTTTTAAATGATAATCAAAAGTACTTCATTTTATATGAAAAATTAATTATAAAAATCTTTTAACAATAAATTATCAAATTTTATATCATTAAATTCCTAAAATCATAAGCTATTTTATGATATTTATTTTTTGATTTATGGGGGTGCATTTATATTTATAAAAATTATTTTATGTAAATTAGTTGATTTTTAAATTGCAAATTACTTAGTTGCCCATGCATGCAAATACCCTCAAATTCAATTTAAAGGGCATAAGACACAATTCATACCCCAATAACCTTCTTCTATCCACCAAAAGACTAAACTACCCTTGCATGTACTTTTACTTGGTTATTGGAGAAGGGCACTTTTGTACATTCCAAATTCCACTATCGAATTAGTGCATGATGAACCATAAAGAAAGGAGTTAACCCAAAACCACACTCCACTCAAGCTCATCATTTTCACTCTCAAATTCTCTCATCCCCCTCTCTTTTTCTTCATTCGGCCGAAGCCCTTCCCCCATTCCCTTCAATTTTTCTTCATCACATTCTTGCCATTGTAGTGTAATTCCATTACCCATTCATATAATATACACTTTACAAGAAGTTCCATGCTTAGGAGATGAAGTTTAATGCTTGCATGTCTTGATTTTATGTGATCTCCAAAGAAAAACTCTTAATTCATATGGACTAAAGAGTTCTCTATGAGATATACTTTTTATGTGCATAAACTAAGTGTTTCCACGAATAAAACTCTTTTAAAACCTTTACATGCTACTGATCTTTAGTAAAAAATGTACATGTATGCTTAGTTTTTGTTAAATTTACCTTATATGTGCTTAAAACGAATTGTTTCCTTGATATTATGCTTGATCTTAGTTGTTAAAAGGTAGTATGCATGATCTTTTGAAGTAGTTAAGTATTTTAAGTCAAATTTATGAGCTAATAACCCTCTTGTTTAGTCGAACTTGATTTAGTGATCATCTTGAGTTGCATGTTAAGTTTTATTTTGCATGTTGGTATTATAAGGCATGGATGATCTCCATTATTGGTTGAGGCCTTATTTTAGAGTCTTATAGTAGTAAATTTGCCTTGGTTGAGATGTAATTCGTGGTTTTAAAGTGGGAGTTAAGGTGGAAAGGCTAGGATGGAATCCTGAATTTTTTTCCAGATTTGCATGTGAGTTATGTGTTGATTTTGAATGGTAATTTCTTAGGAATTGTTAGGCCCAAGCCACGGGGAGTTAAGAATTGGGGTATAATCGTGTCTAGAAGTCATAAATTAGAGAAACCCAACCATTTAGTGAGGTGCACACACCAAAATTTAGAATCTATCCAACAGGGGACAGTTTTGTTGCAATTTAGAAATGAGGAGTTTTGACCATGTCATGGGTAGGCCCTCACTAGGACTTGGTTAGCCCTAGTTAGAGGGAGTGTCATAGGAGTTTTTTCAGCCATATTTAATAGTAATTGAGTTAGAATCATGTGTCATAAGTTAGTGCAAAACAGGACACTTTTCTGTCCAGAAAACAGGGGAACATTGGACTTTAAGCTTAGGCCCAGGTAGGCCCAAGCTAGGCCCTCGAGCCACACCAAGTTTGAGAGTTTCCTTATGGTCAGAAGAGTCTACTGTAAAAGTTTGAGAGGTAAACTTGAAGTGTAAGAGTGTCAATTGTACTCATAAACCCATTGGTGTCACCCTGAAATCACTATAATGAGCAAAATCACTTAACTATTAGTTTTAGGGCACTTATGAGTGAGGCCTAGGTCGACTACCATAGTTGTAAGATATTATGAGGTCAGTAGAGTGTAAGGCCTAATTCAGGGTCCATAAGAACTTGATGGTTTAGAAAAGGCACTTCGAGTTATGAGGACGATATTAAGAGTTTTGGCTAGTTTATCATAACTAAGTGACTTGAGTAAGTGGAGTGAGATCATCCAAGCCTAGTGATGCAATATAGTGTGTATGGATATATTATTATGTACTTAAATATGCTATGTGAACATGAGTGGCTATGTGAACTTTTATGCTTATAAGGTAATTATAAACGTTTATGTGTATATAGGCCTAAGTGCCAATGTGCATAATTTCGGTTTATAATTAGGTTGAGTTAGTGAGTATATATTATAATGAGGATATTATTATTTTATGTAGGCTCTCGAGATGAGGGTAAACTTGCCATTAAAGTCGAGTGAAGCTCCACTTGCTCCCACCTGCCAGTCAAGTCAAGCCTTTCTAAGGGCAAGTGTTTCAACCTACCTTTTTGTTTATACTGCAAGATAGTATTAGCCCAATTTTTATATATGATGTGAGTATTCTAATTCACCTTGATATATATGATCCAAGTGGTTTCAAATCTATCTTTCATATTATATGCAAATGCCATGAACCCTCAAGTATCTATTGCAAGTAGTTTAACTTTGCTTGGAGAGTTCTATGTAAGTAATTCAAAAGTCGTACCATGCTAATATACCAAGTAATTGTGATGTGGAACCCTGTGCAAGTTATACTCAGTAACCTTATCTTGATACCTAAAAGTCAGTTATCCCTTAAAAGTCGTTCATAATTGCTTGATAACCCTATTCTTACTCCTAAACATGATACCATGTTATACTTTGAACATATGCTCACCTTCTATATATTTCAATACCTATGTCTTATCTGGAACCATTACCTTGAACCTAGTTTGACTTAGTTCCTTCATACTATCCGATAACCCTGCTAAATCTCATTGTCAAATTCCTTGTGAATAGAAACCTTGCAATTCCCTTGATAAAGTATAGTCTAGTTGATTATGGACTTGAAATTTAGTGGACCTATTTCATGTGCTTCAAAGTTGTTCTAGAACCCTTGATAAAGATGCTCACTGTTTAAGAAATTAACCGTCACTTGGCATCAGTTTTTAAAATAAAAAGTTAAAATTTGGATTTCCAGTCCCAAAGGGGGATATATATTTTCTTTAGATAGTGGATCTGGACTGAGATGCAAGTCCTTTCCGCTCTTAATTTGTAGGCTAAAAAGTTTCCTAGGGATCCCATTAATGTTCTAGAACCCAGCGAGGTTCGGGATTACTTCACGGCTGATCACCGGCTGTAATCCATAGCGTCATAAAATGGTTTTTGATAAGGAAATGGTTTTGAATGGTTTTATTATAAGAAAGGATGCCATCACCCTGAAAGTTTATCTCTTGATACTGTATTGTTGAATCTTTCAATTCCATTGTTAATGTATTATTCTTGTTTATGTATATTATAGTGCTTGTTTGGGGCGTGACAGTTTAATTAAACATAAAAGCACCTAATGTCTTTTTAATTTATCTATATAAATGATCAAATACACTATACAAAACAAACTTACTCCTCTCCTAACTTACTCCGGCCTCTCATAACTCTTTAAAATGGATTTTTTAATATATCATGTTGAAAATAGAACATAGATCTTTTGTTAATATAATATTTTTGTAAAAGTTTTCTTTATTATGTAAGGATGTTTTATTAATTAATTTGATATATATTAAAAAATAAGGGCCTCATTTCTAAGATTCGCTTAGGGCCTCAGACTTGGTTGAGACGGCCCTGTCAAAACATCAATAGATGTCAGGGTAACGCCGTCGGAACCCTCAACTGACTTTTAGGGTTGCTCTTCTAAATGAGTTGCTGACTCACACCTTAGGACATAATTTTTATACCTTTTTCACTCAATCCCTAAACTAAATCAGGGACTTGAACCTGTAGCTCTGATACCAACTGTGACGGCCTCAACCCCTGGGTCAAGAATTGACGTCACCAAACATAACAAACCACAATCATAAACAACAAGATTATTATTATTATTATATCAACACGACCCCAAAACCAAGATCTGATCCAGGTTCAAGTATGATTTAAGTTACTCATTATTACAAACCATTTATTAAAAAGTCAGACACACTAAACCTATTCAGCAACTCATTAGACCGCACATGGTCTGATACAAACTACCTTAGAGGAGCCAGGTCCATAAGGGGCTGAGACTCGGTTCTGCCAAGGTCTGATAGGTCTTCTAGGCATCTGCTTTATATATATAACAGGTTACAAGGGTGAGCATATAATCGCTCAGCAGTACCAACATATGAATATCAAGATAAAAATAGTAAAGTAAACAGTTATATGAACAGAACTATAAATCAACATGAAATCAGTAACCCGTAAATAATTTCGAATAACAATAAATGAACATCGTTAAAAGAAACTGAATATCACTGACTAGCATACTCTTTATAAAACAACATAGTTGTGTGTTGTGTATATACCAGAGTCCAATTTTAGCATGCTATACACATTTGCTATTCAACTATATAAATCACTTATTCCCTTGCGGGAATCGCAAAGCCAAATCAGATACGTAATGGGTATGTAAAGACCGCTGATCAGGCTATCAATACTGGACGGGTCCAACAACCATCCCATACACCTGTTCTGGAACTCAGAGACTAGCTTGGTCCCTGACCTGCTGGACTAATCGGTTATTAAATGCACGCAATCGATTTAGCCACTTACACAACCTCAATAGGCCACTCTGGCCCCTATCTATCTAATATCTGATCCTTTTATCCAGTTTTCAAAACACTTGTACCTATCTCATTTTAAAATTGTTTATTTAACAGCACATGTAAAAACTGGTTTATAAATCATTTTTATTCGAGATAGGTACCTTTCGAAGTTACTTTTCCCCAAAACCGATTTAAAACAATTAGTTATAACTACAGGGGATACATAACTTAAAACATTTTTGTTCCTGTACGAGAATAAAATAACAGTTTATCCATATGTACCGAACCATAAAACAATGGTCAGGGTACTTTCCTTGCAACGCTTTACAGAAACCCTAGGTAGCCTTTACGCTGACTTCGGTCCTTGCGAGACTCAACTGGGATCAACAGTAACAGAATATCCAAATTAGTTATACCGACATGCTTGATATCCTCAATCCTAAATAACCCAATTCGATAACCTGACACGTATACATATAACTATATGCACATAATCACGTAATCAGTATTTACAATAAGGGTAAAACATTTTATATCGAATGGTACGCTTTTCGTATTTAAAATAATTTTTTGAAAAAAATTGACAAAGACACCTCTGTTTATAAGCCTACCCGTCGAAACATAATCGATTTCAATCTCAGAATTCACAATTTCACAATCCACGATTTAATACGACTTTACAATAAATATTTACATACGAAACTAATTTATTTGTTTTATAAATTTAGGACTCAGAACGTATCATCACGGTCCACCGTCGACTCACCGAAGTTCATCGTCGACGACGGCAAAATTTTGCGGATACCCGATTAGTTTTCGGGTTTCCAACGCAAAACTTCATCGATTATCTAAAAATCATTTCCGCACAAATAATTAATATCATGAATATTATTCAAATAATTCCTGCAGAAGTAATAATAAAATAATTAAAATCTCAAATCGAACAAGGCAACACAGTCGAAGTAGAAACCACAAAACACAGCCATAACGCCCGCAACGCGCCACAATAGAACCAAAAACAGGGAAACCAAGTACACAGGCGGCAACACCGCCTCCCACAATTGCACACGTATAACACTGCCACACACACACACGTATAAGATACACACACTTATAACACACGCACACAATCTTGAACACACATACATATATATAAACTAAATCGAACAAAACCGAAGCAAGAGGAATCACTGGAAAATTACCGAGATAACACCGAAAATGGAAGAAACGGGGAAGCAACAGGGAAGAAAGAAAAAGAATTAGAGAGAGGAAAGCGTTGAGAGAACAGAGAGATAGCGAGAGATTGAGGGAGAGAGGGAGAGATTGAGGGAGAGAGAAGACAGAGATCGAGGGAGAGAGACGAGTGAACAGGGGTGGGGTTTTGTTTGTTTATTTTTTTTTCTTTCCTTCTAATTACAACATGCAGTAACCTGAATTATGAGAAACTGACACCTAGTATTTGGGATGAATACGAAGGTTCTGTGGTCCGGTTTGTCGCGAAACTCGTAATTAAACGAATCGAGTCGTGGTTAAAACAAACTCGAAAAATCACTAAAATAGTGTTAAAATGTTATAAATATCCCAAAGCTAGTAAAACATAAATTTCATAATTTTTAAACCATTTTTGGAACGCAACTTATACCCGCATTTAACGATTAAACGAATCAACGCGCGGGTGACATTAATCCCAAAAATTTCCAAAATAATTTTAAAATTCTCAGAATATTAAAAACTTAATAAAATATGAGTTTCATAAGTTGTGAAGAATCCTGGGATTAAATACTGCTTTTACAAATAAATACAATCAGAAAATCATTTAAAGATAAATAATAAATGAAATGTTGATTTCTAAATTTTATAAAATCCCAAAAATAATTATTGAAATTATAAAATAATAAAAACAATTTTAGAGACAATCCAGTTTGTTGGTTGGGTTCTCAACTACAAGGTCCCTACAGATATGGTTAGCAATAACCATGAAGAATCTAGCATAATAAATATTTCTATATCTCTTTTTGATCTCCCTTAACTTGTAACCTAACTAAAAAATGATAGCATCACTAAAATTATAGTAATTATCAGTAAGTAGCATGTAGAGCATGTTAAGCATGGTAGTATTAATAGAATCAAAGTTGTTTATTTTACCAGAAAATACCTTGGTAACTACATCACACAGATAACTCCACTCTTTCCCAAGACCTAGCCTCCTAATCTCACTTAACTTGGTAGGAAGTGCATAGCCAATAGAATTAAGTAAGTTAACTAAATCAACATCTGTGTGTGGTTTAGTACTAGTGTTTTCAGGAATTATAAAGTATGCTTGAATAGTATCACTGTTAATGTAAAATTTCTTACCTTTAATGGAGAGAGTTATTGTTTTGTCAGTTTTCTAATACACAGCAGTAGTCCACATCTCCTCCACAACTTCACAGTAAATTATGGGTGATTCCAGTTGTGGCGCCCTCCAAACCCGGGTCAGAATTTTGGGGTCCACAACACATACACAATATATAAACCTGTATATGAAATATTATTTGCAATGACCCTGCTTTACATAACCACAGATCGCAACAGGTTAAAGTATGAAAACAAGCCACAACCTTAACTTTTATTACAACGTACCAAATCACAACTAATTTAACTTACAACTGATAACGAAATTATTCTTACAATCTTACTATCTCACAACCGTAGTAAGCTCCTGCTAGCTCGATCCAACTCAATGTGGAATCCTAGCTCGTACATTGAACTGGGAAACCTCACTATCAACCGTATCCTTCTTAACTGTAGAATACATAAAAAGATTTGCAAGAGTGAGCTCACTAGATCAGCAAGTCACAATAATAATAACTGAGGTTAATCAATGATCAAACGAGATGATTTAGAGGAAGTCAAGTTTCTTGTTAAACAATCATTAGAATTGGATATTCATTTTAAATTTTAAAATCAATGTTAGGCAGCTGATCTGTCACGCACTAACCCCGAGCAAGACACACGACTCTACTCTATAAACTGGATCCAAGGCACACATTGGCCTAATTCGACAATGAATCTGGTCTGACCACGAATCTAGTCCACATAAAGAAAACTATCCAATTCTAAAGCAATTCAATATGCATAACAATATAACTTAATAAAACAAGATCATAATCAATAGTGATGAAATATTTGTATAAAGGGATGATGCATTTTATGAGTATCACAAGGGTGTATCAAAGTATGTATAAGAAATGGCCTTCATCCTGTAGGAGAATCGGGTATTAGATGAACAATGATCTTAAAAGCTTAAGTTCTTTGATGTCACAAGGTATGGTGGAGAATAAAAGTTTCTATATGTTTAAACAATTGTGTTCCAGTGTTTGGTATATGAAGGGTATATATTTGTAGAGTAGTATTGTATTTGTGTGGTTTAGTATTTGGTAAACCAACAAGAAATGGTTCATAAATAATAAGTCTTACGGCTCAAAGATCAAATGATGTGGCTCAGGTTCAAGGCTGAAGGATTCAAAGTACTTACAATATAAAACAGAGTTATTTTTTATACTTAACAACATGTAATGAGAGAATTTAGAAATATTTGCATTATATCTCGAAAAAGGTTTAGAAGTACTTGCCTTATCACAATCGATTCCAACTTTACTTGTACTTGTCTAATGACTTTATTCAACAACCACTCGTCTACTTTTCCATGCCATGCTTCTATTCACTAATCACCTGTTGTATTTTCTACGCATCGATTCCATTTTCTGATCACCTACTTCCCTTTTCTACGCCTTGTCTACTCTGCTAGGCATCATAAGTATCTTTAAATATTCATCTCACATTATTCTAATCGTCACATGGACGTCATAAGGTTTCATCTACCCTTCGTTTCACCCAAATCCGATTTACGGATTGAAAGATACGATCAAAACAATCATATAATATACACATACGCATTTAACACATCAATCAAGTCACATTTAGCATGTAACACGTAAGATGTTCGATGAAAATGCTTTTCAAAGATGATTTGATGTTAAAATGATTTTTCGGATATTTAATACGAAGTTTTAAACATTTTTCAGAATTTAAACGAGTCGTCGAACCATTTTTGAAATAATAAACAGGGTTCGATTGGCTGAATCTGGCTTCAAAATAATTTTATAATGATTATCGAGCCTTGAAAATAATTTAAAATAATATTTGAAAGCTCGAAACTATTTTTTAGAATTCTTAAATCAAAAATAAATAATTAAATCTACTTAAATAATTAAATAAAATCAATTAATAATTAATTAAATCAATTAATCAATTAATTTTCGAATAATTGACCAATTAACTAATTAATTATCAAATAAAATTAATTAACTAATTAATTCAGATTTATATTTGAATTAAAATTAATTTTTGAAATTAAAATAATAATTTTTGAAATTTTTAATAATTAAAAATAAATTCTGTAATTAAAATAAATAGAAAATATGATTTTTAAATATTTTTAAAACAGGGATCCAATTTCTGCAAACTCTGAAAACCACAGGGACCTAACTTCATCTTCTTCAAAATTACAGGGCCTAAAGTGTAATTTTTACACCCCTCGCCGGAAAATTCCCCTGCCTCGCCGGAGAACTCGATTCTGGCATCCTCACACCACCATCACCTCCAGATCACAACTACAGCTCACAAGGAACACAACCATGTATTCAAATCGTTCTAATAACCCCTAAGTTGGCCGTAAATTGGCCGGGAAGTTCGCCGGTTTCCGGTGAACTTGTTTGCTTCGATTTGAGCAAACCAGGAATCGTCAGTTGTTGTAATATATATGAATCGATTGCAAATTCAACAAGGAACACGAAGCAATCAACAAAAACGTCTAATAACCCCTAGAACAAAAAGCCCTAAATTTCAATTAAGAACATTCATACGAGTTATAAACCCTAATTTTGAAATTCAAAAATTAAACTGAATTTTGAACATGTTATTGAACTCCAAATTAGTCATATAATATATCAAAATCATCAGGAAGAAAAGCTCTACATCATGAAATCATCAAATCATACAAACAATCTCTCGAAAAAATTCATAATTTAAATCAAATTAATTCAAAAATAAATAAAAATATAGAAAAATAACCTTTGATTATGCACAAAAACCAGTTCTGGAATCTGATAGTATGTTTCAAGAGCTTCGTTTTGAGTACTCGAGATTTCCAAACGGATTCCGATAACACCTCCAAATTTGATTCTTGAAAGTTTATATGCATATATAGATTTTCTTTGTTAAATTATATAATTACTGGCTGCAAATGATTTTTCTGTATGAAATAAATACGGTAAGGGCTATTTATAATTACGGAATATTGGTACCCCATTGGATCATACCGAATATAAAATATTACGTCTATTTATAAAAACAGATCCAAACGGTACCGGTTTTCGGGATAATTATCCAAATATGTACAATTTGTACTGCGGTCTTGGTCTCAGCGTCTGGTTACACGTATTATGAGGTGATAATTATAATAGTTTTATAAAAACATCCCGTTTATCGAAAATACGGGTTTTATCGATTTACCGAAACAAATTTTGTATCGAAAATATTGCGCTGGGACCCGCACGGGAAAAACCGTACGCCGGATCGAAAAAGTCAAAACATGGAAAATGCTCAGAATATTGCAATTAGGTTAGGAAGGAGTTTTCGGAAGAGTTTCGGGTTGTAAAAACGGTTAAAGTCGGTTGGTTCCCGATTATACAAAATAGTTTATAAATACTCGGAAAAATAATTTATCAAATCCATAAATCATTTATGAAATCATAAATTAACATAAAAATTGATAGAAAAATATCACAATTATCTATACTTTATTTTGGACTTATAAAAATTAAAATACTCAAATTATATCATATTTACGTATCCAAACACATATACCACTTCACAATTAATTCACCAAAATTTATATAATAATCACATAATATTTATTTATTAACAAAAATGATTACACGTCATATCCCGGATATTACATCCTTCCCCCGTTAAAAGGAATCTGTCCTCAAAATCACTTAAGCAATAACTCAGGGCACTATTTTACACATATCACTTTCTGAACCTTAGGTTATCCTTTCAGCCCTTGGGTTTCCACAATAATCTTACTAACTCTATAACTTTCTTTCTTAACACTTTCTCTTTCTTTTCTATAGTCTCTATTGGATTCTCAACATAGGACAATTCTGCCTGAAGTTCTATCGGCTCATATCCTATTGCATGTCTAAAATTCGATACCGTACTTTACTAACCTTGTCACATAGAAACCTTATGAATATGCTACCCATATTGGGTAACGCTAATTCGCATGCTATTTCACCGATACATTTCGAAATTTCAAAAGGTCCAACATATCTCGGACTCAACGTCCTTTTCTTTTCCGATCCTGGATGATCCCTTTTCACGGTAATACTGCTAACAATATTAAATCTTCTTCTTTAAATTTTGTACTCTTTTTAGCTTGATCTACACATTTCCTTTAACAATCATGCGTGGCTTTTATCCTTTTCTAAATAATTTCGAAAGCTTCCTTTATCGGTTATAGCAACTCTAGTCCAAATATTTCACATTTGCCAACTTCATCTCAATATACTGGTGATCGACATTTACGTTCATAAAGAGCTTCGTATGGCGGCATCCCAATACTGGCATGATAACTGTTGTTGTAAGCAAATTCTAATAAGGGCAAATGCTCGCCTCAATTTCCTTTGAAATCAATGGCATAAACACGTAACATGTCTTCAATTGTTTGGATCATTTTCTCGCTTTTGGCCGTCAGATTGCGGACGATAAGCTGTACTCATATTTGACTTGGTACCTAACATTCTGGAAAACCTTTGCAAAATCCTGAATTGAATCGTGGATCCTAACTTTATACAACAGACGTAGGGACCCCATGACAAATTACTATTTCCTTCAAATACATGCAAATTAACTTATTCAGTGAATATCTTTCATTAATGGGCAAGAGATGAGCTGATTTAGCCAACTCGTTCACCATAACTTAATTAACATCGTGGTTTGCTTTCGTTCTTGGTAATCTGACTATAAAATCCAGAGTAATATACTCCTATTTCCATTCTGTAATTCTAATGGTTGCCATAATCCACTAGGCCTCTGACACTTGCCTTATTTATTTAATATGCCTAACACCTCCTGGATCCGTTATGAAATTTCCTTTTCGAATTCGGCTATCAATATTCTTCTTTAAACTTCTGTATATTTTGGTATTTCTTGAACGGATTAAATACTTAGGATTGTAAATTCCCTTTAGGATCTCATTCCTTAATTCTGCCACTCGTAGCATCCAAGTTCTGAAAGAAAATCCGAGGATACCGTGATCATTCTTTTAAGTGCATAAATTTCCTCTCATTAAACTGTTAATATCGTGATCCATTATCTCCTCTTGCTAACTGTTAACATCCCAATCCATCATCTTCTTTTGATATCTTTTTATCTTCTCTTAACAACTTTGACTAAAAGATCATATTATCCATTCTTGCTCCTTTTGGATCATGAACTCTGACTTCCAATTCCAACTTCTAAAATTCCATAGATAATCCTTCTGGTGCAGTCTCCATGTTTGTTCTCTCCTTTTTGCTTATCGCTGGCCACTACATTTGCTCTTCCTTGTGAATATATACTTCAAACTCTTATGGTCCGTATGTATCTCACATCTTTCTCCATACATATAATGTTTCCCAATCTTTCAAAGCGATTATTATTATTACTGCTAATTCCCAATTATGAGTAGGGTACTTCTGCTCATAAGGTTTCGGTTGTCTAGATGCATATGCAATAACTTTATTGTACTGCATCAACATACATCCTATTCCCTTAAGAGAAGTATCACTATAGACTATGAAATCTCCTTGATCCTCTCAAAGTGATAAAACAGGTGTTGTGACCATTCTCCCCTTTAACTCCGCAAAACTTTCTTCACACTTTACCATTTCATATAAACTTCACGCTATTCCTAGTAAAATTCATCAAAGGTGTTGCAATCTTCAAGAACCCTTGAACAAATTTCCGATAATAACCGGCCAATAATAAAACTTCTTACTTTTGTTGGTGCTTTTGGTCTTTCTTTATTTGTAATAACTTTAATTTCTGTTGGATCCCCTTTGGTCTCCTCCTCACTCACTATTTATGCTAAGAATTATACTCCCTTCCATTAAAGCTTTCACCTTGTAAACTTTTCATACAACTTCTCTTTTCTTTGACTTCCTAGCTATCATTAAATAATTTGCATGGTTCTCCTTTGACTTTAAGTAACACAAATACAACTTATCCAGCTCCTCCTTCAAGATTCTGTTCATCAAATTTAAATATTACTGGTATATCAATTAATCCAAATAATATTACTAGAATTTTATAACAACAGTACTTAGTTCTGAAAATTATCTTTGATATGTCCATATGTTTAATCTTCAATTGGTAATATACCAAGTCTTAAATCAATCTTATAAAAATACTCTGCTTCTTTCATTTGATGAAACAAATCATTGGTTCGAGGTAACAGGTATTTGCTCTTGATAGTAAACTTGTTGAGCTTCCGCTAGTTGACACATAATCTCATACTTCCATCTTTCTTATTAACAAATCATACTGGTGCACCTTAGGGGGTACGCTCGGTCCAATTGCTTTCTCTTCTAATCATCTCCTGCGTTTGCTCTGGTAACTCCTTTATTTTATCTAGTGCCATTCTGTTCGGGGCTTTGGACACTGGCTTCATTTCAGGTGCTAAGTCCATCATGAACTCAATTTCTCTATCTGAAGGAAATATTGGTAACTCATCTGGAAACATTTCTTGAAACTATAAAATCTTCAAATTCTGTTTGCTCCTGACTTTTATTTATAATCGCCATAGCGCTTACATCTTGGTCACTGTAACCTTTTAACATAAATCATTGTTAACAAGTTCTTTACCTTCCTTCGTCCTCTAAACCTCATCATATTCTCATTTGGCGTCTTCAGAACTATCTTCCATCACGATGGTCTATCTGGGCATCACGCTTAAATAGTTAATCCATTCCTTAGAATAATGTCAAATCCTCTTATCTCAAATGATATCAATTCTTCACAACTTATTGCCAGAAATCTCAATTCCACCATTGGTACTTACTTATTTAACAATTACACTTTCTTGACTTGCTAGTCCTTTAGTCATAATCTTATCATTTCAACAGGGTAATTCATCTTATCAACAAAACCTTGAGAGATAAACGATCAAGTCGCTCCCACATCTTTTAATACTTTAACGCATAAGGTATCCATAATAATCATTCACGTCATCACATCCGTATTCTAAATAACATATTTCACAGGAAGATCGCAAATTCTGGTTCTCGGAGATGTATTCCTTATTGGAGTAAATTCCCTTGACTCTTAGTCCATCCCTGGCTAGGGCTAGTGATTTGCAATCCTCGCCATATGCCCTTGTTTCCTTTTCATGCATGAGAGGTAGATGGAACTTTGCCCGTTTGGTTCATAATATGTTGACTTTTGTTTGAAAAACTCTTGCAAAGAACGACAGTAGGACGAAACAACTAGAAGGATTCACAATTTTAATAAACTTATAGTTGAAAAGAAAGAGGAAGTAATGATTTGAATATGAATGAGACAATCACATTGATACTTAAGATGGCTAGTCTTTTGTACCATATGAAATACAACATATGATTAGGTGGCGTCCCACCCGACTCTTCGTCATTCCGATAAAGTGTCTCATCATAACACTGTTTGTCCCAATCAGAGAGCAAAAATTGAGGGGGACAATTAAATTTTAAAGGAATGCAACATCCTCCTTTTTGATATCATCATAAAGAATTTATTAAGAAAAGAACTTCATACATTTTTAGGAATTAAAAAGGAATATACGCTGTAATATTGAGGACAAGAATGATACCATTGGTCACCATCCACATTTCACTTGTATTCATCTTTCGAGCTTGTTCCATCATATCCCAATTGTGTCATATAACAACTTTAGAAAGTATGCTGAAATGCCTTCGCAAACTAAGCATTATGGTAGATTCTTACTTGTTAAGTCTTGTGTCTATAACATCGCACCTACACGTATAATACTTTAACAATTCGATCATATTGGTGTTCTTATCAGATAACCTCCAGTTTCCTCTTTTTAATTTAGAATAACCATGAATCATTCAACATAGCGATCCTTTTGTTAATAATATTCTTCTTTTAGAAATGTCTGGAAATCTTCCCAATCTTCTTCGGTCATGCTTAGGCTTATGTTAAATCAATGAATTCTTTGAACTCTGATAGTCCTAGTAATTGGATGAATAGTTACTCCGTATGCTGATGCTGTTATTGATCTTATCAAACAATATTTGCACCTTACTATTAGGAATAATCAACTTTTTCATAATCGCGGGTTACTTTGTTCTCTGAATTAGCAATACTAAGTCTGAAACAAGCATCCTTCCAGGTAATCCGGGTCTTTTAACACAAGTAGTAACTTGACAACCAATGTTTAAAACTTGTTTTATTCCAAAAAGGCTTTTAGAAATTTTGTAAGGGAAAATCTTTTTCAAAAACTTATTTAAAAATTTTGAAAATCACACATCTGGTTGTCCTTACTATATGAGTTGGTTTTTGTCCTTCCTATAACAAGATATCAAGTTAAAGAAATGATCACACAAAGGTCCATTCA
Source organism: Apium graveolens (assembly GCF_009905375.1). NCBI lineage: Eukaryota > Viridiplantae > Streptophyta > Magnoliopsida > Apiales > Apiaceae > Apium > Apium graveolens. The sequence goes on from NC_133654.1 coordinate 111,037,198, forward strand.
CTTCCATTTATCTTCTCTCCTTCATTGGGTCTATTAACTTCCTTAATCGATGAAAACTTCAACTGTCACTGTATATTATCTTATTCGTAGCTTCATTTCAAAGGTTCCATACTGGTAGTACTCCATCATCATTTTTGTAGTAATTAAATGGAACAAGTCTATCCAACAGCCAACAAGTCTATTTCATAGAACAAAGTTTGCTTATATCACGTCACATCACTACTTTACATATCACATTTATCATAGCACCATCATCTAATTATACGAAAATTCCAGATCTATACTTTTCTCTCTAACTCTCTCAAAATTCCTCTAGTCCATCCCACAAGCTAATCACAGGTGGTCTATTCACTAGTGGCCCCATTTAATCTAGTAGCAGCTATCCTCCGAAACACGTGAATCTTCTTTCTAAACTCATTCTTACCTTTATTAATATCTCATGTACTTACCATTTACTGTAGCTATCCAATCCATCCTCGTAAATACTGTCGTTCCATAAGACAGGTTTTAAACTGAGGGTATAGAACATGGTGTAGAGTAAACTGAAAAGATACATTCATAGTTGAATGTACAGTAGAACAGGAATAAGCAGATGGAGGTTCTTGAATAGGTAGTCTCATATCAAGAGGTGATAAAATAGCGTAGAATCGCTTGAAGAGGTGCAACTGTTATAATAGAAGGTAATACCATTAATACTGATGGAAGAACAAGGTGCAATTCAAATCTGAGAAAAAAAAATGACGATCGTCGAACGGAAGGCTCCAAACGATCAGATGATACAAGGAAATCAGGATCTGCCATTGTCGTTGCCTGGAAATCACGTCGCAAGCTAAGAATCCCGAATCGCAACACGAACCATGCCGGAGACATACTATATAGTCGCACTCAACCTCACGACGTCTTATCTTTCTATTTCTTATTCCTAATCCTAACCCTCTACCTAATCCCGACAATCTAATCTTGTTTCAGTGACTTATAACCTGTAGCTCTGATACCAACCTGTGGCGCCCTCCAAACCCGGGTCAGAAGTTTGGGGTCCACAACACATACATAATATATAAACCTGTATATGAAATATTATGTGCAATGACCCTGCTTTACATAACCACGGATCGCAACAGGTTAAAGTATGAAAACAAGCCACAACATTAACTTCTATTACAACGTACCAAATCCCAACTAATTTAACTTACAACTGATAATAAAATTATTCTTACTATCTCACTACCGTAGTAAGCTCCTGCTAGCTCGATCCAACTCAATATGGAATCCTAGCTCGTACATTGAACTGGGAAACCTCGCTATCAACCGTATCCTTCTTAACTGTAGAATACATAAAAAGATTCGCAAGAGTGAGCTTACTAGCTTAGCAAGTCACAATAAAAATAACTGAGGTTAGTCAATGATCAAACGAGATGATTAAGTGGAAATCAAGTTTCTTGTTAATCAATCATTAGAATTGGATATTCATTTTAAATTTTAAAATCAAGGTTAGGATGCTGATCTGTCACGCACTAACCCCGAGTAAGGCACATGGCTCTGCTCTATAAACTGGATCAGAGGCACACATTGGCCTAATTCGACCACGAATCTTGTCTGACAATGAATCTGGTCCATATAAAGAAAACTATCCAATTCTAAAGCAATTCCATATGAATAACAATATAACTTAATAAAATAAGATCATAATCAACAGTGATGAAACATTTGTATAAAGGGATGATGCATTTCATGAGTATCACAAGGGTGTATCAAAGTATGTATAAGAAATGGCCTTCAGCCTGTAGGAGAATCGTGTATTAGATGAACAATGATCTTACAAGGTTAAGTTCTTTGATCTCACAAGGTATGGTGGAGTATAAAAGTTTCTATACGTTTAAACAATTATGTTCCAGTGTTTGGTATATGATGGGTATATATTTGTGGAGTAGTATCGTATTTGTGTGGTTTAGTATCTGGTAAACCAACAAGAAATGGTTCACAAATAATAAGTCTTACGACTCAAAGATCAAATGATGTGGCTAAGGTTCAAGGCTGAAGGATTTAAAGTACTTACCATATAAAATAAAGCTATTTTGAATACTTAACAACATGTAACGAGAGAATTTAGAAATATTTTGCATTATATCTCGAAAAAGGTTTAGAAGTACTTGCCTTATCACAATCGATTCCAACTTAACTTGTACTTGTCTAATGACTTTATTCAACAACCACTCGTCTACTTTTCCATGCCATGCTTCTATTCACTGATCACCTGTTGTATTTTCTACGCATCGATTCCATTTTCTGATCACCTGCTTCCCTTTTCTACGCCTTCTCTACTATGCTAGGCATCAGAAGTATCTATCAATATTCATCTCACATTATTCTAATCATCACATGGACGTCATAAGGTTTCATCTACCCTTCGTTTCACCCAAATCCGATTTACGGATTGAAAGATACGATCAAAACAATCATATAATATACACATACGCATTTAACACATCAATCAATTCACATTTAGCACTTAACACGTAAGATGTTCGATGAAAATGCTTTTCAAAGATGATTTGATGTTAAAATTATTTTTCGAATATTTAATACGAAGTTTTAAACATTTTTCGGAATTTAAACAGGTCGTCGAACCATTTTTGAAATAATAAACAGGGTTCGATTGGCTGAATCTGGCTTCAAACTAATTTTATAATGATTATCGAGCCTTGAAAACAATTTAAAATAATATTTAAAAGCTCGAAACTATTTTTCGGAATTTTTAAATCAAAAATAAATAATTAAATCTAATTAAATAATTAATTAAAATTAATTAATAATTAATTAAATCAATTAATCAATTATTTTTTGAATTAATTGACCAATTAACTAATTAATTATCAACTTTAATTTAATTAACTAATTAATTCAGATTTATTTTTGAATTAAAAATAATTTTTGAAATTAAAATAATAATTTTTAGGATTTTTAATAATTAAAAATGAATTTCTGTAATTAAAATAAATAGGAAATATGATTTTTAAATATTTTTAAAACAGAGATCCAATTTCTGCAAATTCTGAAAACCACAGGGACCTAACTTCATCTTCTTCAAAAATACAGGGCCTAAAGTGCAATTTTTACACAAGGAATCGCCGGAAATTGGCTGAGAAGTTCGTCGGTTTCCGGTGAACTTGTTTGCTTCGATTTGAGCAAACCAGGAATCTTTAGTTGTTGTAATATATATAAATCGATTGCAAATTCAACAAGCAACACGAAGCAATCAACAAAAACGTCTAATAACCCCTAGAACAAAAAGCCCTAAATTTAATTAAGAACATTCATACGGGGTATAAACCCTAATTTTGAAATTCGAAAATTAAACTCAATTTTGAACATGTTATTGAACTCCAAATCAGTCATATAATATATCAAAATCATCAGGAAGAAAAGCTCTACAACATGCAATCATCAAATCATACAAACAATCTCTCGAACAAAAAATCATAATTTAAATCAAATTAATTCGGAAATAAATAAAAATATAGAAAAATAACCTTTGATTCTGCACAAAAACCTGTTCTGGAATCTGATAGTATGTTTCAAGAGCTTCGTTTTGAGTACTCGAGCTTTCCAAACGGATTCCGATAACACCTCCAAAAGCTTGTTTGATTCTTGAAAGTTTATATGAATATATAGATTTTCTCTGTAAAATTATATAATTACTGGCTACAAATGATTTTTCTGTACGAAATAAAATACGGTAAGGGCTATTTATAATTACGAAATATTGGTACCCCGTTGGATCATACCAGATAAAAAATATTACGTTTTTTTATAAAAACAGATTCAAACGGTACCGGTTTTCGGGATAATTATCTAAATTTGTATAATTTGTACTGCGGTCTTGGTCTCAGCGCCTGGTTACACGTATTACGAGGTGATAATTATAATAGTTTTGTTACGACCGGCATTTTATGTAATATTATTTGTGGATTGAGTATAATATTAAAGTCAAATAAAAATATATTCAATGATTGTACGCTAGTGTGAGTGAAAATTTTTGCATTATAAATTTGCTTTGTGTAGTATATGTTTTTTCAAAGCAAGAGTTTATTTAATTTATTTATTTCTGATTTATAAGGAATATTCTAAGCTTTGGAAAATTTTTCTTTTAAAAGGTATTTTGTTCACAAATTTTGAAAATGATTTTATAAAGTCTCTAAAAATCCAAGTTATTTTATGATATAAATTTTATAATTTTTGAACTTGTATTTTATTTTATAAAAATAAATCTTTATAAATTTTATTTGTTATAATTAGCAAATTACGTGGCTACCCTTGCATGCAAATACTCTTCCAATTCAACTTAGGGGCAAGGAAGACATTTCCAACCCCACTCACTTTCATTCTACTAACCAAATTACCCCTTTACCCTTGCATGGAAATCTACCTAACTATAATTGGAAGGTTACTCTTGTAAAATCTCAAATCCACTCACTTTTGGCCAAATAAAAACCAAACTAACATGATTATTACTCCACATTCACCCCACCATTTCCACACTCCTCCTTTCTTCCCCCTCCTCTCGGTTTTCCCCCTCCCCTCTCGGCAATTCCCAAAAACCGAGCCCCCATCCCCTTCTTTCTTCATTTCTCACTCAAATAATCATCCTATTATCAAGTAATCCTACTCCCTACATGTTGTTCTTGTATATCTTAAGAGTGTAGAGTAGAAAAACTTATGTGTTGACCTTGCATGGTGGTGTTTTGTTAAAACTCCAAGTGAATACCCTTGATTCTTGTGAATTCAAGGCTTTCACCATGAGTTATAGTAGCAAAGGGTTGAGAATGGCTAGACATGAGTGTGCTACACTCATGCAATTGTTGTTTTCACCCTAATCCATTCGGCCATGACTTGATAGGAGCCGAATGGATGGTGTTTTGGTTGTCATGTTCCACTTTGTGTGTTTTTGTGATGATAACATGAAAATCTTAGTGAAGTCTTGATAAAACTCTTTGCATGCTAAGTGATCATCTAGGTATACCTTATGCTAGGCTTGCATGTCAATGTTATGATAGAACATATGTAGAAAATGTGTTGTTTTGGTTTGAAAAACCCGAAGGCATGAATGCATGTGGATTTCTCTTAGAATGTTGTAAGATTTTGATCATTTGGAAAGATTTTGTTAGTGAGCCTTAATTTCAGTAGGAGTAATGTGTTAATATTGATTTATGCTTCTTGTTGCACGGTAATAATTCGTGGTTATCTTTTATAAAAATATATATCTTTTTGTTTCAAAAGCATGAAGATTTGTGATTTGTGAAGTGTAGTCTCTTTTGTTTTGCCATTATTGTACCTTAGGTAAGGATGATCTCACCAAGGTTATTTTGAGAAAATGAGAGTTATAGTTTCTGCAGAAAAATCAGTATAGCACCCTGAGGTTTAGAGTGAGTTTTGACCATGTCATTGGTGTTCACTTTGAGGCCCAAGCTACCAGAAGTTAGTATTGGGAGTATATAAAAGGTTTTAGGAGTTGGTTGGAGGTTTGCATGTCATTTGGTTAGGTGCACAAGTAGAATCACAAAATCTGTCCAGCAGGGGACAGTTTTGTTGCAACTTAGAAATATGGAGATTTGACCATGTCATGGGTAGGCCCTCATTAGGCCCAATTGGGCCTTAGTTAGAGGGTATGTCAGAGAAGTTTTTCCAATCATAGTTCATAGGATATGAGCTAGAACCATGTGTCACAAGGTAATTCAAGTCAGGGCATTTTCTGCCCAGAAAAATAGGGGAACCTTGGACTTTTAGCTTAGGCCCAAGAAGGCCCAAGCCAGGCCCTTGAGCCACATCAAGTTTGTGAGATGCCCTTAGGTCAGGAGAGTCTTGTGTAAAAATTTTGAAGGAAAACTTGTAGTTTAAGAGTGTCTAATGTACTCAAGAAACCATAGTTGTCATTCTGAAATTTGCACCAGTGAGCACTATCACTTATCGCATAGTTTTAGAACACTTAGAAGTGAGTATTAGGTCGACCACCATAGTTGTAAGATAGTATAAGGTCAGTAGAGCAAAAGGCACAAGTGAGGGTCAATAGGTTTTGGATAATTTAGGAAAGGCACATCGAGTTAGGAAACCGAAATTAGAAAACCTTGTCTAGTTTAGCGACCAAGTGACTTAAGTTGTGAGTCGAGATCATCCAAACCTAGTGTTGCATTATAGTATATATGGTGTTATTTGGTGTTAATATATGATATGTGAATATGTGGCTATGTGTGTGCAATTGTAATTTAAAAGTGAATATAAATTAAGTGCATTTAGGCCTAAGTGCCATCCGTGTTTAATTTCGAGTTGTAAATAGGTTAAGTTGGTGAGAATATATTATAATGAGGATTATTATTATTATTTATGTAGGATCTCGAGACGAGGGAAAACTTGCCATAAAAGTCGAGTGAAGCTCCAGTTGTTGCTCCTACCAGTCAGACCAGACCAGCCTATCTCAAGGCAAGTGATTCAACTTGACCTTCGTATTTACTACAAATAGTTCTTATATATTGATGCAATTATCCTGAGTCATTTTGATATATTTCAATCAAGCATATCTTTTGTTTATCTTTGAGTTACATAGAGATGCCATGAACCCTCGAGTACGTATTGCAAGTAGTTCAAAAGTCTTTCATGATAGTTTAATGCCATGATAAAATGAAGAGTTGATATATTACTTGATGGATCCTTTTGATTAATATGTTGATGTTTCCCAAGTATTAATATCTCATCCTGATACTTGAATCCCTATAGAACCTTACTTTGAATTCTGATAGTCAGATACTTACCAGCTTGATTCCTCATTGATTGATACCCTCTTTCTTATCCTAAAGCTTGACAATTCTGATATGTCCCGAGTTAAAGTTCATTCTTCATACCTTAACACCCTTAGTATTCATGAAGCTTACCTTCTTCATGATCCATCACTTGAACCTTGATGAGAAACCATTGCTTTGAGCCCAAATTGGCATTACCCTTCATATTATCCATTAGCCTCACTAAATCCTCTTGTCCAATCATTGATATATAAAAACCATTCAATTACTTGAATAGAGAATAGTTTTGTGAATCATGGCTCTGATATTCAGTACCTTATTTCCCGTGTTTCGAGTTGATCTAGAATCCCTTGATAAAAATGTTTACAGTCAAAAGAGATTTTGTCATAAATCAGCATCAGTTTTAAAAATAATTAAAATGTGGGTTTTTAGTCCCAAAGGGGGATAAATGTTTTCTTGAATAGTGGATCTGGACTGAGACGCGAGTCCTTTCCACACTTATATTAGGCTTAAAAGTTGCCTAGGGATTCCCATTAATGTTTTAGAACCCAGCGAGGTTCGGGATTACTTCGCGGCTGATCACCGGCTGTAATCCGTAGCGTCATAAAATGATTTTGATTAAGACATGATTTTAAAATTGTTTTGATGCAAGCAAAATGATGCCATCTCACATAGTTTTTATCTCTTGTTACCTTTAGTTATGTCTTTCCATTATCATTCTTAAAAGTATATCTCAATTTATGTTCTGTGTCATATTGTTAGCACTTGTTGAGCATTTGGCTCACTTCTTGCTTTACCCTTATATTACAGCTAGCAGCTATGGTTAGATTCAAGCAAACTGCCCGTAAGACCTGTAATGCTGATGCTTATGTTCGAGCTCAGGTAGAATAAGTAATAATAGTTGTGTGAGGACTCGGTATTTGTAATCAGATGTAATAGTTGGTAGTGTTGGGCTGTTCCAAACCCTAAACTGTAAGATCTTGGATTTTGGTTGTGTATTCTTCATTAAAATGATGTAATAGCTATATTTATTTTGCTATTTAAGTTGGGGGTGTGACAAGTTTAATAAAAAGATCACGTTTATCGAAAATACAGGTTTTATCGATTTACCGAAACAAATTTTGTATCGAAAATATTGCGCTGGGACCCGCACGGGAAAAACCGTGCGCCGGATCGAAAAAGTAAAAACATGAAAAATGCTCGGAATATTGCAATTAGGTTAGGAAGGAGTTTTCGGAAGACTTTCTGGTTGTAAAAACGTAAAAACGGTTAAAGTCGGTTGGTTCCCGATTATATAAAATAGTTTATAAATACTCTGAAAAATAATTTATTAAATCCATAAATCATTTATAAAATCATAAATCAACATTAAAATTGATAGAAAAATATCACAATTATCTATACTTTATTTTGGACTTATAAAAATTAAAATACTCAAATTATATCATATTTACATATCCAAACACAGATACCACTTCACAATTAAATCACCAAAATTTCTATAATAATCACATAATATTTATTTATTAACAAAAATAATTACACATCATACCCCGGATATTACACCAGCATAAGCTTGCATCCCTTCACAAAATCCATCATTTTGTGATAATCTTCAGATGCTGGAATTTCTTTGTTTACAAGAGCCACGAAGTTGTTCTTTTCATAAATAAGTCATGTCTGGGACATGATCTTGACTACTGTTGCCATTGTTAAGCAAGAAAAGTTGCAGAAAGAAAGGGGGTTTTGCTTTGAGGAAGAAGAGAGCAATTAATTTCAATAGAGAAATATAAAAGCTAAACTAAACTTGGAATAAGGTAAAAATTAAAAACCCAATGAAAATTGCCCAAAATAGCCGTCTTAAAAGTAAAAATAAACTGTCAAAATTCTGTCAATTATCCGTTGTGATATACTTACAGACTAAGTAAATCCGATCGATAATGTTCATAACTTTAACGGCTAAGATGTTGACAATTTGACAGATCAGAATAAAGCAGTTATCCATCGAGTTAAAAAATAATCCAGAAAAGTAAATAATTTTTTTAATCAGTCTATTCTATCTCGACGGATGATCAAACTCGATGGGTAATAAACATCCGTCGAGATGTAGATTTTGACTTAGCCAAATTTTCATTCAAAACAGAAAAACCAATCAATTTTCTGGCTGCATTTTAACTTGCAAAATATTCAAAAATGATTTAAGAATAATTAAGCATACCTAACTCATTCACCAACCTAGAGAAGGTGGATTCATCAACTGGCTTGGTAAAGATATCTGCAAGTTGCTTCTCACTTGGAACAAAATGAAGTTTTATAGTACCACTCATTATATGTTCCCTAATGAAATGATACTTGATGTCTATGTGATTTATTTTTGAATGTTGTACTAGATTTTCAGTAATTGCAATTGCACTTGTTTTATAACAGAAAATATGAATTCTGTCTACTTGCAGACCATAGTCCAACAATTGTTTTTTCATCCATAGAAATCTGTGCACAGCACCTTTCAGCGGCAATATATTCAGCCTCGGCTTAAGAAGTAGAGACTGAATTTTGCTTTTTACTGAACCAGGATACTAGCTTGTTGCCTAGAAATTGATAGGTTCCTGTAGTGCTTTTTCAATCAATTTTGCACCCTGCATAATCTGCATCTGAGTAACCAGTTAGATCAAAACCAGAATCTCTAGGGTACCAAATGCCAAGTTTTGATGTTCACTTGAGATATCTGAAAATTCTCTTTATAGCTTTTAAATGAGACTCTCTAGGATCAGCCTAAAATCTTGCACAAAGACAAGTAGCAAACATTATATCTGGCCTACTAGCTGTTAAGTACAAGAGTGAGCCAACCATGCCACTATAGCTTGAAATATCCACAGACTTTTCAGTAGTGTTTAATTCAAGTTTGGTTGCAGTGGTCATGGGAGTTTTTGCAGATGTGCAATCCATTAGATCAAACTTCTGTAAAAGATCATAAATATATTTGGTTTGACTAATAAATATTTCATCACTAACTTGCTAACTTGTAAACCAAGAAAGTAAGTTAGTTCTCCCATCATGGTTATTTCATACTTACTTTGCATCAATTTGGAAAATGTTTTGCAATATTTTTCATCTGTAGAGCCATATATAATATCATCTACATAAATTTAAACAAGTATACTAGAGCCATTAACATTTCTAAAGAATAAAGTTTGGTCAACAGTACCTCTTGTGAAGTGATTTTCTAAGAGAAACTTTGACAAAGTATCATACCAGGCTCAAGGTGCTTGCTTTAATCCATAAAGTGCTTTCAAAAGATAGTAGACATATTCTGAAAAATTTGGATCTTTAAAACTAGGAGGCTGGCTAACATAGACTTCCTCCTCCAAATCTCCATTCAGAAAGGCACTTTTGACATCTATTTGATATACTTTGAAATTGGCATGGGATGCATAGGCTAAGAAAATTCTGATGGCTTAAAGTCTTGCAACAGGAGAAAAGGTTTCGTTATAATCTATTCCTTCTTGCTGACTGGAGGCCTTAGCAACCAATCTACCTTTGTTCCTGACAACTATGCCATTATCATCCATCTTGTTTCTTAATACCCACTTAGTGTCAATATGATTTTTTCCTTTAGGCTTGGGTACCAGCTTCCATACTTTATTCCTCTTAAATTGGTTTAGCTCCTCTTGCATAGCTAAGACCCAATCAGGATCCAACAGAGCTTCTTCTACCTTATTTGGTTCTTCCTTTGAGAGAAAGCTGCTATACATACATTCTTCTTGAGTTGCTTTTATTGTTTGAACTCTAGAAGATACATCACCAATAATGATATCAAAAGGGTGATCTCTAATCCATTTTCTCTGTTGTGGTAGATTAGCTCTAGATGAAGAGGGCTCATTATTGTCTTGATGTGTGACTGAGTTTTGATTAGAGGAAACTCCCCCTGAGTTTGTGGATCTTTGATTTGAAGAAGGAGTTCTTTCTATAAGTGATCTATTTTGACTCTCAGCTTCTCTCATTATTCCGAAGGATGATACACTTTGTATCCCGACGGATGAAGTTGATTGTCTACTGACGGATGATTCATTTTGTACCTCGACTGATGCTGAATTTTGTGCATCGTTGGAGATAGTCTTTTCTGCATTATCTTTTGCCACTATTTCTTGATCACTATCATTATCACTGTCATAACAGATTATCTCAACATTGTCAAATTTGAGGCTATCATGGAAACCTTCATCTTTTAGTCCTTCAATCTTCTTATCTTCAAACACAACATGTACTTATTCTATAACAATGTTTGTTCTTAGATTGTACACTCTATATGCTTTTCCAACAACATATCCAACAAAAATTCCTTCATATGCTTTAGCATCAAACTTTCCATGTTGTTCATTTTGATTCCTTAGAATGTAGCATTTGAATCCAAAGACATGAAGAAAATTTAGAGTTGGCTTCCTATTCTTGAATATCTGATATGGAGTCATGCCTTTTGCTTGATTGATCAAGGAGATATTCTGAGTATAACATGTTGTATCACAGCTTCTGCCCAAAAGTAAGTTGGCAGCCTTGATTCTTCAAGCATAGTTCTTGCAGCATCAATGAGTGATCTATTCTTCCTTTCCACTACACCATTTTGTTGTGGAGTTCTTGCTGCAGAAAACTCATGCATGATTTCATACTCTTCACAGAATTCTTGAACTTAGTTTTATTGTCACTCATGATTCTTCTAACCTTGAAGTCAGGATGATTGTTTACTTGCCTTATATGATTGGTGATGATTTCACTAGCCTCATCTTTGGACTTTAGAAAATATGTCCAAGAGAACTTTGAAAAATCATCCACAATTACTACGCAATATCTCTTCTTAGAGATAGACAACACATTTACTAGTCCAAACAAGTCCATGTGAAGTAACTTTAAAGGTTCTTCAATAGATGATTCGAGCTTCTTTTTGAATGATGCTTTAATCTGCTTTCCTTTCTGGAAGGAATCACATAATCCATCCTTTGAAAACTCCACTTGAGGAATACCTCTAACCAATTCTTTTTTGACTAGCTCATTCATGGTTTTGAAGTTTAAATGGGACAACTGCTTGTGCCATAGCCAACTTTCATCTTGACTTGTTTCACTGAGAAGACAAGTTACAGATTCTGCATCTGTTGAGTTGAAGTCAGCTAGATACACATTGCCTTTTCTCACTCCAGTGAGAGCCACTTTGTTGCTCTTCTTGTTAGTCAAAACACAGGCTTCTACATTAAAAGTAATTGAGTTGCCTCCACCACAAAGCTGCCTGATACTCAAAAAATTGTGCTTGAGACCATCCACTAGGGCAACTACCTCAATGATGACATTATCTTTTGAAATCAAGCCATATCCCACAGTATAATCCTTGCTGTCATCTCCAAAAGTAATACTTGGGCCAGCTCTTTCTCTAAAACCAGTGAGCAGGGTAGAATCTCCAGTCATGTGCCTTGAGAAACCACTATCCAGATACCAAAAATTCTTTCTGTTTCCCTGCACACATCAAAATCAAATCAAGTTGATTTTGGTACCCAAGTTTCCTTGGGTCTTTCCTTGTTAGCCTTTTTCTTTGGTTTCTTAGGTTTAACCTCATTTGACTTGGGTATTTCAGATTCACCCTTTGCCATTTGAGTTGGACCTTTGAAACCATTCATCATTGCAGAATTGTCATGCACAGATTGGTTAACATGAAAAGGCATACTTCGTGCAAACATGTTATTCCAGTAAGGCAAGCTAAATGACATTTGTGGCATACTAATTGTAGCATAGTATGGATTTTGTGCAAGTGGCATTGTAAGAACCCAAATTTTTGACATCGGTAAAAGACCTTTATGAATGGTAATATAATAACTTGAATTTTTGAGACCTTGTAAAACGTTTAATGAATAGTAACCCTGACGGACGGGAAAAACTTGTGAGCCCACACTATGTAGTGCATGAGAAAATGAGTTTCGGAGTTGATATTACGATTATACGTACCAAATGAGTGTATGTAAATGCTATTAGTTTTCGAAGAAAACGAACTTTGAAAAACGACCGTATTTACGACTTATCAAGGATTACGGGAATCACAATATAATTACAAGATTAAAAGCCTATGGATTTATATTCAAGTATGATAATTGAAATATAAGGAATAAATACGAAAGGAATTACGTCGCGAACCATTTACGAGTAAGTATTACGAAAACATTTAAGCAACCGAGCGAACGCGTAAACGATTAAATAAACATAACGCACTAACTAAACCATGGTAAGAAAGTAACCATGGTTACTTTATCAAATAGTCATCTAACCATAGGATTATCAAGCAAGCTATCCAAATAATGTGCTAAGGAAACTAACATAAGTAGTTTCTAGGAAGCTACCAAAGATTTGTCCCTATGATTTGCAACAAGAATAAACCTAGGATTCAACCTAGGAGAATAAAAATAAAGTGCAATATCTTCCACCCCATTTCCTAGAAGAAACCTAGCAAATCAACCAAGCTAAGTAACCAAAGGAAGCAAGTAAAAATACCCCCCTGCACATTATTCCATTCGGCCTTGAAGAAAAAGAAGGGGAAATTAAATTTCAAATCTCAAAATCTATCCATGGTAAAATCATCCCATTAATTCTAAAGCCTCCTAGCAATTAAACTAAGGTAAGAAAATTCTTTCATCTCTTTTTATCAAGGTTTGATGGGTGAATTAAAATCAAGAAAGTCACTAGTGAATAGTATGAATAGTAACCCCTCCTTGGTTTCCTGATTTCAATGGTGGTTTTAGATTTCAAAAATCATTCCAAGCACTTCCAAGACTCCACCATCCTCAAGAACACATCCCAAGCTTTCAAGAAAGGTAAAAATATTTGGCCCAACTTTATTTAACATTAATTTTTAAGATCCATTTAGTATGTGGTAAAAAACGTAGTTTAAGAAGTGGTAGTGTTGAGATCTTGAAGTTTAAGTTAAGTAGATTTAAGGTTGATTGTTGTTGCCTCAAGAACATGATGTTCTTGAGAGGATTTGTGTGTTGGTGATGAAATGATAATTGTTGGTGGTTGTGTTAAGAGTTAGGGCGTAAACGAAACCCCGATCGTGAACGTAATTCCGTTAAAACCAACGAATCGTAACCTTAAGTTTCTGCGGAAAATCCCGGCGTTTTAAACTGTAATTTCTTGAAACATAACCATTGATTATGATATGAAATTTTATAAGGATCGTTTAGGCACTTGAATCACTTGATTCTGATTTACGAATCAAAAGTTATGGTCGTTTTAGTAAAAGTGATTTTCGCGACAAAACTGCTACAAATCACGAATTTTAAAAATATAAAGGATCGACTCAATAGTGTTCATAAATCATGAAAGTTTTACAGAGAGTAGTATTTTGAGTTTCCTAACTGCCATAAAAATTTCAAGTGAAAAAAATGATTGTTCAGTTTTATAAAATTATCGGAGCCGAGACCGCGCGAGTAGAAACCGTAAGAATCCATAAGCGGAGCCGACGACGATAAAGAGAATGAATCTAAGATACTTAGAAAAATGAAGCGACCATAATGTGAATAAGAACTTAAAGGAATAATGAGGGTAGTATAAGTTGAGAGGGTGCATATAAGTAACGCATGAAGTGCGAGTCGCCGTAAATTAGGACGGGACCCAACAAAACGAATTATGTTTATGATTATAGATTTCCGAGAGGAACCTAGAGCATCCTCCACCTCGAGATACCCATGAAAGTTTTCAAACCCTACCTTTTAAGAATTGTTGTGTTGTGAATATTTTACAAAACTATGATATATGAGTGAGATTGCTTTAAACTGTTTTACGAAGTTTGAGATGTATTATGTTACTCAATTGTTGATAATCTCTAGTATATGTTCATACCGAGTTCGAAATATTATATTTAGACCGAGAGCCGGTCGGTGTAAGCTTATAAAAGCCTGGAAGTATCCCGGAAGAGTTTATAATTGAGAATATTGATGCTAGCGAGTAGCGTGTATATATTTTAGACCGAGGATCGGTCAGTGAAAATTGATGAAAACTCAGAAGTATTCTGGAGGTGTTTTAGTTAAGAATATTAACGCTACAGTAGAGCGCGATGTATAAGTCATAAGACCGAGAGTCGGTCAGTTTTGTTTTATAAAGTATAAACCTGTTAATCATCCCGTAGATATTTTGGACGATAAAAAGTCCATAATGGTATGTTTTAAAGGGACTCATCGTCCACTTACGAAATATTAAAACACCTCGAACTTTTATTAAAACGATTTCCCTTCGATCATATTCCCTCGACTATATTTTATTGTTCGAATAATAAATACTATATACTTATTCCTTATTATGGGAATAATATACTCCAACATTTATATATTTCAAACCCGATTAATCACTATAGATTATTAATTATGAAGACAAAAATTAGTTGAGGAATATTATTTTAAATATTCTTTTAAAGAGTAAACTCATTCGAGGTTTAATATCCAAGTATTTCGTGTATTGGATAGACTACTGGTGTCGTAGGAGACGGTACAATATGTACCTAAGGACCTGCGAAGTGTGTGTATACCCAAAATGAGGACACATAGCCCGTATGCGGCATGGGTGATAACCAAGATGCGAAGGTGTCGTCCTTCTACTAGTAGAAAATGTTACTTTTATCGTAGTACGACTGATCATCGTATGCGGTGGCTCCAACGAGTGTCCTATTCTTCCAATTGGAATTGTGATGTAATACCGTAACCCAAGCCTAGGTGCTGGGTTTACTATTAAGGTATTCGCAGGTTAATAAAATCCACTAAAGGATTGTTTTCATAAAAGGTGTGTATCACCAAGGGAAACTATTTTTGAATAAAACATAACTATCAAATATGATGTTTTACGTGAGTTTATCATACAGTCATTTTCATACTGTACATTATTATGCTGGGCATTATAGCTCACTCTTGTTTTCTTTTAAATGACACAACACAACAGATAACCAGCATGTCGGTGTGGGACTTAGTCGCTTGCAGTCATAGGGAGGATCCCTGGCAGCTTTGTCTCAGGTGTGCTAGAGTATCCAACAGTTATAAAATATCAGTCATAATTATTGTAACTTCATGTAGAGGTTATAAATAATTGTTTGAGATCCTGTAAAGTATATTTGAGTGTAATAAAAGAAGATTACATTTTGTACGTCGTTTCTAAGGCTATAACTTGTGTGTGCGAGTATGAGATTGGGGTCTGTTGGATTATTGAATCAATACTAGGTTACACATGAGTGAAGGATGCGTGACGACCCAGATTCCTGACCCCGGATTTGGGGGCGTTACAGAAATGGTATCAGAGCATTAAGTTATAGTACTCAGAAATGAGAGTGTTAGGAGTCTGTCTAGATGCGAGATTTCGTAAGAACATATAGAGTTCATCATTGGACTACTGGATGTAGCCTTAATGTGTAGGTTAGGATAAATGTATATTTGAGGTATTAAGGTATGACTAATGAGACCATTGGAGATTATCAGATTGATGAGGAGAAAAATTAGAATCATATTTGATTTGGCAAGGATATGGATGTAGAACTTGGAGCTGAGTCTCGAGAGCATTTGGGGTAAAGACGATATTACCAACACCATATATAAATTTTGATAACACGAGCCTTGTTACTCGTAGTTCTTTATAGGTTGTGATGGATTTTAAATGCAGCGGGGGCATGGTAAAACACTTTTACACACATAAAATTCAAATAAAAGCATATAAATCATGAATAAAAATTCGAGGGATCGAATCTAACCTTTAAAAATAATTCGGAGACAACGATCAGAGATCCTTATCAGTTGCTCCTCAAGTGTGAAGCACTCCACCGGTATCCACCAATAAAACGATGTTAAGGAGGAGGAAGGAGGTGGAGAGAATTGGGTTTTCCAAACTTTTTGGGTTTTCGGGTTCGATGTGGGTTAGAATAATATAGGGTCTATAATAGTGTATTTATAGGCAAAATTTTCAGCTGAAATTTTCCATAAATAATTTTATTATTATCCCATTTATTATTCTCATTAATAATTAAAATACCTTTTAATTATTAATCCTTTTTCTAAACACTTTAGAAATAATTCTCTCTCTTGATTTAATTTCCAAAAATTAAATCCTTTAATTAATAATATTAAGAACTTTTCTTAATTATTTTATAATCAATTAAATCTCATTTAATCAATTATTAAATTTTCCAATTAATTATTTATTTCACAAATAAATAATTATTTAGCCATTATTAATTAATTCCTCCACCATTAAATCATTCTCTTTTTTATGGTGTGACCCTGTAGGTTCAATATTAAGCCGGTAGTAGAAATAAATAATAATAAAACTATTTTATCATTATTTATATAAATTCTCTAATTTATTAAATATGATTAATTAATTAATCACATTTATTCTACATCGTGAGTGATGCTTCTCAACATATCTCGACTATCCGGATAATATGAATTCACTGCTTAGAATACCAAGAACCTGTCAGTGAATATTTACCGTACAATAAACTCCTTCTACCCTACAATGTCCCGATTAAATACAAGGCATGGATCTCATGTCAAGCCTATCTAATTTAATCACTTGCTTACCATTTACTATGCGTAGTTCTATGCAAATTAGAAACTCCTTTCTAATTTCATTTAGTCTGGCCAGAGATTCCTGAACTAGCATAAGT
This sequence comes from Apium graveolens, assembly GCF_009905375.1. Classification (NCBI taxonomy): domain Eukaryota; kingdom Viridiplantae; phylum Streptophyta; class Magnoliopsida; order Apiales; family Apiaceae; genus Apium; species Apium graveolens. The sequence goes on from NC_133654.1 coordinate 111,054,664, forward strand.
GGATCAGCCTTGAACATTCGCTTCCTTCACTGGAAGGGGTAGATCCTTTATTGATCATACACTATCTTCGTGTACAAATTCCTATACCCAGAAGAGCCCTAATAATTGTCCCTGGAGACTAAGAACTAAACCAAAGCATAGTTCAGTGTACACAAGATGACTATGATGACCTCAAGTCTAAGGATACTTGTACAACTATCACTAAGCGAACAACTGCTGACACGTGAGTGAACTCCATCAGTTGTTCAGCTGTGCGAGTCATGTTCAGTGAACTTATTCTATAATAAGCACCTACATACTAGCTATAGTGTCACCACACAAATGTCTATGAGAACAGACATCCTTCATAATGAAGCAAGCATAGTATGTACCGATCTTTGTGGATTATTAATTACCAGTTAGTAATCCTATGACCAGAAACTATTTAAGTTTAGAGTTATCATCTTTTTAGGTCTCACTATTATGATCTCATCATAATCCATAAAAAGCTTTACTCTAAACTATGGTATATCTTATTTAAACACTTAAATAGATAAAGCCCGTAATAAAAACAAAACAAGTCTTTATTAATATCAATGAAATCAAAACAGATTACATAAAAGTTATTCCTAAATCCTAATACATGATTGGACTTAGGACATATTCCTTTCAATCTCCCACTTGTACTAAAGCCAATCACTCTGGTATCTAATACCCATCTTGTCTTTATGATGATCAAAGTGACTTTCATAAAGTAGCTTTGTGAGTGGGTCTGCTATGTTGTTATGTGTGTCAACTCTAATTCAATACAATATAAGAAATGTTACCGCGCTCCCACTAACCCTTTTATAGACGCATGGTTCATCTTCGTTTTTTGATAAAATCAAACTCTTTGATTATCTCATCAAAACGAATGTTCCATCTTTCGAGAAGCTTGCTTTAAACCACATATGGTTCGCAGCAGCTTACACACTAGGTTTTCATTTCCCTTGGAAAGAAAACCATCTGGCCATCTGCCAGATTTCATAGTCGTAGTAAGCAGCAATCGCAAGCAAAATCCGAACTGATTTTAACAAGGCTACAGGTAAAAGGTTTCATCAAAGTCAATCCATTGCCTTTGTTTGAATCCTGTTGCCACAAGCCTGGCTTTATAGGTCTCCACCTGGCCATCTGCTATAATCTATCTTTTGTATACCGTATACATAGATTCCATTCCGGATTTCATGGCACTATGCCATTTCTCTGAGTCAACACTACTCATAGCCTCATTATAGGTTACAGGGTCGTCATCATCAATGATCGATAACTCATTGTCATTCTCAATGACAAGGCCATAATACCTCTCAGGTTGGCAAGACACTCTCCCTGATCTATGAATGGGCTGTTCCACAAAAGGTTGTTCAGTCAGAACAGGTGTTTCCACTTGATCCGTAGTAGTTTGTGCTTCTTGAACTTCATCAAGTTCAATTTTGCTCCCACTGTTTCCTTCAAGGATAAACTCCTTTTCCAAGAAGGTAGCATGTCTGGAGACAAACACCCGATGATCGGTGCAAAAGTAATACCCTAAAGTCTCTTTAGGATATCCCACAAAATTACATTTTACGGATCGATATTCCAGCTTATCTGGGTCAACTTTCTTGACATAAGCTGGACATCCCCAAATCTTAACGTGTTTAAGACTCGGTTTCCTTTCTTTCCATATCTCATACGAAGTTTGAGGAACAGATTTTGGAAGGCACCATATTCAGTAAATATGCTGAGGTTTCCAATGCATAACCCCATAGGAATAGTGGAAGATTTGCATAGCTCATCATGGACCGAACTATGTCTAACAAAGTTCGATTTCTCCTTTCAGATACTAATCTGGAGGAGTCCACTGGGAGACTATACCATTTACTTTGAGATAATCCAGAAACTCTCCATTCAAGTATTCACCACCTCGATCTAATCGAAGAATTATAATACTATATTTGGTTGTTTCTCTACTTCATACTTATATTCTTTGAACTTTTCAAAGGCCTCAGACTTGTGTTTCATCAAACACATATCCGAATCCAGATCTATCATCTATGAAAGTAATGAAGTATGAAAATCCACCCATGGCTTGCGTAAACATTGGTCCACATACATCTGTGTGTACCATTCCTAGCAAATTTGCAGTCTTCTCTCCATGTCTACTAAATGGAGACTGCAGTGCCACTATGAAGTGAGATTTTCATCATCCCTTTTCTTTTATTAGTTTGTTCAATCTGAAGTAAATTATGTCACATTTATACAGACCATTATTTAAAGTACCACGTCCATAAAGAATATTATCTCTAAGAATAGAACATTTATTATTCTCAATAATAAATGAAAATCCAGCCAAGTCTAACATGGGAATAATATTCCTCACAATCGAGGGAACAAAATAACAATTATTTAAAACAATAGTCTTGCCCGTAGGCATATGTAAATGAAATGATTCTATATCTTCAGCAGCAACTCTTGCTCCATTTCCATCAGTAGAATCACCTCCTCTTCCTCAAGAGTCCTACTTCTCCTTGGTCCCTGCAACAAATTGCAAATTTGAGAACCATAGGCGGTATCTAATACCCAAGTAGAAATTTTATTAGTGACATATTCACTTCTATCATGAACATACCTGAATCAGAAGCGGTAGTCTCACTACCCTTCTTCTTCTTCAATTATGCAAGATAAACCTTGCAGTTCCTCTTCCAGTGCCCCACCTTGTTACAGTGAAAGCAAACAACTTTGCTCTTGGGGTCTTCAGCTTTTGGTGGAACCGGCTTTTCTTCACCTACATTCTTCTTCTTGGAAGAATTCCTCTTCCTTTTCTTAGGATTGGAACCTTCACCAATTAGAAGAACATAACTCTTCTTAGGGGGAAAATTCGATTCCGCAATCTTCAACATGTTGTGGAGTTCAGGCAGGCTGACATCCAACTTATTCATGTGAAAGTTCACAACAAACTGCGAGAATGAACTTGGAAGCGATTGCAAGACCAAGTCTTGGCTCAGCTCCCCATCCATGGCAAAACCAAGTTGTCCAAGACGTTCAATCAAATTGATCATCTTAAGTACATGGTCATTCACAGATGATCCCTCAGACATCCTACAACCGAACAGCTCCTTCGATATCTCATATCGAGCTGTCCTCCCCGCCATATCATACAACTCTTGTAGATGCAAGAGGATAGTGTGAGCATCCATATGATCATGTTGCTTCTGTAGCTCAATATTCATGGAAGCTAGCATGATGCATTGAGCAACATTTGCATCATCTATCCACTTACGATACACAACATGTTCATCATTATATGCATCATTAGCAGGTTCAGTAGGCTTAGGTGAGTCAATCACGTATTCCAGCTTCTCAATCCTGAGAACAATTCTCAAGTTTCGAAGCCAGTCAGCGTAATTAGGACCAATCAATTTGTGAGCATCTAGTATGCTCATTAGTGATAGTGCAGAAGACATAATGTATATTGTAAATCTGTAAATGATAAACACATAACAACACTTAGCAAATATTCGATTTCATTTCAAAACACTATATGAATCGGGTCTTTATTCATAAGTGGCTCCCACTAGTTTATCTAATTTATTCAACCCCCTACGTGAAAAATTAAGCATTCATAATGCTAGTGGGAATAGGGATCCTACATTCCATCACACAACCCCGGCTGTGGCATGAAACGCCATGTAATGTTCAATAGGCAGACAACTCTTGTCAATTACATCTAATGTTATTCCCTAATCAAACTTTAGCCTCTTGAATAATTGAGTCACGGCTGTGGCACAACAAACTCAATATTCTAAGTCAAGTCTAACCCAACATTCCGTACAATTGAATCAGTCCCCAAAGGCCCACGGCTGTGGCACGTAACGACCTTTAGATTCTTATTCAATGTACACATCTCTATGTAATAGACAAGTATTTCTTATTTCGAAATCAAAGCCCTCGGCTGTGGCACGAAACGATAATGATTCAAAAATAAGAACTACTTTCTACCAAGTTGGAAGGCTATGACCGACACAAGCCCGTTGTGTCATTGGCCAATTACTACTTGATATTATTTAATTTTAGAGGGATTATATTACGTTACAATCATAATCATATTATAAAGAAATTCTTCCTTTTAAATTAAATATTTCAAATCAATAATCAATAATCAGATGATTCCCAGATCGGGTGGAGCATTGTCAAGAGGCGTCACTTAATAACCCTTTCTTACAGATATAAATCTGTTGTTGACATCCTTTCTCTCATATCGAAAATTCATATTCAATTACGTGTTTCATAAACACAAGAATCTCATGATTGTATTCATAATATTATTATTAAGGTTATGAAACAATTTCACTATACTAGGTTGTCTAACGAACGCCTTATGTTCATTTAAGTTCACCTAAATCTATCATCGCATGATAAACTAAGCATATATCACATATATCAACATGAATAAACATCCAGGTAGGCATGTTAAATCATCTAGCACATTAGTCTAAGCATTATACATCTCTATGTATCACATGAAGCATTTAAAAGCAATTAAAATAGTCAAAAACAGCTTTAAAACACTTCATGGAAATATAAACAGTTCAAAACTTTTATATAAACTAAAATTGATCACTCCATTAGATCCGTCTCGAGAAAACGAATCCAACGGTATATTGCACGCCTAAAACGGAGTTACGAAACTCCCAGAAAATCAATTTTAAAATCAACAGAAGGGCTGTAACGCATTACAGGAACGCGTTACAGGACCTGTAACGCATTCCCGTGATGCGTTACACCCCTTTTAAGCCAAAAAAGGGTGTAACGCATTCTACAAATGCGCAATAGGCCTTCTCGCGTGCACTGCACGCGCCTGATCCTGTTCGCCGCTTATCTGACCATCCGTGCAGAACTCAAACAACAGCAGTAGATGCAGAGCAGAAGTGCAGATGTACAGATAATACAAATATATATATATATATACTATATATACATATAATTATACTTATTAAATTATGAATTTTAATTGCAACAACTTCAAAAATTCATAATAAAAAATCTATACATCCTAAAATTATGAAAAAAATACCCAGACGATCTACAACACTTGTAGAACCCAGATCAACATTCAAAATTATTCTGAGAAACGATTTCTCATCAGACAAAATTAATCTATGATACAACTTGTAAAAATCATAATTAATTCATACAAGCACATAAAATTCTGAAATTTTTACCATAGATCTATATGCATACAACCTATGCTCAGATACCATTGTTGGATTTTTAAACGCAGCGGGGCATGGTAAAACACTTTTACACACATAAAATCCAAATAAAAGCATATAAATCATGAATAAAAATTCGAGGGATCGAATCTAACCTTTAAAAATAATTCGGAGACAACGATCAGAGATCCTTAGCAGTTGCTCCTCAAGTGTGAAGTACTCCACCGATATCCACCAATAAAACGATGTTAAGGAGGAGGAAGGAGGTGGAGAGAATTGGGTTTTCCAAACTTTTTGGGTTTTCGGGTTCGATGTGGGTTAGACTAAAATAGGGTCTATAATAGTGTATTTATAGGCAAAATTTTCAGCTGAAATTTTCCATAAATAATTTTATTATTATCCCATTTATTATTCTCATTAATAATTAAAACACCTTTTAATCATTAATCCTTTTTCTAAACACTTTAGAAATAATTCTCTCTCTTGATTTAATTTCCAAAAATTAAATCCTTTAATTAATAATATTAAGAACTTTTCTTAATTATTTTATAATCAATTAAATCTCATTTAATCAATTATTAAATTTGCCAATTAATTATTTATTTCACAAATAAATAATTATTTAGCCATTATTAATTAATTCCTCCACCATTAAATCATTCTCTTTTTTATGGTGTGACCCTGTAGGTTCAATATTAAGCCGGTAGTAGAAATAAATAATAATAAAACTATTTTATCATTATTTATATAAATTCTCTAATTTATTAAATATGATTAATTAATTAATCACATTTATTCTACATCGTGAGTGATGCTTCTCAACATATCGCGACTATCCGGATAATATGAATTCACTGCTTAGAATACCAAGAACCTGTCAGTGAATAGTTACCGTACAATAAACTCCTTCTACCCTACAATGTCCCAATTAAATACAAGGCATGGATCTCGTGTCAAGCGTATCTAATTTAATCATTTGCTTACCATTTACTATGCGTAGTTCTATGCAAATTAGAAACTCCTTTCTAATTTCATTTACTCTGGCCAGAGATTCCTGAACTAGCATAAGTGGATCAGCCTTGAACATTCGCTTCCTTCACTGGAAGGGGTAGATCCTTTATTGATCATACACTATCTTCGTGTACAAATTCCTATACCCAGAAGAGCCCTAATAATTGTCCCTGGAGACTAAGAACTAAACCAAAGCATAGTTCAGTGTACACAAGATGACTATGATGACCTCAAGTCTAAGGATACTTGTACAACTATCACTAAGCGAACAACTGCTGACACGTGAGTGAACTCCATCAGTTGTTCAGCTGTGCGAGTCATGTTCAGTGAACTTATTCTATAATAAGCACCTACATACTAGCTATAGTGTCACCACACAAATGTCTATGAGAACAGACATCCTTCATAATGAAGCAAGCATAGTATGTACCGATCTTTGTGGATTATTAATTACCAGTTAGTAATCCTATGACCAGGAACTATTTAAGTTTAGAGTTATCATCTTTTTAGGTCTCACTATTATGATCTCATCATAATCCATAAAAAGCTTTACTCTAAACTATGGTATATCTTATTTAAACACTTAAATAGATAAAGCCCATAATAAAAACAAAACAAGTCTTTATTAATATCAATGAAATCAAAACAGATTACATAAAAGTTATTCCTAAATCCTAATACATGATTGGACTTAGGACATATTCCTTTCAGGTTGCCCGTGAAGGGGCATCACATGTGAGGATCATGAAGTCTAATTATTAGTATACAGTTGAGGTTATTGGCCCAAACTAGTTGACATTGTCATTTTACCAATGAGAAGGTGAATATCGTATTAATAACGAATTCAGCAGAGATAGTGTCTGATATACCCTTGAGGATTTTTATTTTCCATTAAGGAAGATTTGAATATGATATACAAATGTCATCGTAAGACAAGTACACTACATAATATTATTAGTGCGCTTAACATGTAAGGATATGATGGTTTAGATTAAAAATTTAGAGCATCGAGAATCAATGGCATGTCTATAATTAAATGGTATAAGATTACAACGAGCGATGGTTTAATCTTAGAACCTTTTAAAATGATAGACTAATGAGTCTAGAGCGGAATTCTTCGGTAGAAATGATGTCAGAGGCAACGTATATATACACGTAGACATCTAATATATTCGGTAACGCATGTTCAATTACACACACATGCCACTGAACTTATGGACTATATTGAGATCCCTAAGAGATCTCTTTGATCTGTTCCCAGGGGGAACTGGCCACTTATAGTTAGTAACGGATGCGTGTAGCAGGCAAGTATCGACTTAACAGATGTTTTTGGAATATTTCTGAGTAAGGTCTTTGAGGTAAAACACCAGAATGATAGATATACGTGCAAAAGTCAAGTTAGTAAGCGATTTTAAAATGATGTTGAAAGAGAAACTACTGAAACATGGAATTACGAAGAAAAAGAGGTGGGATCATCCTCAGATGGATAATGACGAGAGTTAGGATAATCAGTGAATTATTTTGGCACCTACTCACTGTCACGTTACTCCTCCAAATTGTTGATCATTCGTAATGCATTGATAAGTCATATTAGGCAATCATTTTCGTTCCCTACTTTGAACTTCTGATCTGACCATCTTGAATAGTTTTTCTCCGCATCAGGACTTGTTCAATTCTTTTAGTTAATCCATGAACTTTCATTCATAGATTATGATCTTCTTGTTCAACTCAGAGATATTTATACTTCATTTCAATTATCCAAGAGATTTTTATATATAAATTTTCCCTCAATTCATCGATGAATATTCATAATGAGTATCTTCATTTGATTCTTCTTTCATACTTACTCTTCTCAGTCGAGATTGTAATTATCTAACAAATTGTTAAAAACATGGATGATATAATATCCATATATTCCTCGGGAATCCTTTTCCTCTAATCGGGATGAAATTATATATTGAACTTTGAAATCATAGTAAGGGTATCAATTTGATGTTGGTATTCCGATTTAATTCTATTTAAAGATCTGATAAAGTATGTGAATTAGGGCACCTATGAGTGTACCCTTTATTTGGAAAGAAATATTTGATAAGAGGCTATCGATTGTTCCGATGCTTAGACCACTCGATTCAGAGTTATAATTGTCTTTCTCGGCCCAAATTTAAAAACTATTTATTTCAAAATCATCATCCAGGTAGCCACAATTTCTTCAGTGATTACGATGTTGAGATTTTTATTCAAACAAACTGAAATATGCCTAGTTGCATATGTTCTCATGAATGACTAGTTAATTGTCCTAACTAGTCAAAATTTTAATTAATACGATGAAAGCCTAGCTAATCGACCTAGCTAGTTGCTATGGGCCAAACCAATTGTGCTGGGCATTTTCTTAGCCGGTTGATAATATTGCTTGATATGGACTAGTTATTATTTTGCTAGTTCCACTTCCAATAAAAATTTTAGTATTCCATAGTGCATTATATATGCCAGATTTAATTGTTGATGAAATTTTCAAAGAATGATTTAATTGAGACCTAACTAGGTCGCCCACTCAAACGAAAATTCATATTCAGTTTTATGAAATATTTTGTTCATGAAATATTTTATTCTTTCGTTTGTATAACGAATATCCAATTAAAATTACAAAGTGATTGAAGAACAATATACTTCCTTATTTATTAATCATTGGATAAAATTCCTTCTTTCAAAATAGCACCTCTTGGAGACCTCAATGGTTAACCTTTGGTTGAGAATGTCATTCGATATTTCTTTCATTATTCGAGAAGAAAAGTATTCTTTCAATGTGAAAATCTTACAAATATCATTTGTATGATGTTATTATTCAGCAATCATTGCTTTCAATGGATATTCTCCATTATATCACAATATAAAATTCTAAGGACATGGAAGGATAATCCTTGTTGTATTCTTCCTTCCAAGTTATAAATTTTCTGAGTGTTGTGACTCTTTTATTCAGAGCTCATTATTTGTTCAGATGTTAGATTTTAAAAACTTGTTAAGATTGTCTAAATTTCATCGATATAGTGAAAATCATTTTTCCAAGGCAAATTGCCTTCCCAACAAAGAGAGGAATAATTGAGATCCGGTTGTTGTAATATAAGACTGAAAGCTCAGTGCTATGATGGTGCAATCGGAGTATCGTGATGGGTAAGTTGTTTTAAAAAGAAGAATACCATGTTTAGTTATTATCATAAGTAGCTCTAATATGGTTATAGAAGAACAAAAATAGGGATACGACATGATTAGTGAGGTACACTTCTATGAAACATTATCGGGATAGGTGCTAATAAATTCGGGAAAGACCAAGCATGTATGAATTTGAGGAATAAGATTTTCAAAAGGTAAAGGTAAGGTTAGTAGCAATCCCGTGCTAGAAATACTCGACGATATAAATAGGATGTTGCGTGAAGTCTAATAATATGTCTACGCAGCTTAAGGACTGTGACATAAGGCTTTTAATAATAATCTAGAATAATTGCGATATTCAGACAGAAAGGGACAAGGAGTTTACTTATGAGAAAATTTTGGAATTTTTTTTACATTGAACACGAGATAGAGGATATAGTCAAAATGATCAAAGGCCATGATTGAGGAATCTATTATCATCAAGGAAAGGTCAATGTGTTGGCCGACACTTTAAGTAGGAAAAAATATGTGGAGGATGACAAAACTCAGAATAACAGATGAGAAGGATCACATGAAAAGAACGCTTTATTACTTAACAGGAAGACTTAAAGATGCCTAAAAATGTAAACGGATATTAGTCGTGACAGAATATGAAAGGGGATGTCATCAAGTAGGTAAGTAAGTATTCGACGTAGTTGGAAAATGAAAACGGAAAGGCGAGGGTTAAAATTTTGGCGATTTCGACTTGTAGATGACCCAAATAGGAGTAAGAGTTAATTATAATTAATTTTGAAGGAGGATTATCAAGAACCAAGTTAGCCGTCGTGTTAATTGAGGATTTTGGGTGATAGATTAAATAAGACCGCTTACTTTATTATGCAAACGATAGATGTCCACTCTACAAAATTCATATGAACGCGGAAGAGATAATTGGGACAGAGAGACCCTATAACGACTGCGCCACACAATTACCCAAGATTTAATTAACGGGACTATTTCCAAAGATATTTTACGAAAAAGAACGGACAGAGGAATGACTTAGGGTTCTCAAATCGACAAGTAGAACGAGAGGAATATCCTGATCATTGACGATATGTCTAGCGGCTTACCTTTTATTTGGAAAGGTTTGGGGAATCGCCTATTGTTTACAGATAATTCGTGTAGATGTACATACCACGCTAGCATACAAAAAATAGTCACCAATATCCCTTACGAAGGGCAACGTGAAAGAATGAAGGATGTCATTGTCAGAACTGATAGAAGACAAAGAAGATCGTACATGCCCTATAAAGGCCACTGGTAGCAGATACCAATAAACGTGAATACGTCTAAGGCACTAGCGAGAATAACAAGTACGACCCAGAAAGTGTCGTAGTACTATAGATATTATACGGGGAATTATTAAAGAAGTCCGACCGATGACGGAAGCTGAACGTTGCATGATCCTAAAACGTGTCAATAAATTGCGTATGAAATGGTGCTTCCTTCAAGATGGCACCAGGACGATGACGTGCTTTACGATACTACGGGAAGAAATGTTAAATCTAGCGCTAAGCGTGTAGCAGGAGATGAGCGTGTAGAAATGTGACGAGAACTTCTTACATAGAATAATCGACAGAGATGATGCGCCCAAAATGGGAAAACATTAAGGAATGAAACTCTAGCACTAGTAGGAGCGATGTAGGGAGAAACGAATAAGTTGAAGGATGATTCCAAACACTAGAAGATGCGCTAATCGTCCATGTTATCAATTTTTAAGGGAAATGAAGTGGCCAGTTGACATTAATCGAATTATCGATAATAACAAGTTATCATGCGTGCATTGGAACGGCTACAAAGCTTGTACGGAAGAAATAATCTTTCTCTCTTAGGTTGGGAAGAAATTGGTAAGCGGAGGATACTAGACCATAGTTGAGTCAACAGACCAAAGGAATTCCTAGAACTTATCAAAACCCGGTTATTGGCAGCCCAGGACGAAGAATAAGGATATGCGGACAAGGACTATAAAGACAGAAAGTACGAAGTAGCAGACCAAGTATTGTTGAGAGTACCTCATGAGGAGGGAGTGATGAGATTCTAAAGGGAAAGGAATGCTGAACCCAATATTATTTGGAACAGTTGAAGAATTAAAGGACTAGGAAAGTTGACTTATAAATTAGCACCATCATCGAACGGTCACCAAGTTTATAACGAGTACCACGAATCGAGGTTAAGAAATTTAATTGTCAAAACCAAATATATGATTGAAAATGAGCTAATAAACTCATAGTCAGACTTAGCGTACGTCGAGTAACGTGTAGAGGTCATAAGACTACAAGGACGAGTAACCGGAAATATATTGGATGGATGAGTGGAAATTTTATGAAGAGATCAAATACTTTAAGGTCAACGTGAGAACTCAAGGTTGTCATGCGAGAAGCATATCCTTACCTGTTTCTGAACTAATTTCGGGACGGAATCCTTTTAAGGGGGAAGACTGTAAGAACCCAAATTTTTGACATCTGTAAAAGACCTTATGAATGGTAATATAATAACTTGAATTTTTGAGACCTTGTAAAACGTTTAATGAATAGTAACCCTGACGGACGGGAAAAACTTGGGAGCCCATACTATGTAGTGCACGAGAAAATGAGTTTCGGAGTTGATATTACGATTATACGTACCAAATGAGTACATGTAAACGCTATTAGTTTTCGAACAAAATGAACTTTGAAAAAAGACCATATTTATGATTTATCGAGTATTACGGGAATCATAAAATAATTACAAGATTAAAACCCTACGGATTTATATTCAAGTATGAAAATTCAAATATAAGGAATAAATACGAAATGAATTACGTCACGAACCATTTACGAGTAAGTATTACGAAAACATTTAAGCAACTGAGCGAACGCGTAAACGATTAAATAAACGTAACGCACTAACTAAACCATGGTAAGAAAGTAACCATGGTTACTTATTCAAATAGTAAGCTAACCATAGGATTATCAAGCAAACTATCCAAATAATGTGCTAAGGAAGCTAACATAAGTAGTTTCTAGGAAGCTACCAAAGATTTGTCCCTAAGATTTGCAACAAGAATAAACCTAGGATTCAACCTAGGAGAATAAAAATCAAGTGCAATATCTTCCACCCCATTTCCTAGAAGCAACCTAGCAAATCAACCAAGCTAAGTAACCAAGGGAAGCAAGTATAAATACCCCTTGCACATTATTCCATTCACCCTTGAAGAAAAAGAAGGGGAAATTCAATTTCAAATCTCAAAATCTATCCATGGTAAAATCATCCCATTAATTCTCAAGCCTCCTAGCAATTAAACTAAGGTAAGAAAATTCTTTCATCTCTTTTTATCAAGGTTTGATAGGTGAATTAAAATCAAGAAAGTCACTAGTGAATAGTATGAATAGTAACCCCTCCTTGGTTTCCTAATTTCAATGGTGGTTTTAGATTTCAAAAATCATTCCAAGCACTTCCAAGCCTCCACCATCCTTAAGAACACATCCCAAGCTTTCAAGAAAGGTAAAAATATTTGGCCCAACTTTATTTAAGATTCATTTTTAAGATCCATTTAGTATGTGGTAAAAAACGTAGTTTAAGAAGTGGTATTGTTGAGATCTTGAAGTTTAAATTAAGTAGATTTAAGGTTGATTGTTGTTGCCTCAAGAACATGATGTTATTTAGAGGATTTGTGTTTTGGTGATGAAGTGATGATTGTTGGTGGTTGTGTTAAGAGTTAGGGCGTAAACGAAACCCCGATCGTAAATGTAATTCCGTTAAAACCAACGAATCGTAATCTTAAGTTTCTGCAGAAAATCCCGGAGTTGTAAACTGTAATTTCTTGAAACATAACCCTGGATTATGATATGCAATTTTATAAGGATCGTTTAGGCGCTTGAATCACTTGATTCCAATTTACGGATCAAAAGTTATGGTCATTTTAGTAAAAGTGATTTACGCGACAAAACTGCTACAAATCATGAATTTTGAAAATATAAAGGATCAACTTAATAGTGTTCATAAATAATGAAAGTTTTACAGAGAGTAGTATTTTGAGTTTCCTAACTGCCATAAAAATTTCAAGTGAAAAAAATGATTGTTCAATTCTATAAAATTATCGGAGCCGAGACCGCGCGAGTAGAAACCGTAAGAATCCATAAGCGGAGCCGACGACGATAAAGAGAATGAATCTAAGATACTTAGAAAAATGAAGCGACCATAATGTGAATAAGAACTTAAAGGAATAATGAGGGTAGTATAAGTTGAGAGGGTGCATAATAAGTAACGCATGAAGTGCGAGTCGCCGTAAATTAGGACGGGACCTAACAAAACGAATTATGTTTATGATTATAGATTTCCGAGAGGAACCTAGAGCACCCTCCACCTCAAGATACCCAGGAAAGTTTTCAAACCCTACCTTTTAAAAACTGTTGTGTTGTGAATATTTTACAAAACTATGATATGCGTGAGATTGCTTTAAACTGTTTTACGAAGTTTGAGATGTATTACGTTACTCAATTGTTGATAATTTCTAGTATATGTTCATACCGAGTTCGAAATATTATATTTAGACCGAGAGCCGGTCGGTGTAAGCTTATAAAAACCTGGAAGTATCCCGGAAGAGTTTATAATTGAGAATGTTGACGCTAGCGAGTAGCGTGGCGTGTATATATTTTAGACCGAGGATCGGTCAGTGAAAATTGATGAAAACCCGAAAGTATTCCGGAGGTGTTTTAGTTAAGAATATTAACGCTACAGTAGAGCGTGATGTATAAGTCGTAAGACCGAGAGTCGGTCAGTTTTGTTTTATAAAGTATAAACCCGGTAATCATCCCGGAGATATTTTGGACGATTAAAAGTCCATAATGGTATGTTTTAAAGGGACTCATCGTCCACTTACGAAACATTAAAAGACCTCAAACTTTTATTAAAACGATTTCCCAACGATCATATTCCCTCAACTATATTTCATTGTTCGAATAATAAATACTATATACTTATTCCTTATTATGGGAATAGTATACTCCAACATTTATTTATTTCAAACCTAATTAATCACTATAGATTATTAATTATGAAGACACAAACTAGTTGAGGAATATTATTTTAAATATTCTTTTAAAGAGTAAACTCATTCGAGGTTTAATTATTTATTATTTATGAAAGGGTTTATTATTGATTTAAAAATCATAGATCCTGATTTAAAACATACTTTCTGATTTCGGAATATCATTCGAATAATTTCAGATCGTCGGTGAATATTATCCCGACTTATTAATATTTTGAATATAGTTTCAAGGAGAAACTTTTCCCCCTTATTAATTATCAGTTGACAACGGTCAACTCACATCCTTAGTACTTCCTCCGAAACTTTCGAAAGTACATATATATATATATATACAGTAAAGATATGCCTATCAACAAGCAAAAAGCTTGGAGAAACTTCGATGTGGTTCGAGTTCTCGAGATATTCTAGGATTTCCTAAACGACAAGGGAGGGGTAGGATCCAAGTACTTCATGTATTGGATAGACTACTGGTACCGTAGGAGACGGTACAATATGTACCTATGGACTTGCGAAGTGTGTGTATACCCGAAATGAGGACACATAGCCCGTATGCGGCAAGGGTGATAACCAAGATGTGAAGGCGTCGTCCTTCTACTAGTAGAAAATGTTACTTTTATCATAGTACGACTGATCATCATATGCGGTGGCTCCAATGAGTGTCCTATTCTTCCAATTGGAATTGTGATGCAATACCGTAACCCAAGCCTAGGTGCTGGGTTTACTATTAAGGTATTCGCAGGTTAATAAAATCCACTAAAGGATTGTTTTCGTAAAAGGTGTGTATTACCAAGGGAAACTATTTTCGAATAAAACATAACTATCAAATATGATGTTATACGTGAGTTTATCATACAGTCATTTTCATACTGTACATTATTATGCTGGGCATTATAGCTCATTCTTGCTTTCTTTTAAATGACACAACACAACAGATAACCGGTATGCCGGTGTGGGACTTAGTCACTTGCAGTCATGGGGAGGATCCATGGAAGCTTTGTCTCAGGTGTGCTAGAGTATCAGATAGATATAAGATATCAGTCGTAATTATTGTAACTTCATGTAGAGGTTATAAATAATTGTTTGTGATCCTGTAAAGTACATTTGAGTGTAATAAAATAAGATTACATTTTGTACGTCATTTCTAAGGCTATAACTTGTGTGTGCGAGTATGAGATTGGGGTTTGTTGGATTATTGAATCAATACTAGGTTACACATTAGTGAAGGATGGTGTGACGACCCAGATTCCTGACCCCGGATTTGGGGGTGTTACAGGCATATTAGCATACTGTGCATTCAAATTGTGTGCAAGCATAACATTAACAGGCATTGTAGGCATGCTGGGAAATGAAGGTGGTACAGACATAGGAATAGGCATAGCAAGTTTGCAACTAATAGACAAATGATTAACACTACCACACTTAACACATATTTTTTTTGGTGCATATTTATCAGGTGTGTAGTTGTTATGTTTGCTAATTTCTACTTTCCCATTTCTATTGTTTTTCCTTTTTGACTCTTCTTTCACTTCAATTTTCACCAATCATTCAATCACTTGATAGATAGATGACCTACATTGACTCTTTTGTTCTTATTCACTTGACTTGTTTCTCCTGGAACAAAGTTCTTAGAAACTGATCCATACTTTTCATTCAACTTAGCTAGTCTAGCTTTACTAACTGGTTTACTTGTACTCGACGGATGTGGCTCATTATCACTGGACGGATAAACCTTTTGATTATTCGATGGATAATTCTCATCATCCGTCTAATCCACATCAGTTAAAAGTCCTTCAACCATATTAGAATCAAGCTTCTCTTTGTTCTTTTTCCAGGCTGCATCACAGAAAGATTCTATACCTTGAACTTTAGTGATTTGAGCATGGACATCTCTAGATGATTTCCATGCCTTAATAACTTCATGTTCTCGTTCAAGTTGCCTTCTTAAAATTTCCTCTTTCTTTAAGGATTCAGTTAGTTCATCCTTAGCAATCTTGTATTCTATTTTCAATTTTTCAAACTCAATAAATTGAGTCTCTAGCACATTGTTTCTTTCACTTAAAAACACATTGTTCTCTTTAAGTTTATTGTTTTCAATAGTGAGAGATTTGATTGTAACACGCAGGTGATATAATTCAGTAGATATGTCATTTATGGCATCATTACACTAAGCTTTAGATAAATGTGCTAGGTTTGTTTTGATTACCTGATTGCTTGATGAACTGGTCTCTATTTCATCTAACTTGGCCATAAGTGCTAGATTGACATAGCTTGTATCTTCATCATCTTCTAATCCATATGTAGCCCAATCATTCTCTTGTATGATGAAAGCTCTTTCCTTTTGTTTGAGCAACTCAAAGTATTTCTACTTATAGTCAACAGACTCAAACTTCTTTTTACCAGAATCAGGCTTTCTACATTCACTAGCAAAATGACCTACCAAGCCACATTTGAAACACTTGAATTTAGACTTATCAACCATGTTTCTGTATAGCTTAGCTGCTCCAAAATTCTTCTTGAATTTGAGCTTGGCAAATCTCCTGGATAGAAAAGCAAGATGCTCATCTATGTCATCCATGTCATCTTGACTAAGTTGGTCTTTAAGCTCAGCTACTAGTCCCTTTCCTTTTCCTTCACAAACCTTTGAGTTTGGTGTAGATTCAACAGCTTCAATCTTTATCTCCTTCTCCTTTTCTTGCTCAACAACTAGTGCAATGGACCCTCCCTTTTTTCTTCCTTTCTCCATCTTCTCATCTTGCTCTATTTCAAGCTCATAGGTTTTTAGGATACCATATAGTCTGTCCAAGGTGAACTCCTTGTAATCTTGAGAATTTCTCAATGAGACTGTCATAGACTTCCATTCCTTTGGTAGAGATCTAAGGAATTTGAGGTTTGAGTCTTTTGTTTGATAGACCCTTCCATGTAGTTTTAGAGCATTCACTAGTTTTTGGAATCTACTGAAAATGTCAGTGAGTGACTCACCTTCTTCACTATAGAAATGCTCATATTGGTGAATCAAGATTTGAATCTTGTTCTCCCTTACTTGCTCAGTTACATCACATATAACTTGAATTGTATTCCAAACATCCTTAGCAGTCTTGCAGTTTATGATGTTGTCACACATATCACTATCAACACCATTAAACAGAATATTTATGGCCTTATTATCCTTTTGAACTTGTTCTTTGTATGGATCTGACCATTCTGCTTGTGGTTTTGGGACTGATGCTTCATTTCCTGTAACAGCTCTCATAGGGACATGTGGACCTTTCTCAATGCAGTCCACATAAGCTTCATCTTGAGATAGGAGATGCAGGTGCATCTTCACATTCCAATGGTGATATTTGTCTTTGTCAAGAATTGGAATCTTTACTCCAACATCTTTTCTGTTCATCTTGTTAATTATTGTGATCTTTAAACTCTTTGTTCTTCAATAGCTTTCTCAGATACCAATTGTTATTCCCAATCAATGCAACAAGAATTACAGAAGGGGGGTTGAATGTAATTCTGGCTTCTTTTTTTGATTTTAAGAATGTTCTTACTTAATATATAACTGTGTTTGATTTTACAATAAGTGCGGAATGAAAGCGAAGTAAAAATCAAAACACAAAGCAATAAAACACAAGGCTTTAAAACTTTCTGGTGGATTTGAACTTATGCACCAGATATATATATATATATATAAAGATGAGAACTCTATGATGCTTGAATAGCACACAGCTGCTTACAAGTGAACTTACAGAATTTCAGGGAGATGCTTAACAGATACAACTTTATCTATCTCTCTGAAAATAATGCTTGCTTCGTTGTTTGTTCTACTTGCTACACTTGGTTTATATACTACCAAGTTACATGATAAAAAGACAAACAAGTAAAACAAAAATTGTTTCTAGTTTAATTTCATGCTACTTCATTACTCTATCCAACATCTTTGAATATCTTCATAATTGCATGGAAATGGTAATGCTTCTTTGTTCTCTAAATCCTGCAATTAGGCTTCCACATTCCATTTGTAAACACCAAACACATGTGATTGTGTTTTCACTGTTAACTGCTATTTTGAATATGATCATCCGTCAGGACTATGTTAGTCATCCGTCGGGAGCCTTCTTGATTATTCTAGTCGAGAGCCTTTTTAGATCATCCGTCGGGAGCCTTTCTTTCACTTGACTCTATTTCACTTATACATAATTACAAGACATCTTATATTTACAATTAGCCAACATATTCTGCATATCAATCTAGTAGTCAACATAACTTAAAGAATCCTACAGTATCTACTAATACATTGTTATTTGTAGGCATGTGCTACAAGAGTTATTATTACATAAGCTACACTCTCGATGGATGTTCAGTTGTCATCCGTCGGGACTATAAAGTTCATTCGTTGGGGCTATTGTAGAACATCCGTCGAGAGCTACAAAATACCAAGTTAAATCTACTAAGGTGTTTTTTTAACTTATCATCAAGTTCACAACATATACCTAACAATTAATCCAATAAAAATTCTAACCTCTATTGGCGCCTTTTGTCGCTCCCAATTTGCCACAGCTTTGACCTTGGCAGGGTCTACTGAGATCTCTTCACTACTGATGATATGACCTAAAATTGAACTTTATCCAACCAGAATTCACATTTGGAGGATTTGGCGTACAACATTTCCTTCCTTAGAATCTCTAGTGCCAACCTTTAGTGTTTTGCATGTTATTCAGGAGACATAGAATAAATCAAGATAGCATCGATAAAAAATATGATGCACTTATCAAAGTACTTCTTAATTACACAGTATATCAAGTCCATGAAAGCAATAGAGGCGTTTGTCAATATAAACAGCATCACTAGGAATTTGTAATGTCCATACCTCTTTTTAAGCGCTGTCTTTTGCACATCTTCGGGTTTAATCTTTAACTGGTGAGAAGCAAGTGGCTCCCTTCAACTGGTCAAACAGATCATCAATATCTGAAAAGAGATTCTTATTCCTTATAGTTAACTTTTAATTCTCGTTAATTAATACATAGCCTCATGGATCCAGCTTTCTTCTTAACAAATAGGACCGGTGCTCCCCACGGGGACACACTAGGTTAAATCACTCCTTTATCTAACAATTTTTGTAACGCCCCCAAATCTGGGGTCAGGAATCTGGGTCATCATTCACTCATCCAATCATTTGAAACTTATATTACTTTAATAATTCAACAATTCACATTATAGAACCCCAATACCTCACACATACAAGTTATAGTCTGAGAAACGATGTACAAAAGATAACTTCTTTTATTATAACTCAAATATACTTTACAGGAACTCAAATATTATTCGTAACCTATACATGAAGTTAAAATAATCCTACAAATATCAAACCTATGTCAATGCTCTGGCCTTACTGAGGAAAAGCTGCAAGGACTTCTCCCCGCGATTGCAAGCGACTAAGTTCCTCACTGGCATACTTGTTATCTGTTGTGTTTTGACATTAAAAAGAAAGCATGAGTGAGCTATAATGCTAATCCATAATAATGAACAGTATGAAAAGACTGTTAAAGAAATTATATTATTATGTGCAATGATATATGTTCAAAATTAGTTTTCCTGGTGATACACACCTCTTTTTAAAACAACATTTTTTATTGACTTGCTTATTCTATGAATTCTTTTTTAGTGAACCCAGTACCTAGGCTTGGGTTACGGTATTGCATATCAATTCCAATTAGAAAATTTATTAGGACATTCACTGGAGCCCATATTATACGATGATCAGTCGTATAACAAATATATAAATAGTTTTCTGCTAGTAGAGGGACAACTTCCTTAATCCCGTTTGTTACCCTGACCGCATTCGGGCTTTATATGCTTTCCCTTTCTTCCGCATATATTTTGCATACTTCTCATGTCCATTGGTATACATGGTACTTTCTCATGCAAAAAAAGTTAGTATACATCGGTATACATGGTACTGGAGTCTACCCCTCATTGTCCTTAAGAATCCTATTATATATTTAGAACATATATTGTTCCCCAAGCATATTGCTTGTTGATAGGTACATAGCGATATATATACATACTTCCAAAATTTTTTGGAGGAAATATTATTATAATGTGAGTTTACCACTGTCAACAGATAAATATTTCAGTGGGGGTTCGTTTTGACACTATAGTCAAAATATTTAAAATAAGTCGAAATAATATTTTTCGATGATTCGAAAGTAATAGAACGATTTTTTAGAAATTTGGAAAATATCGCAAAATAGGATTTATGATTTTTAATTATATAAAAATTCTTAAATAAATAATTAATAATTAAGTAACAATTATTAAATAATTAATCCTTGAATGATTCTCTGTTAAATGAATATTTGAAATAATGTCCCTTAACTGACTTATGTTTAGATAAATTCAGTTAAATCTTTAATATATATTTAATAATTGAAATTAATAATTAAATAATTATCTGGGAATCACTTCTTCTTTTAAATGAATATTTGGAATAATATCAATTGGTTAAATAATTAATACATAAGTTGACGGGATACGACCTTTGGAAATCATTTTTATAAAGTTTGAGATATTTAATAAATCGCAAGAGGACATCGAGTCCCTTAAAATATTTACTTAAATAATAAAAGTAGACACGGACTTTATTAATCCCAAACATCTCTGGAATATTTCCGGGTTTTTAAATAAATTATACCAACCGACTCTCGGTCTAAAATATATATACCACAATACTCGCCAGTGCTAATATTTTTCAATAAAATATCTTCGGAATGCTTCTGCGTTTTCATCAACTTATACTTACTGACTCTCTGTCTAAACATACATCTGAGATATACAACGCTACTCTCTAGCATTATCAATCGAAATCCGATAATACTCCCAAAATTATCAACATATCGTATGATATTTTTAAATATCACAATTCGTAAAACATCGTAATACAGCATTGTGCATATATTGCAGTAATTGAAAATATAAAAAACACAATAGTTCGTAAAGGTAGGGGTTTGAAAACTTTTCTGGAGTCCAAGATACGTTCTCTGATTTCCACTCGTCCCGAGTTTTCTAATCAACAAATATTGTAATCTTAATTAATATTCATGATCCAATCAATGAATCATTTTACTAATAAGTATATTACTTTACAATTTTTGATATTCGACTTACTCGAAATAACTATCAGCCCTTGGTCATAATCGACGGTCAAAGTGGTCTCATGGAGTTGATTTTCCCGAATTTTACTATTACGCGACTCACATTCTAACATTTTTAATATATCGAAAAATTAATGTTTTATTATGAAACCACCTCAAGGATCTTTCTGAGTACGTATACGCATCATAAAAGTCTCATTAAATAGGTGGCAATTATTTTAAAAGTTTTTTCAATTATGGAGTTTTACTATTCATACCGCTTCCACTAAAATGTTGTTTTCTCTCAAACTATTAACTCAATAGACACACCGTTTTCATGTACATGATCTAGAAAACATTTAGAACAATTTACTAGAAAATATTTTTCCGTGAAAAGCGGTGAAATCCCGAATCACCAGGTTTAAGACAGTGGTTGTATTTGATATTTTCACTCCGCGCGACCTCGACTCCGATATTTTTATAAAATCGAAAACTCAATAACATAAGCTAGCATTTTTATAGGGGCTTAATGAATGTATATCACAGCCTCTTTTAAATTTTCATAAGTTTTGAATGTTTTTAAGTCGATCATTTATACTATCAAAGTTGGTAATCCGTAGCAGTATTATCGTATAAGTAGTGTTTACTAAAACGGACCTAACTTTCAAACCGTAAGTCAAAATCAAGCAAATCAAGTTCCTAAACTATCCTTACAAAAATTATAAACTCATAGTCCTTTAGACTTCTAAAATCATAGTTTAAAAGTTCCGTATCTCCACAGAAAACTATATTATCTAGAATCGATCATTATAACGACGTAACGATTATGATTTCCATATTTTCATTTATACTTGTTCATCCTTAATCACCCAATACTCAACCATAAATAATTTAACAACTAAATTACTTCACGAATCCAAGGTTTTGTTCACAAAAATCATCCCTATTCATATAATCAACTCAGAACTTCCAAACAACCAACACAAGTACTAATACTTTACCTACGTCCAAGATCTAACACTTTCTTGAAAAGTTCATACAAAAATAAAGTTTTAAGAAAGTTTTATACCTTTATTGGGTTCTTTAGAGGTCTTACTTGAATGGTTAGTTCTTGAAAGGTCCTTACATAAGTTTAAAGATCCTTAAATAATCAAGAAATCAACAAAATAACTAAGGGTTACTATTCATTGCACTATTCATCATCATCTTCAACAATTTAATTATCTAGGATAAACTTAATAAAATGAGATGGTAGATTTATTTAATTTAATTTTTTAATATAGAAGCTCAGGAATTAATTTGAGAGTTATTCCATGAGCAAGGCTTGAGTTCTTGATTTTTTTTCATTTCCTTTTTCTTGAAATTGTCGAATGGAGGTAGAGAGGGAGAAAATGAGTGTGTTTCTTGGTTGCTTCTTGGAATGGTATTGGAAAATACATGGACTTGTGAATATAAAAAGTGTATAGGACAAGATGCATCCAATTTTCCAAGCATAGGGTCATAGCTTGCATACTAATTTTCAAGCTTTGTAATTATCATGAACATGAATCCTTATTTTAAGGAATGTTGTTTTCCTCTAAGCTTTTAATTTAATTAGCCATCTTGGATAATTTGTAAATAGTTTGAATTGTATTTTTTTTTGGAATTTACATGGGCTTGATTTGTTTATTCATTCACTTACGTAATTACTTGATCATTTCCTTGTAATCTCGATCAATCCTCGCAGGTGATTCGCGGGGTAAATCATTTAATCGTAATCCTTATCTTTTCTCATACTTGAACTAGGGTTTCATTTGTGGAATTTTAAATCCTTGGTCGCGGTGCAATTCTCGTATTTCTCGGTAGCTCAAAAAATAAGGTCGTTTTAAAATATTGGGTTTCTCCGAAAATTAACAATTTTTACATAAACTCATTTGTTACGTATAAACATAATATCTACTCGGAAACTTAAATTAAAAACTCATATAAAGTGTGGTCGTAATTTTTTTTATTAAACTGTAAGGTTACTATTCATAAAGGTCTTTTATCCATGTCAAAAAATCGGGGTTTTTACAAATCTTGAAGCTGAGTAGCTAATTCTTTCATTCCTATAGGGGCCATTCTATATGGAGCTTTAGAAACTAGTATAGTTCCTGGGGCAAGGTCAATTGGAAACTCGATTTCTCTATTAGAGGGTGGTCCAGGTAAATCTTCTGGAAATACGTCCTTAAATTTGTTAAAAGTTGGAATATCTTCCAACTTAGAGTCAGATTTTTTTGTATCTAGTACATGAGTGAGATATGATTGATATACTTTTCACAACATTCTTTTAGCTTGCATTATGGCTAGGAATTTATGAGATTGTATCTGACCCCATAAAATTAGTATTTAATTGTCAGATAATTTTAGACTAGTTCTTTTCAATCTACAATTAATCTGCATCGTATTGAGTCAACCAATCCATCCCTAATATCACATCAAATTATTATCACTTAAAAGGAATAAGGTCTGCGATGAATTGTTTCCCTTAAATTTTTATCTTAGAGTTACGACATACTTGATTAACAGATATAACTTCCCGATTCACAATCTCTACCATCATATCCTCATCTAGCAACAATGATTGTATTTCCAACTTATTCACAAAGTTCTCAGATATAAAAGATCCAGTGGCCCCAGAGTCAATTAACACACAAGAATTCACAAAATTCGCGGAAAGTGTACCTCGCAATGACATCAGTATCGCCAATAGCATCCTTGAGAGTCATATTCAAAGTACGCATAATAGGATTTTTGTTGGTGTTGTTGTTTCCTGAGTATAATGACCTTTCTTTCCACATCTATGACAAGTGATGTTCTTTTCCTTGAAGCTATTCTTATAATGTCCCTTCTTTCCACACACATAGAAAGTAACACCCTCTTGACGACAATGTCCCCAATGTTTCAGTCCACAAGTCTTGCACTCAGGAAAATGAGGTCTTTTCTGAAGCAAATTTGATGTTTGAGGGGTTCAGAATATAGTCTCATTACTTCGGTTGTCCTTGTGTTTGAACCTTCGATTATCAATTTTTCGGTCTTCTCTTTTCAGAAACGGCTTCTTTCCCTTAATCCTTTCAAACTTATTACCACCATTTCCACCATTGTTCTGAAACTTCCTCTAGGTACCATTCTTTTCCTTAGGATATAAATCATTTTCGCTCTTCACGATTAATGCTTTGTGTAAAAGAGTCACATAGATAGTAATCTCGAGCACCACCACTCGGTTCTGAATCGATGGTCGCAATCCTAGCTGAAATTTCCTTGCTCTCTTTTCCTCAGTTTCAACATGATATGGTACAAACATGGAGAGCTCAGAAAACTTATTCTCGTACTCCACAATATTCATGCTTCCTTGTTTCAATTCTAATAACTTTAACTCCATTTATTATTGTAGATGCTAAGGAAAGTACTTCTCAAGAAAAAATCAGCGAATCTTTCCCGCGGAATTACCGGGGTCCCCTTAATAGCTCTCTTTTCTTCCCATCAATAGTTGGCTTCACCCTTTAACATAAAAGAAGCAAAAATGGTTTTCTTATTATATTATACTCCTTCGATCTCGAAAGTCTTCTAAATCTCTCTAAGTCAAACTCTAGCTTTAATAAGGTCGGTGGTCCGTTCAAACTCAGAAGGATTCAGAGACTTGAAAGATTTGAAAGATATAGTAGATTGAGACTGTTATACTCGGGGTCTTCTAGGTTCAGGTGGAGGATTCTTAGTATATTGTTGTAGAAAAGCATGTAGAAGAGCATTAGGGTCATTAACATTTGAGGTAGGATTCTTAATTTGATTGTGCTCTATATTTTGGTTCTATTCTTGTTGTTCTTCTTGTTGCGGTTGAGTGTTTTCGCACTCTTCAACTTTAGGGGTTGGTCTTGGGTTCTTTGAAGGAATTCCTCTTTTCTTTCTAGGTGGTATTTTTCAATAATAAGAAAAAAACAATAAATTTAATTATATCGTACCATCATGGTTCAACAGCATTTATAAAAATCCAATATTGTTACAATGTGTAAATAGGATAATCCCAATGAATCCTATTGTAATTGTCATATCTAGGGTCTTTTCAAGGAACTAAATGTTACAATACTTGTTACATATTTTCCTTTAAAGTACAAAATTATTATTCCCAAACAATCTAAAAAAGAATTACAGAAGGAAGGGTTGAATGTAATTCTGGCTTCTTTTCAAATTTTAAGAATCATTCTTCTATAAATAATAACTCTGTTTGATTTGTAATGGTGCGGAATAAGAATATAACATAAATCAAATCATAAAGCAATTAAATACAAGTATTTAAAAACTTTCTGGTGGATTGAATTTTCTACCAGAGATATATATTAAGTAGAGAACCATGTATAACATAATTGTTCACAGTTGCTTACAAGTTGAAGTACAAGAAATGTCAGTGAGTGACTCGCCTTCTTCACTATGGAAATGCTCATATTGTTGAATCAAGAGTTGAATTTTGTTCTCCCATACTTGCTCAGTTCCACCACATATAACTTGAACTGTATCCCAGACATCCTTAGCAGTTTTACAGTTTATGATGTTGTCAAACATGTCACTGTTAACACCATTAGACAAAATGTTCATGGCCTTTTTATCCATTTGAACTTGTTCTTTATCTGGATCAGACCATTCTTATAACGACTCGTGTGTTTTTGGTATTATTTTATTGTATAATTATTGATTAATTAAATAAAGTATATGAAGGGGTTCTGTCAACTTTCTATTGTTGTATTATTATCTATGTGTAATTTTTGGTGTGTACACTACACCATAAAATGCATATAGCAACAACAAAAATTTATTGCCTAAAGGTCTTTTTATGTAGCAGTAGAAAATATGGCAACAAATATGGAAAATTTTGGCGTTGCATCCGGTGCTGATACAATAGGGAAACTATAACAACGTTTTCAGCCATGTATAGCAAAAACACAACCTCATTGCAGTAGACAATATTTAGTAACAAAATATTTTTTACAGCAACACAGCAAAATCATTGCAATAGATGTTTTTGTCTGCTAAATAACCACCTTAAGGCAACATTAACTGGTCCTATTGCAATGAATTTTTGGTCAAATTTAACAAATATTGCAATAAAATTTGAACCAACTGCAATATTTTATGGCTGATGTAATTTTAAATGGCAACGAATTTGGACATAATTGCAACATTATTTTAAAAAAAATGAAAGGAACTGTTTGTAAAATATAC
Organism: Apium graveolens; assembly: GCF_009905375.1. Taxonomy (NCBI): domain Eukaryota; kingdom Viridiplantae; phylum Streptophyta; class Magnoliopsida; order Apiales; family Apiaceae; genus Apium; species Apium graveolens. The sequence goes on from NC_133654.1 coordinate 111,081,450, forward strand.
TAGCCAGGCATTTTTTATGCCACAAAACCAAGCAATTGTCATTCAAAAGTACCATGACCAAATTAAAAGCAGCTCTCAGGCTGTCCCAACATCATCCTTACAAACATTCATAATTTAAGTCTATTTGAAAATAACAATAGCTAGATAAACCAAATTCGCGAGAGAGTTTAGTCGCACACAACTAAACCAAATTCGAGTTCGAATTTAATAAAAGAAGCTAGCTATAGCAAACTGCAGATAACTTAAAGATAAATTAAATTAAACATCAGATGGCCCCTGCAACTTCATCTCCATCTGCATCACCATCATTGTCGCTCACTTTTTCTGCATCCTCATAATCATCTTCATTTTCATTAACCTCGGCAGAACTTTGAGCACATAGTTCTTCAACATCGATATTTAGACCAGGATTCAGTTCACCAAGTTTTTCAAAAATCTTCCTTAGCTTCTTCTACATTTTCTCCTCCTTTATAGCAGCTAGCTTTTCAGTTGCTTTTTCCAATTCCGAAGAATTTGCTTTTCCGTTCTTTTGTCAATTTTTTCTTCGTCTTCGTTGTTATGCCACTCCTTCTAACAAGCCAGTTAGGCCCATGAGCTGCAAGATCAAGGTCTGTCATCTCCTCATCCTCATCAGTTGATTCTTGAGGATTTTTTCCATTTTTCTTTTCCTATATATAAAATTGAGCAACAAACATTAATTTCAATAAAATAAAATGTCTCCTTATAAAATTTATGAAGAAATATAGCAGGGATAATTATTGACAAAAATACTTGTAAAATTTGTCATAAAATCTAAAGATGCAATTTATGAACAAAAATACTTGTAAAATTGGTCGAGAATTATAAAAGTGATATTTTTACCATCATTTTATGGCCTTTGCGAGTTTTTGGATAAATTGTCTTCTTTGTTTCTTGTGCACGGGCATCTTTACCAATTTTCTAGAATAAAATAAAATGTATCAGTTTTCTTACAAGAAATAAATGAAGGGACTGGTAAACAATAAATATGGTTACGTCATACCATTTCATTATGAATTTGAGCAAAACTAGTGCGCCCAGCAGTATGAGTATCACTCACATTCTTTCGACTTTTTTGATTTGTTTCAGCTTTTTTCTTGACTGATTCATCACTCCAGTACTTGAGAAGCACCTTAAACTATTCCAATGGAATATTTGCAGGCCTGCTTTTCATCCTTTCAGCGTCGGTATCAAATTTGGTATAGCATGCACTCTTAACACGAGTTGTATATACCCTCCAGTCATCAGCAAGGCTTTTAATTACCCAATCCTTGCCTTCCTCAGGAATTATGTACTTTGTCTAACAAGGTACATAAAAATACGGATAAGAATCAAGAAAGAAGCAACTATTTAGGATCAACAAACCATTATTTTTGTCTAACAAGGAAATGATAAGAATCAAGAATTAAAGAAGCATTACGATAAAAAAATAGGTTATTGCACTAGGTTATTAACAAACTAACATCGTAGATCCTAACTCTACTTTCATCACGAATCATTTTATCAAAATCTTCACCTAGGCCCATACCACTATCACAATCCATCTCCTGATCAACTTTTTTAAACTTAGGGGTTGACACTTTGTATACCCAATTAACAAACGATGGACACAGACCGTTACTAACGAGATGGTCATACACGTCTTCTTCAGAAAACCAGAAACGATTACTACAATCTTTGCAAGGGCATCTTAGTTCAGATCCTATGGCAAAATTATCAAAAGCATTTTGTATAAAATCTGTCACCCCATTACTATAGGCCTCACTGTACTTTGGAAGTGAAACCCAAGTCATATTGATTGTTCACAAACCTATTTTCTACACAAAAAAAAGGAAACAAAGGACATACATCATAAATTATATAATCATAATTATAAAATCTCATTTATAAAATGAGATTTTATCAATACAAGCCTAAACATTCGTAATTAAAATTCATATTGAAAGATCTCATAGTTATAAACTAAATCAAAAAATTAACAAACAAAGTTATAATCGATGACAACAAAGTCAGTACTCATACAATAATCATAAAACAAAATCCCTAATTAAAATTATACACAATCGATTAAACAAAATAACTAAAAAAAAAAAAGAACATGCACAATCGATTAAAATGTATTTTGTGGATAAGAAACAAGATTGAACATAGAAAACATAATCGATTAAGATTTGAAAGAAAAACAATCACATGGTATTTTGTAATCAAACTTATAATCGATTTAGGGAAAAAGATTTGAAGCAAGGATATGTGTTTTACCTTGTTGGAGCTTCAAACTTCTACGAGCTTTGTTATCAGCTTCAGATTTCTCCTCAGATTCTCCTCTCTTCGAGCTGTGTTTATGAGCTTTATTTTTCTTCGAGATGTGTTTATGACCTGTGTTTACTTTGTCTAAAAATATTATGTTGGGTTCTGAGCCCTCTTTTGTTTTTCTTTTTTTTTTATTTTGGGAAGCCCGGTACGTTTTTAGTGAAATCCCGACTAGAAATAATTCAGAAGCCCGCCACTTATTTGGCTAAATTGTTTAATGTACTGCAACTCCTAACAATTCTTGTTATAGTAGAGAGCAAATTGTTAACTTTTTTCTTTTTTTGCACTTCAATTATAATAATTTTAAAAGTCCTTGCAATATATATACAATGGTCTACCAAATGCAACATCATTCTATGGTGTAGTGATAGGGTTGTTCTCGTAATTAAAGTATTGAATTGTACTGCTTCGTTTTCACTTTTAAGAGTGATTTTATTATAGATTTATTTTCATAAATATGTGAATGATCTCTAAAATTCTTTTTATGATTTTATAATTATAGTAACTATTTTTGGGATTTTATAAAATTTAGCAATCAATATTTCATTAATTATTTAATCCTGAATGATTTTCTGATTTTATTAAAATATAAATTTAATATTAAATCCCAAAATTCTTCAAAAAATATAAAACTCATATCTTATTCAGTTTATAATATTCTGTGAATTTTAAAATTATTTTGGGAATTTTTGGGATTAATTTCACCCGCGCGTTAATTCGTTTAATTGCTAATAGCGGGTATAAATTACGTTTCAGAAATCGTTTTAAAGTTACGAAATTTATGTTTTTATTAGTTTCGGGATATTTATAATATTTTAAGACTAATTTGGTAATTTTCTGAAATTGTTTTAAGCGCGACTTGATTCGTTAATTACGAGTTTCGTGTTAAACCGGGCTGCCAAAAGGTTATATTTATCCTTTTTGGCTACATGTTCATTTCTCAGACCTTCACTGCCACATGTCGAATTATTGTTTATTAAAAAAATAAAACAAAAACAAATAAAAACACACACAACGCGGATACAAGGGGATATGTAATCAGGGGGCTCAATCGGAAGGTTGGGGGATCGATCTTATTTTCCTGTTCTTCCTTTTTGTTGCTCCCCTACGATTCTTCCTTATATCTTCTTATGTCCGCTCCTTGTTTCTCTGCGGCTGTGCTGCGGCTTTCCGGCAACTTTACTGTTACAACCGGCATTTTCGTGTAATACTATTTGTAAATTTGGTGCAATTTTAAAACCGAATGCCAATATATTCAACTATTGTATGCTCGTGTGAATGAGAATTTCTGCATCTTAAATTTGCGTTATGTGGTATATGATTTTTCAAAGCAAAAGTTTATTTATTTCTTTTATTTTTGATTTATAAGGAATATTTTAAACCTTGAATAAATTTCTTTTTTAAAAGTTATTTTGTTCACAAATTTCAAAAGTGGTTTTATAAAATTTCTAAAAATCCAAGTTATTTTATGGTATAAATTTTATAATTTTTGAACTTATATTTTATTTTATAAAAATAAATCTTTATAAATTTTAGTTGTCATAATTAGCAAATTACATGGTTGCCCTTGCATGCAAATCCTTTTCTATTCAATTTAAAGGGCTAAAGAGACAATTCCAACCCCACTAACTCTTATTTTACTAGCCAAATTCCTTCTTTGCCCTTGCATGCAAAATGATCCAAGTATAATTGGAAGGATAGTCTTGTCAATTCTCATTCCCACTCACATTTTGTCAAATCAAAAACCATAAAACAAGCAAATGGCATGATCATTCACTCCACTCACACCACACTTTCTCCTCCCTCCCTCCTCCCTCTCTCACTCTCGGCCCTCCTCCCCCTCACTCTCGGGTTTTAGCCGAGACCAACCCCCTCCCCATTTTCTTCATTCCTCAACCAAGCTCCCACCTTCTATACAAGTAAATACTACTTCCCATATCATGATCACATATATTTCAAGGAGTTTTGAGTAAAAAGTTTAAGTTTTAAGGTTGCATGTCAAGGTTTTAGTTGAAACTCAAAGTACAACCTTGATTCTTATGGATTTAAGGTTGTTTTTGAGAGGACTACAAGGAATGGTGAAGTTCCAAGTCATGAGAAGGAAACTCTTGATGTTGAATGGCCATTTCCCTTCCATTTCATTCGGCCATGACCTTAAGGGAGCCGAATGAATGGTCCTTGAGATCATTCTTGTTGCTTTGTTCAATCTTTGTATGTTTATGTGATAATGGCATGAATCTTGTAGTGAAAATTTGATGACACTCTTTGCATGCTAAGTGATCATCTAGATATAGCTTATGCTAGGCTTGCATGTCAATTTCATGGTGAAATATATTTAGAAAACATGTTGCTTAGGTTGGTAAAACTCGAAGACATGCATGCATGTGGATTTCTCTTAGAATGTTATAAGATTTTGATCATTTGGAAAGATTTTGTTAGTAAGCTTTAATTTCAGTAGAAATAAGGTGTTAATATTTATTAGTGTTCCTTGATGCATGATAATAATTTGAGTATATTTTATAAAAAAACATAACTTGTTATTTTCAAAAACTTGATGATTTGTGAGTTGTGAAATGTGGTTTCTTTTGTTTTGCCATGATTGCACCTTAGGTAAGGATGATCTCCACCAAGATTATTTTGAGTATAAGGGAGTTAGTTCAGTAGATCACCATGTTTAAGTCTTGGTTTGGGTATTGGGTTGTTGGTGGTTGAGTTTGTCAAGTCAAAACCTTGGAGAAAGGAGAGTTATAGTTTCTGCAGAAAATCAGTTTAGTACCCTGAGGTTTAGAGTGAGTTTTGACCATGTCATTGATGTGCACTTTGAGGCCCAAGCCACCAGAAGTTAGTATGAGGAGTATATAAAAGGTTTTGGGAGTTGGTTGGAGGTTTGCATGTCGATTGGTTAGGTGCACAAGTAGAATAACAAAATCTGTCCAACAGGGGACAATTTTGTTGCAACTTAGAAATAGGGAGATTTGACCATGTCATGGGTAGGCCCTCATTAGGCCCTGTTGGGCCTTAGTTAGAGGGAGTATCAGAGAAGTTGTTCCAACCGTAGTTCATAGGATATGAGTTAGAACATGTGTCATAAGTTAATTCAAGTCAGGGCGTTTTCTGCCCAGAAAAACAGGGGAACCATGGACTTTAAGCTTAGGCCCAAGAAGGCCCAAGCCAGGCCTTTGAGCCACATCAAGTTTGGGGGATGCCCTAAGGTCAGGAGAGTCTTGTGTAAAAGTTTTGAAGGAAAATCTATAGTTTAAGGGTGTCTAATGCACTCAAGAAACCATAAATGTCATTCTGAAATTTGCACCAGTGAGCACTTTCACGTATCACAAAGTCTTAGAACACTTAGGAGTGAGATTTAGGTTGACCACCATAGTTGCAAGATAGTATAAGGTCATTAGAGCAAAAGGCTCAAGTGAGGGTCAATAGGTCTAGGATAGTTTAGTAAAGGCACAACGAGTTAGAAATCCAAAATTTGAAGACTTTGTCTAGTTTAGCGACCAAGTGACTTAAGTTGTGAATCGAGATCATCCAAGCCTAGTGTTGCATTATGGTGTATATGGTAATATTTGGTATTAAAATATGATATGTGAGTATATGTGGCTTTATGTGCAATATATTTTGAGGGTGAATACAAATTAAGTGCATATAGGCCTAAGTGTCATTTGTGTTTAATTACGGGATGTGAATAGGCTAAGTTGGTGAGAATATATTATAACGAGGATTATTATTATTTATGTAGGATCTCGAGACGAGGGAAAACTTACCATAAAGGTCGAGTGAAGCTTCCAGTTGCTCCTATCAGTCAGACCAGACCAGCATTTCTCAAGGCAAGTGATTCAACTTGTCTTTCGTATTCACTGTACATAGTCATATATATCGATGCAACTATCCTGAGTCATTTTGATATATTTAAATCAAGCGTATCTTATGTTTATCCTTGAATCATATAAAAATGCCATGAACCCTCGAGTACGTCTTGCAAGTAGTTCAAAAGTCTTATCATGATAGTATATTAAAGTAATTTTGAATGCCATGATAAAAGAAAGGGTAGTTATGACTCTTGGTTGATTCTCTTGATTAACATGCTGATGATTCCTAAGTATTGATATCTCATCCTGATACCTGAACCCCTATAGAACCTTACCTTGAACCCTAAAAGCCAGATATTTATCAAAGTGATTTCTCATTGATTGATACCCTCTTTCTTATCTTAAAGCTTGACAATTCTGATATAACCCGAGTTAAAGATCATTTCTTCATACCTTAACACCCTTAGTATTCATGAATCTTATCTTCTTGGTGATCCAGCACTTGTGCCTTGACAAGAAACCATTGCTTTAAGCCCAGTTTGGCATTACCCCTACATAATATCCAATAGCCTCACTAAATTTTCTTGTCCAAGTTTTATATATGAAAACCTTTCCGTTACTTTAATGGAGTAAAGTTTAGTGGATCATGGCCCTGAGATTTCGTACCATAATTCCCATGTATCGAGTTGGTCTATAATCCCTTGATAAAAATGCTTATTGTTAAAAGAGATTTTGTTATAATTCGGCATCAGTTTTTGAAATAAATAAAATGTGGGTTTTCAGTCCCAAAGGGGGATAAATGTTTTCTTTGAATAGTGGATCTGGACTGAGACGCGAGTCCTTTCCACACTTATATTAGGCTTAAAAGTTGCCTAAGGATTCCCATTAATGTTCTAGAACCCAGCGAGGTTCGGGATTACTTCGCGGCTGATCACCGACTGTAATCCGTAGCGTCATTAAATGATTTTGATTAAGATATGGTTTTGAAATTGTTTTGATACAAGCAAAATGATGCCATCACCCAAAGTTTTATCTCTCGTTATCATTGGTTATGTCTTTCCATTGTCATTCTTTAATGTATATCTCGATTTATGTTTTGTATCGTACTGTTTAGCACTTGTTGAGCATTTGGCTCACTCCTTGCTTCACTTTGATATTACAGCTAGCAGCTATGGTTAGATTCAAGCAGACCGCCCGTAAGACCTGTGATGCTGATGCTTATGTTTGAGCTCAGGTAGAATAAGAGATAGTAGTTTTGTGTGAGGACTCGATATTTAAAATCAGCTGTAATAGATGGTAGTGTTGGGCTGTTCCAAACCCTAAACTGTAAGATCTTGGATTTGGTTATGTTTATTTGTTTTTAAATAATGTAATAGTTATATTTATTTTGCTGGTTAAGTTGGGGGTGTGACATTTACCGCCCATTTTTCCGGTTCAATGGCTGAGATTTTTCTTGCTTACATGTATGTATATGTGGACCGTGATGAATTAATGCTGAGTCCTAACATTTTAAATATTTACTTTGCATATTATTTTTCGAGACGAAAAGGAGTTAATGGTTTTGGAAATTATTTTGGAGATTGGGCTATGAATTGGGTTTGGTTGTGATTGACTTGATTGGTTGGACATCGAATTGTTTCGACGGGATAGTCCGATAAACAAAGGAGACGCCGCCTAATTTCCGGGAAATCGAATTACAGAAATATGGGAGAGTATCTAGTAATTATCGGGATGTCGAGCAAATATATATATAAATATATATATATATATATCTTATATGAAACTTAATTATATGCTGTGATGAAATATTTTGCCAAAACCAATAACCCTAATTTTGTAAAATGACGAGTATATGTATTCTCTGAAAGTAAACACCGAACCGGTTTTCGAGAACGTGAACTCTAATTGTTGTGTGTGTTATAATAATGCGTATATTTATATAAAGAGGATATGTCAAGCATAATCAAATGTCTAAATTAGGGTATTTCGACTCTGTAGGTTCTAGTCGGAAGGCCCGAGAGTTGGCACTGGACTAAAGATAACCTAGTGATCAGTCGATAAGCTCCGCAAGGTTCCAATTGAAGGGCCTGAGTGTCGAGGTCGGATCCAGGGTAGTCAATTGGTAAGGCAATAAAGCCGGGTGCCCAAATCAGTTCAAGGTCAATCAGAAATAGTTGTAAAGCTCTGCAAGGCAAATACCCCTGACCATATCTTTATGGTTTAGTAATATATTAATAGTTGTTGATTTAAATTATGTACTGGAATATAACGTTTTAAGTTACGTATCCCCTGTGTTTTAAATTATTTTGTTAACTAATGTTTTGGGGAAAGAGTAACTTCAGAAAGTACCTATCTCTAAACTTTAAATAAAATGAAAATGTTTTGGAAAGTGTGCTGTGATATAATTGAGAGGTAAGTGGTTTGGAAAACTGGATAAAGTTGATCAGATAATTGGATGAGCATGCGCAAGGGCCCGTAACGGCCAGGAAGATAGCGTAAGAGGCGAAGTGGTTGCGCACCCAATTATAACCAGCAGCCCAGCGTGACAGGGACCTAGCTAGTCTCTATGTTCCGGAACAAGTTTCATAAGATGGCCAAGGTAGAGTTGTCCTATGGAGATAGCCCGATTAGCTGTCTCACCAGGGATCATCCAATACTTTTATATCTGAGCGAGATTTTCTTGTTCCCGTAACGGAACTGATGATTTTGGGTCCCCGAAATGGGACAAATGGTTTATGGTTCCCGTAATGGAACAAATGGTTTATGGTTCCCGTAACGGAACAAATGGTTTATGGTTCCCGTAATGGAATAAATGGTTTTATGGTTCCTGTCATGGAACGAAAGATTTGGAAATGAAAGTAGCATGCTAAAATTGAACTCTGATATTTACACAACATACCTAATGAGATGTTTTATAGAGCATGCTAGCTATTTATATCCAGTTTTCATCGATTTTTATCTGTCATTTGTTTACTTATTTTCTATAAATGAGTTATGATTTATGTTCCCATAAATGTTTAGCATAAACTGTTTTTGATTATTATTCATATAGTGGTATTACTGAGCAATTGATTGCTCACCCTTGCAAAAATATTTTATGTATGTATTGCAGATACCTAGGAGATTCTTCTGTGGTAGTCAGGCTAGAGTTCCAGTTCCTTCCGTGTCAGGCTCCTGTGAGGTAGTTGTATCAGACCAAAAAAATGGTTTGTTGAGTTGCTGTATTAAGACAGTATTGTCAAGGTGATTGTAATGAGTCAGTTTTATGGTAATTATAACCTAAGTCATACTTAAACCTGGAAAAGATCTTGTTAAGAGGGGTCGTGATTATGATTTATCAATGAAATGAATTATATTATATTGCTTATTATATTGTGGATGACGTCAACTCCTGACCCCGGGGTTGAGGCCGTCACAGTTGGTATCAGAGCTACAGGTTTGAGTCCCAGATTTCGGTTAGGAATAGAGTCAAAAGAGTGCAAGAAGCTTTTTATATAGATATGAGTCAGCAACTCAGTCAGAAGAGCGAGTCTAAGAGTGCAGTTGAGGGTTCCGAAGGTGTAACCCTGATGCCTATTGGGGATTGGCTAGGACAGCCCTAACTTTTAGTAAGTCTCTCTTGTATTTAGGTATCATTAGCAATGTCTGGTAGAGGTTTCTAGTTTCCTTTCTCGAGGAAGCAATTCTGACCTTGAAAGTTCAAATGGAATGCTCATAGTCAGTGGCTGCTATGACAGCCGAGTCTCATAGTGAATGTGGATCAGTACTGTAGTTTATATCTTGAACCCTGATATTTTTTTCCTCGGAGGTTCTATCGGTTGATTGGGGTAAACAATACATATAATTTGACTATTTGTCCATGTGGCAAAGGGTCTGGTGGGACACCACCGAATTATATGTTGTAAAATGTATGGTACTAAGACTAGCCATCTTACGTACTTGTATCGTTGCTTCCAATCATATCCACATCTTCTTTACTTTTCTTCCAGAATGGATTACCTTGATTTTGAAATTTTATTTGGCATTCTATGACATGGAATTTCTTCGCTAACCTCTGTAGTTAGACCGTCCTAGTTATGGAAAGTGAACGAAGAGTTGACTGTCAAGAGGAGTAAAATTTCTGTATCTGGTTGCTATTTTGGAGTAATGGCAGCAGAATGGATTTGCGATCCATTGGAGAAGGTTGTCGTCTTATAAAAGTTAATTCAGTGGTGAACGAGTCTATGAAAAATGATAAAGAAATCGCCTCTAGAAGAATGATGAGTTGAAACTTGGACTAGTATGCCTAGCAGAGCTCAGAGTTCCTTAAGTTGACCTGGTTTATGAGGTTGCTTTTTGGTAGTTTTGGCTGATATAGCCAATCCTGTTTTGTTATGTTTGTTAGTGATACATATGGTTATTAGTATGTTATGTGTCACAGTATTGTGAATCGTGGAGTTGAGTGGTGGCAGTTGGTTAGTATACTTGTTGGTGGTTTGGTTGATGATGATGGATTGATATGGTTGTTGGTTGATTGTTGGTGTCGGCTTGAGTTCGACTAGTAGTCAATAATACAGAGGAGATGCTGCCCAATTTTTTGGAAAAATACCCTACTTTTAAAGATACAACGTATACTTTTGTGTGTTATTGATGTTTCTATTGATACTTCAATTGATCAATTAAAAGAGAGAGTTGGTTAATCTTACCAACTAATGGTCAGTTAGATAGAAGTTGGTTCCAATTAGATTAAGTTAAATTCTGATGTGATTTTCAGATCCGAAAACAAAGAATGTTCAATGTTTCAAATATGGTCATAAGGGTCATTATGTGTCGGAATGCAATCCAGAAAATCCAGGAGTTACTTGTTACAATTGTGGGAAGGTTGGGCATATTGCAAGGAGTTGTGGAACAGTTACTCAAGGTACTACATCCCAAGGGCCAACATCCAGCACAGCTAGAGGCAGAACTTTCAGAGTGACCAAGATCGAACATCTAGGACTCGGACGTAGTTGCAAGTGCATTTTCTCTCAACTCCATACTTGTTAAAGTTTTATTTGATTCAGAAGCGTCTAAACCTTTTATACCAAAGAATTGTGTGAGTAAAACGAATTGATATTAGGAGACTTAGTCAAGCCTTTAACCATAAAAGTGGTTAATTAAGATGGACTTTTAGTGAATCACTTATGTCTTAACTGTCAATTAGAATCCATGAGTATTCTTTTCAGCTAATTTGACACCCTTCGAGATAGAAGAGTTCAATGTGATTTTAGTAACTGATTGGTTGTCATGTTATAAGGCAAAAGTTGATTTTCAGAAGAAGTGAATTGTAAAATGTACGGAAGCCAATAGTAAGGTAAGTTTCTAGGGGCAGAAGCAAGATAAGAGGTTCTTCCAAGCATGCGAGAAAAGGAGTAATAAGCTAAGAATATAAGGTAGATCCACCATATGTAGAGATACAAAGAAGAAAGTATTTAAACTGGAAGGAGTTCGAGTATTGAATGAATTCCCTGGAGATTCTCCAGTGGTTAGTGGGAATGAAGTAATTACATGACTTATCGGAAGGGAGGTGATCATATAAGATATATCCCCGTGGGGTGTACCAGTGATGCTATGGGAGAAGAGGAATGAAATTATGAGATTATATACTGTTTATCGAGAGATTAACAAAACGACGAATAAGAATAAGTAACCCCTATCTAAAATTGTGACCTAATTTAAGGAGCGTGTTATTCCTTGAGGGTTGACTTAAGATCCAACCTGAGGACGTATCAAAGACTGCGGTTAAAACAAAATATTGGAATTACAATCTTTAGTAATGTCCTTTGGATTAACAAGTGTATTAGTCAGGGAATATGGTGTATAAGGAGTGCTTGGATAAGCATGATTGTATTTATTGGTAACATCCTCAACTATTTAAAGACCAAGGATTTTTATGTGGAACACCCAAGGATTTCCCTACTAAGATTAGAAGGGAAGAAACTATATGTTAAGTTTTCAAGTATGAATGTTGGCTGAGATTAACAAACGATTCTGATTATTCCATTAACGACCATTTAAGCAAAGTCGGTGTAGTAACAGATACCCTATGCAGAAGGAAAGGATTGAATGTGATTAAAATCCCTGAGGAGTTAATAAAAGAATTAGAAAAAGTGGAATGTGAAGTCCAAATATCTGAAGGTGAGAAGAAGTGAAGACATGAGATTACTTTACAGCCTTAACTGATGGAAATGAGTAAGAGGTGTTCGAATGTTTAGAAACTAAGTTGAAAATGAGCACCGCCTATCATCCGTAGACGAAGGGTCAAAGTGAAAAGATGATTCAGATAATATAAGATATGTTGAGAGTATATATTTTGGACCTAAAAGGAAACTGAGGTAATCACCTACCATTGATTAAGTTTTTCTATGTTAATAGTTATCACTCTAGTAGAGAATGCTACCTTACGAAGCTCTGTGTGGACATAAGTGTGGGTTCCCCTCTATTGAAAGAAAGTGGGAGTAGAAATGTTGTTAGGTGCTGAGTTAATTCAGTGCACCAAGGACATAGTGGTGTTGATTCGGAAAAGAGTTGAAGCAGTTCGGGATAGACAAAGAAAGAAGATGAATTTGCATCAAAAGAGTATGGATATAGAAATAGGATCGTTGGTATTGATAAAAGTTTCACCTTGGAAGAGATTTGTTAGGTTTGATTAGAAGGGGGGAGTTGAGTCCTAAATATATGGAACCGTTCGAGGTATCGAGGAAGATAGATGAAATTGCTCATGAATAGTATTGTCGCCGCAGTTGCAACAAATTTATAGTGTAATTTACGTGTCAATGTAAAAGCGATATGTTTCTGATTTGAATCAAGTCGTTGATTAGGAGCCAAGGGGCTCTCATCCAAACTTGATCTACGTGGAATGATCGACCCAAATCCTAGATCGTTATGAGCGAGTCCTCAGGAATGAGTTTATATCTGTAGTGAGTATGCTTTAAATAAATCCTCGAGTGGAAGAGTCTACTTGGGAGTTAAATTTAGATATATGCTTGACAAATATCCTCACTTGTTTAGTTAGATCAGATTTTGTTGACACAATCTTGTTAGGGGGGAAGGATATAACGACTTTTGTGTTTTTGGTATTAGTTTATTGTGTAATTATTCAATAATTAATTAAATAAAATATATGAAGGGGTTCTGTCAACTTTCTGTTGTTGTATTATTATCTATGTGTAATTTTTGGTGTTTAAGGTTGTTCTCGTAATTAAAGTATTGAATTGTACTGCTTCGTTTTCACTTTTAAGAATGATTTTATTATAGATTTATTTTCATAAATATTTGAATGATCTCTAAAATTATTTTTATTATTTTATAATTACAATAACTATTTTTGGGATTTTATAAAATTTAGAAATCAATATTTCATTAATTATTTAGCCCTGAATGATTTTCTGATTATATTAAAATGTAAATTCAATATAAAATCCCAGAATTCTTCAAAAATTAAAAAACTCATATCTTATTCAGTTTATAATATTCTGTGAATTTTAAATTAATTTTGGGAATTTTTGGGATTAATTTCACCGGCGCGTTGATTCGTTTAATTTCTAAAAGTGGGTATAAATTGTATTTCAGAAATTGTTTTAAAGTTACGAAATTTATGTTTTTATTAATTTCGGGATATTTATAATATTTTAAGACTAATTTGGTAATTTTCTGAAATTGTTTTAAGCGCGACTTGATTCGTTAATTGCGAGTTTCTTGTTAAACCGGGCTGCCAGAAGGTTATATTCTTGTTAAACCGGGCTGCCAGAAGGTTATATTTATGCTTTTTGGCTACGTGTTCATTTCTCAGACCTTCACTGCCACATGTCGAGTTATTGTTTGTTAAAAAAAATAAAAATAAAAATACACAACACAGATACAGGGGGATATGCAATCAGGGGGGGCTCAATCAGAAGGTTGGGGAATCGATCTTCTTTTCCTATTCTTCCTTTTTGTTGCTCCCCTGCGATTCTTCCTTATATATTCTTATGTCCGCTCCCTGTTTCTCTGCGGCTATTGTAATAACTCGAATTTTTGAGACCATGTAAAACATTTAATGAATAGTAACCCTGACGGATGGGAAAAACTTTTGAGCCCACACTATGTAGTACATGAGAAAATGAGGTTCGGAGTTGATATTACGATTATACGTACCAAATGAGTGTATGTAAATGCTATTTGTTTTCGAAGAAAACGAAATTTGAAAAACGACCGTGTTTACGACTCACCGAGGATTACGGGAATCACAATATAATTACAAGATTAAAACCCTACGGATTTATATTCAAGTATGATAATTCAAAATATAACAAATAAATACGGAAGGAATTACGTCGTGAATCATTTATGAGTAAGTATTACGAAAACATTTAAGCAACCGAGCGAACGCGTAAACGATTAAATAAACGTAACACACTAACTAAACCATGGTAGGAAAGTAACCATGGTTACTTTATCAAATAGTAAGCTAACCATAGGATGATCAAGCTAGCTAGCAAAATAGTGTGCTAAGGAAGCTAACTCATGTAGTTAGCTTGTAACCTAGCAAGCTACTTGGATTTTGTCCCCAAGATTTGCAACAAGAATAAACCTAGGATTCAACCTAGGAGAATAAAAATCAAGTGGAAGATATCACACCCTATTCCTAGAAGCAACCAAGAGAAGCAACCAAGAGAAGCAAGCATAAATACCCCCCCCCCTTCACATTGCTTCCATTCGGCCCATTGAAGAAAAAGGAAGAAATCCAAAATCAAAACTCAAGTTCTAGCCATGGTAAAATCATCCCATTAATTCCCAAGCTTCCTAGCAATTAAACTAAGGTAAGAAAATTCTTTCATCTCGTTTTATTAAGGTTTGATGGGTGATATAAAATCAAGAAAGTCACTAGTGAATAGTAGAGTAACCTCTCTTTGGTTTCTTAATTTCGAAGGTGGTTTTAGGTTCCAAAAATCATACCAAGCACTTCCAAGCCTCCTCCATCCTCAAGAAAACATCTCAAGATTTCAAGAAAGGTAAAAATCTTTGGCCCAACTTTCTTTAAGATTCATTTTTAGATCCATTTAGTATGTGGTAGTAAACCTAGTTTGAGAAGTGGTATTGATGAAATCTTGATGTTTAAGTTAAGTAGATTTAAGGTTGGTTGTTGTTGCCTCAAGAACATGATGTTCTTGAGAGGAGTTTTTGTGTTGATGATGAAATGATGATTGTTGGTGGTTGTGTTAAGAGTTAAGGCATAAACGAAACCCCGATCGTAAATGTAACTCCGTTAAAACCAATAAATCATAACTTTAAGTTTCTGAAGAATGTCCCGAAGTTGTAAAGTGTATTTTCTTAAAAAATAACCCTTGATTATGATAGAAAATGTTTTATGGATTGATAGACAATGATTTATGCAACAAAAACTGCTACGAATTACGAACTTTGAAAATATAAATGATCAACTTAAAAGTGTTCATAATAAGTAGCACACGAGTGTGAGTCGTCGTAAATTAGTACAGGACCTAACAAAATGAATTGTGTTTATGGTTATAGATTTCCGAGCGGAACCTAGAGCATCCTCCACCTCGAGATACCCAGGCAAGTTTACAAACCCAACTCCATTTTACTGTTGTGTGGTTAAAGGATTGTTTTACTATCATTGCATAAATACCATGCTTCCCATGATACGTAGTTGTTGAATTTTCGCATAATGTAGCGGTGTTGTACGATAAGTATATATCGTGAAATGTTTATTCCTCTATAAGCGTGACATATTATATAAGACCGAGAGTCGATCGGGATTTAAGATAAAAACCCGGGAATCATTTCGGTGATATTATAGGACGGTTATAAGTCCATAGTATTACGTTTTAAAGGGACTCAACGTCCACTTACGAGACATTAAAAATACCTCAAACTTTTATTAAAACTATTTCCTAACGATCATATTCCCCCAACTATATTTTATTGTTCGAATAATAAATATTATGTACCTATTCTTTTATCATGGGAGTAGTATACCCCAACAATTATTTATTTCAAACCTGATTAATCATTAAAGATTATTAACTACGTAGACATAAACTAGTCAAGGAAGATTATTTTAAATATTCTTTTAGAGAGTAAACTCATTCGAGGTTTAATTATTTATCGATTATCATTTAATTATTTATTAATTATTAAAGGGTTTATTATTGATTTAAAAATCATAGAACCGGATTTAAACTAATTTCTGATTTCGAAGATCATTCGAATAATTTAAGATCGTCGGAGAATATTATCCCGACTTATTTAATATTTGAATATAGTTTCAAGGAGAAACTTTTTCCCTTATTTAATTATATGTTGACAACGGTCAACTCACATCCCTAGTACTTCCTCCGAAATCTTCGGAAGTACATATATACATATAAAGTAAAGTTATGCCTATCAACAAGCAAAACGCTTGGGGGAAACTTCGATATGGTTCGAGTTCTCTAGATATGATAGGATTTCTTAAAGGACAAGTGAGGGGTAGGATCCAAGTACTTTGTGTATTGGATAGACTACCGGTGCCGTAGGAGACGGTACAATATGTACCTAAGGACCTGCGAAGTGTGTGTATACCCGAAATGAGGACACATAGCCCGTATGCGGCAAGGGTGATAACCAGGATACGAAGGTGTCATCCTTCTACTAGTAAAAAAGGTTACTTTTATCGCAGTATGACTGATCATCGTATGCGGTGGCTCCAACGAATGTCCTAATTCTTCCAATTGGAATTGTAATGCAATACCGTAACCCAAGCCTAGGTGCTGGGATTACTATTAAGGTATTCGCAGGATATTAAAATCCCTTAAAGAATTGCTTTCATAAGAAGGTGTGTATCACCACGGAAAACTATTTTCGAATAAAACATAAGTATCATATATGATGTTTTACGTAAGTTATCATACAGTCATTTTCATACTGTACCTTATTATGCTGGGCATTATATCTCACACTTGTTTTCTTAAATTGACACAACATAACAGTGAATCAAGACGCCTGCCATGAGAACCACAGCCAGGAAACGGGTAGGAAATGGCCAGCTGTTCTGTAGATTGTTTGGTGCTGTACCACAGGTAGTCCGAATAAGCTGGATTAGTTTTCAGTTGTTTTTAGTTCGACTTATTTATAAGTATGACTTATGTAAGGTAATAAACAAGAAACGTATATTTGGCCGAAGGACTAGCATTACTTAAAGGTTACTCCCCGGTAAGACTAAATCACTTTTGGGTTGTAATAATTATCACTTGATGGTTGAAATTACTCTAGATATGATGGTTCGTTTCCAAGACAATAACTTGTAAGTGTGTGTGTGTGATAAGTGTGGGGTCGTGAAGCATGAGTATTTATATATTGTGGTGTGAGTTGTGTGGTTGTAATAATTTAGATGGCGTGGCCTCCGAGATTCCTGACCCCAGATTTTGGGGCGCCATAGAAATGGTATTAGAGCCTTAGGTTATAAAATTTTAGAAACGATAGGACATAAAATACATAGATATAGGAATAATAAAATAATCAATTAGAACTCAACTCGAGTTCATCGTCGGTCTACACAGGTAGTCTTGACAGTTTTACCCTCAAGGGAATTACGACTCTAAGTTAGTAACACCTTGCCTATTATGTCAGGTACCAGTGGAGCCTAGGAGGGAGATTTACCCTGTTGATGATGTCATGGTTCCTGAGCGTGACCCTACTCCCGAGCCAGAGAGCCCACCCATTGATGATTCAGATGATGACCCTACTGAGGATGTCCTAGAGGAGGAGGCTGACCTTCCTGTCCCCATAGCTAATGGCGTTGAGATGACTCAGGGAGTTGGCATAGGTTGGAGGGATGTAGAGATGTACCCTCAGCCGACTATTCGCTCTCCTACACCACCCCCAGGGATTTAGAGCCCTATGCCCTATACTGATGATGATGAGGAGGAGGGGATACGTGCACGGATCCATGAGGTTTATGACATATCCTCTAGAGACCCAGATTCACCTCTACCACCACCGGTTACCATACATGTAGCTGTACACGACTGGATAGTGGCTCAGCTTAACGCTGAGATCACTGTGGCATCTGCTCGCATTGTGGAGTTATGCCAGGCACTCACAGCTGAAAGAGCCACCCCACTAGGATACCTAGGAGATTTCAGAGCTCCTTTCCCAGCCCTAGCCCGTAAAGAGATCGATGGGATCGAGCTCCGTACCGGGGTTCAGATGAGGATGACAGCGATTGGAGGATACATCGCGGTAGTTGATATAGGGTTGATGTTGGCAGGAGCGATGAGGAGGGTGTGTGACCTCACACGCAGTGATAATGACTGAGGGACTAGTGACTAGATATGGACCTTGAAGAAGGCTGGGTGACTTGTCACCAATTTTGATAGGATAGCTAGTAGTAGGTAGCGTTCCTGGCCCTTCAGGGTACACGGCTTATGTATTTTCATTTCCGTATTCAGGACGGGTAGTAATGTATTGTAATCAGGCATGTATGAACTCAGCTAGTTGTTTCATCCCCCAGATATAAGTGGGAGACCTTATGAAATATATATCTAAGCAGTTATTAAGAAATTGATGTCCATAATATTACACTTAATAAAAACATGCTAGATAATAAATGACATGCTTACATATGAATAAAATAATCCAACTGTCATAATTACAACTATGTTGACCAATTTTCATTATCAGAACAATGCCACCCCGTAGAAGAGGAACCAGGGCACAGCCCGCAGAATCTGTTAACCAACAATGGAGTGAACCTGACCCTGTAGTGAATGAGGAAAGTGAAGAAGACCTAGACTATAATGAATATGATGTGGAAGAATATGTAGAAGAAGAGGCTGAGGATACCCATCAGGGAGGAAACCCCATGAATGAATTTAAAGAACTGCTAAGAGCGGATCAGAACCAATAGCCTATTCCACCACAGCTACATGCTGCCCAACAAACTGCAGCCACTATCTTTAGGGCCTTCAAATCTCTCAACTCTCGGAGTTTCTAGGATCTGCCGACCCCGTGGAAGCACGGGCGTGGCTCAAAGAGATAGAAAAGTCCTTCGAGATACTAAGTATTGAGGAATGACACAAGACCATTTTCGCATCTTATATGCTGAAAGGAGAAGCTAACTACTGGGGGAGTCCAAACGAAATCTAGAAACCGATGCTGTGATCCCATGGGATAGATTTACCCGACTGTTCTTAGACAAGTATTTCCCTAGGTTTATGGAGACCCAGATGGAAATTAAGTTTCTGGAGTTGAAATAGGATAAGATGACTGTAGCAGAATATGAGGCCAAATTTACTGAGTTGTCGAGATTTGTGCCTGAATTTGTGAATACCGAAGAGAAAAAAGCGCGAAGGTTTTAGCTTAGTCTGAAAAAATGGATCCAAAACCGAGTGGCAGTGTTAGAGCTGACAGACTATGCCACCTTAGTGCAGAAAACCTCAATTATTGAAGCTGGCAGTGAGCAGAGTGTGAAGGAAAAGGAAAATAGGAAAAGGAAGATAGGAAGCCAAGGAATAGGAACCGGGAACAGGAGCCTTCCAAGCATGTTCGTCAGCGGAGCGGTGTCCCAACCTACGCGAGGCCTCGGATTCATAAAGGCCCCAAGCGAGAGTGTTGGCCAGGGCGGCGGACAATTTAGGGCAACATTTTATAGCCAACCCCGTGCCCCAATACCAGAGTTCCAGACCTGTAAGAGAAGACACCTTGGGATATGCAACCAGGCAAGAACCCCTCTGAAATGTTACAGGTGCGACCAACCCGGACACCTTGCCAACAATTGTCCCCAATATAGCAAGACATGCTTCCAATGTGGGAAAGTAGGACATATGAGGAAGGATTCCCAATAAAAAAGCCCCTAGTCTCAGGTATGAGCAGAGCTGCATCCAACCGACCCCCAGCTACTAGGACCTTCAACATGACTGTTCAAGATGCTGTTCGAAACACTGATGTGATAGCAGGTACCCTTTTGTTAAATTCTGAACATACAAATGTCCTATTTGATTCCGGAGCAGCCAAGTCTTTTATATCTCAAGATTTTGCTAATAAGTTAAAACTTAATGACATACCCTTACGTGAGATATTACAAGTGGAAATAGAAAACAAAGAAATAATTCCTATAAATCAAGTACACCCAAAGTGCGAGGTTGACCTAATCCCATTTGCGCTAGGAGAATTTGATGTAATCTTAGGAATGGATTGGTTATCCAGTAACAGAGCAGAAATAGATTGTGAACGGAAGTGGGTAAAGATAAGAGTGCAAGATGAAAAAGAAGTAGTGTTTAAAGGTCAACGACAGAACCAGGAATTTCTAACCATGCTACAGGCAAAAAGATTATTAAGGAAAGGTAACGAGGCCTATTTGGCTTATGTGGTAGATACCAAGAAGGAAGTCCCTAATATATAGGACATACCCGTAGTAAACGAATTCGAGGATGTATTTCCAGAGAACTTACCAGGATTGCCACCTGACCGGGAAATAGAATTCGCTATAGAATTAGCACCAGGAACGACATCAGTATCCAAGGCCCCATATAGGCTAGCCCCAGTTGAGATGAAGGAACTAGCTTCTCAACTGCAAGAATTATTAGATAATGGAATGATAAGACCCTGTGTGTCGCCATGAGGAGCGCTAGTACTGTTCGTAAAGAAAAAGGACGACAGTATGAGATTATGCATAGACTATCGAGAGCTGAATAAGCTAACTATTAAGAATAAGTACCCTCTCCCCAGGATTGATGACCTATTCGACCAACTGAAGGGAGCTGTACATTTTTCCAAAATAGATTTGAGAACAGGATATCACCAGTTGAAAATCAAATTGGAAGATATACCGAACACTGCTTTTCGCACTAGGTATGGGCACTATGAGTTCTTAGTCATGTCGTTTGGGTTAACCAATGCACCCGCAGCCTTTATGGATTTGATGAACAAAGTGTTCAAAAAGTACCTGGATATATGTGTGATAGTTTTTATAGATGATATTCTGATCTACTCAAAGACAGAGCAAGAACATGCAGAACATTTGAGGATAATCTTAGAAATCTTGAGGAATGAGAAATTATATGCCAAGTTCTCAAAGTGCGAGTTTTGGTTGAGAGAAGTTCAGTTTTTAGGACATGTAGTGAGTAGCAAATGAGTTTTATTTGACCCTGCCAAAATAGAGGCGGTATCCAATTGGGAAAGACCAACTACCTCAACAGAGGTTAGGAGTTTTATGGGTTTAGCAGGATATTACCGAAGATTCGTGCAAGATTTTGCTAAGATAGCCGGTCCACTGACTAGTCTTACCCGGAAGACAGAAAAGTTTGTATGGACAGAGAAATGTGAGGAAATTTTTCAGGAGTTGAAAAGGAGGCTGGTGTCAGCACCAGTGCTCGCTCTTCCCGATGGAAAGGGAGAGTTTGTGATATACAGCGACGCATCGCTTAAAGGATGTGTACTGATGCAGCACGGAAAAGTTATAGCGTATGCCTCTCGACAATTGAAGGAATATGAGAGCAGATACCCTACGCATGATCTAGAATTAGAAGCCATAGTGTTTGCCCTATTTGGAGACACTACCTATACAGTGAGAAATGTGAGATCTACACTGACCATAAAAGCCTCAAATATATTTTCACTCAGAAGGAACTGAACATGAGACAGAGGAGATGGTTAGAGTTGATAAAAGACTACGATTGTGAAATTTTATATCACCCGGGTAAAGCCAATGTGGTGGCTGACGCCCTTAGTAGGAAGGAAAGACTCAAGATGATAATGACATCGAAGGAGTTAATTAAAGAATTTGAGAAGATGGAAATTGACGTGAGAATGACCGGTAAGGGAACGATAGGATTATTTGATATTAAGCTAGTGTCAGAGCTGATTGAAAAGATACGAGTATGTCAGGAAAAGAAGATGAGCGAAGAAAGACGAACATTGACCGGTGAAGAAGTAAGATACGAGAAGGACGAGGAAGGGATCATGAGGTATGCGTCACGGATTTGGATTCCAAACGTGCAAGAGTTAAGGGATGAGCTACTGCACGAAGGGACAGCTCTAGATATTCAATCCACCCAGGAAGTACGAAAATGTACCGTGACCTTAAGGAATATTATTGGTGACCTAACATGAAGAGAGAAGTAGCAGAGTGGGTTAGCAAGTGCTTGACTTGTCAGAGAGTGAAGGCTGAACATCAGTGACCTAGTGGACTATTACGGCCCCTGGAAATTCTGGAATGAAAATGGGAGCATATAGCTATGGATTTTGTGATAGGCTTACCAAGGACAAAGACCAATCACAATGCCATATGGGTTATCCACACACTTCCTATCAATCAACGAAAGATACAATGTAGACAAGTTGGTGGATATTTACTTGAAGTAAATTGTAGTTAGACATGGCATTCCTGTAGCCATAGTGTCAGATAGAGACCCAAGGTTTAATTCCTGATTTTGGAGAAGCTTCCAGGAATGCATAGGCATCAGACTAAACATGAGTACCGCTTACCACCCCCAGACTGATGGACAAAGAGAAAGGACTATTCAGACCCTAGAAGATATGCTACGAGTGTGTGCCATTGATTTCAAAGGAAATTGGGATGACCACTTACCCCTGATCGAATTTGCTTACAACAATAGCTATCATGCTAGCATAGGAATGCCCCCGTATGAAGCTCCTTACGGAAGAAGATGTCGCTCTCCCCTGTGTTAGGACGAAGTTGGAGAACACAAGATATTAGGACCAGAGTTAGTCCAGCAGACCAGGAAAATGGTAGGACTCATCAGGAAAAGACTGGTAGTAGCCCATGACAGATAAAAGAAGTTCGCCGACCAGACCAGGAAGGATAGGGAATATGAAGTAAGAGATTTTGTGCTATTGAAGGTATCCCCGTGGAAAGGAGTGATGAGATTTGGGAAGAAAGGGAAGCTGAGTCCCAGATTCATAGGACCCTTTGAAATTTTGAGGAGAATAGGACCTCTAGCTTACGAGCTCGCCTTGCCTCCTAATTTGCAACAAGTGCATAATGTGTTCCACGTATCCATGTTAAGGAAGTACCATGCAGATGCACGACATGTAATAGAATACGAGTAGGTAGATTTACAACCAGACCTGACCTACATCGAGCAGCCAGTAAGGATAATGGACCAAAAAGAACAAGTGCTGAGGAACAAGACTGTGAAGCTGGTTAGGATCTTATGGAGAAATCAAAATGTCGAAGAGTCAACTTGGGAACTTGAAGATGCAATAAGGAATAGATATCCCCACTTATTTTCTAATTGATTCCGCCGGAATCCTTGTTAGAGGGGAAGACTGTAATAACTCGAATTTTTGAGACCTTGTAAAATGTTTAATTAATAGTAACCCTGACGGACGGGAAAAACTTTTGAGTCCACACTATGTAGTACATGAGAAAATGAGTTTCAGACTTGATATTACGATTATACGTACCAAATGAGTGTATGTAAACGCTATTAGTTTTCGAAGAAAACGAACTTTGAAAAACGACCGTGTTTACGACTCACCGAGGATTACGGGAATCACAATATAATTACAAGATTAAAACCCTACGGATTTATATTCAAGAATGATAATTTAAAATATAAGGAATAAATACGGAAGGAATTACGTCGTGAATCATTTACGAGTAAGTATTGCGAAAACATTTAAGCAACCGAGCGAACGCATAAATGATTAAATAAACGTAACACACTAACTAAACCATGGTAGGAAAGTAACCATGGTTACTTTATCAAATAGTAAGCTAACCCTAGGATGATCAAGCTAGCTAGCAAAATAGTGTGCCAAGGAAGCTAACCCATGTAGTTAGCTTGTAACCTAGCAAGCTACTTGGATTTTATCCCTAAGATTTCCAACAAGAATAAACCTAGGATTCAACCTAGGAGAATAAAAATCAATTGGAAGATATCATACCCCATTTCCTAGAAGCAACCAAGAGAAGCAACCAAGAGAAGCAAGCATAAATACCTCCCCTTCATATTGCTTCAATTCGGCCCCTTGAAGAAAAAGGAAGAAATCCAAAATAAAAACTTAAGTTCTAGCCTTGGTAAAATCATCCCATTAATTCCCAAGCTTCCTAGAAATTAAAATAAGGTAAGAAAATTATTTCATCTCTTTTTATCAAGGTTTGATGGGTGTAATAAAATCAAGAAAGTCACTAGTGAATAGTATGAATAGTAACCTCTCTTTGGTTTCTTGATTTCAATGGTGGTTTTAGGTTCCAAAAATCATACCAAGCACTTCCAAGCCTCCACCATCCTCAAGAACACATCTCAATATTTCAAGAAAGGTAAAAATCTTTGGTCCAACTTTATTTAAGATTCATTTTTAGATCCATTTAGTATGTGGTAGTAAACCTAGTTTGAGAAGTGGTATTGATGAAATCTTGATGTTTAAGTTAAGTAGTTTAAGGTTGGTTGTTGTTGCCTCAAGAACATGATGTTCTTGAGAGGATTTTGTGTGTTGATGATGAAATGATGATTGTTGGTGCGGGTTGTGTTAAGAGTTAAGGCATAAACGAAACCCCGATCGTAAACGTAACTCCGTTAAAACCAACAAATCGTAACTTTAAGTTTCTGCAAACATTCCCGAAGCTGTAAACTGTAGTTTCTTGAAAAATAACCCTTGATTATGATTGAAAATTTTATAAGGATCGTTTAGGCGCTTGAATCGCTTGATTCCGATTTACGGATCAAAAGTTATGGTCGTTTTACTAAAAGTGATTTACGCAACAAAAACTCCTACGAATTATGAACTTTGAAAATATAAAGGGTCGACTTAAAAGTGTTCATAAATCATGAAAATTTTATAGAGAGTAACATGTTGAGTTTCCTAAATTCCATAAAAATTTCAAGTAAAAATAATGATTTCTCAATTTTATAAAGATAACGGAGTCGAGACCGCGCGATTACAAACCGTAAAATCCATAAGCGGAGCCGATGGAGATAATGAGAATGAACCTAAGATACTTAGAAAAATAAAGCGACCATAATGTGAATAATGAATTAAAGGTATAATAAGGGTAGTATAAGTTGAGAGGGTGCATAATCAGTAGCACACGAGTGCGAGTGGCCGTAAATTAGAACGGGACCTAACGAAATGAATTGTGTTTATGGTTATAGATTTCTGAGCGGAACCTAGAGCATCCTCCACCTCGAGATACCCAGGCAAGTTTACAAACCCAACTCCATTTTACTATTGTGTTATGAAAGGATTGTTTTACTATCATTGCATAAATTCCATGCTTGCCATGATACGTAGTTGTTGAATTTTTGCATAATGTAGCGATGTTGTACGATAAGTATATATCGTGAAATGTTTATTCCGCTATAAGTGTGACATATTACATAAGACCGAGAGTCGGTCGGGATTTAAGATAAAAACCCGGGAATCATTCCGGTGATATTATAGGACGGTTATAAGTCCATAGTAGTACGTTTTAAAGGGAGTCAACATCCACTTACGAGTCATTAAAAATACCTCAAACTTTTATTAAAATGATTTCCTAACGATCATATTCCCTCAACTATATTTTATTGTTCGAATAATAAATATTATGCACCTATTCTTATATCATGGGAGTAGTATACCCCAACAATTATCTATTTCAAACCTGATTAATCCTTAAAGATTATTAACTACGTAGACATAAACTAGTTGAGGAAGATTATTTTAAATATTCTTTTAGAGAGTAAACTCATTCGAGTTTTAATTATTTATCGATTATCATTTAATTATTTATTAATTATTAAAGGGTTTATTATTGATCTAAAAATCATAGAACCGGATTTAAACTACTTTTTGATTTCGAAGATCATTTGAATAATTTCAGATCGTCGGAGAATATTATCCTGACTTATTTAATATTTGAATATAGTTTCAAGGAGAAACTTTTTCCCTTATTTAATTATCTGTTGACAACGGTCAACTCACATCCCTAGTACTTCCTCCGTGTTGTGAATATGTTGTGAACTTGATGATTACCTAAACAAAACATCTAAGTAGATTTTACTTTGTGAAATAATGTAGCACTCGACGGATAAGTATCATAGTCCCGACGGATAACTCAGTTTGAGTACCGATGGATGAGTAATTTATTATCCATCGAGTGAGTAGCTTATATGATGATAAGTTTGTAGCACAGAGTTGTATGCACCTTTGTATAGAATCTGCAGTAGCATATAAGTCATGTTGACTTTAACTAGATATGCAGAATAGGTTGATTAACTGTACATAAGCAATGTCTTGTAATTCTGTATAAGTGAAATGAAGTCAAGTGCCAAAATAGCTATCAACGGATGCTTAACAAAGCTTCGACGGATGATCAAATGACTTTCAACGGATGTTCAAAATAGCAGTCGACAGATGATCAAGTAAGTCATCGACTGATGATCTGAAAGTCGGCGGATGATAATATCAAGATTCAAACATCAGTTGAACAGTGAAAGCTGACACACAGCCGTCGAGATTGGATACAAACACTGTGGAAGCCTATTAACTGGGTCATAGAGGACGAAAAGCAGCAAAGATCAAGACTGTTAGATTTTATATTTATTCAGTTCTTTTGACTTTGTAATCTTGGTAATATATATAAACCAAGAGAGTAGCAAATATAAAATAACTAAGAAAACTAAGTTTGCTTAGAAACAAACACAGAGAAATCTTTGTAAGCACTATCTTTAGCATTTCCTGTGTTCTTAGTTGTTCTATCTTGTAAAAGCAGCTGTGAGCATTTTTGCACACAGAGTTCTCTCGATATATTAATATATATCTCTGGTGGAATTGTTTAAATCCACCAGAAAGTTTATAAAGACTCTTGTTTTTAATTACTCTTGTTTTGATTCATTAAAGTTTATATTCGGCATTGTGCTAATCAAAACAGATATATCAATAATCGAGTTGAACATTTTTATTTCAAGAAAAAGATAAAGAATTCCATTCAACCCCCCCCATTCTGTAATTCTTGCTATATTGTTAAGGGACTAACAATTGGTATCAGAGCAAGCTCTTAATCTACAAAGAGTTTAAAGATCAAAACAATTCAGCAAGATGAACAAGAAAGATGTTGAAGTCAAGATTCCTTTTCTGGATAAAGATAATTACCATCATTGGAAGGTAAAGATGCATCTTCATATGCTTTCTCAAGATGAGGCCTATGTGGACTGCATAGAAAGAGGCCCTCATGTTCCAATAAGAGCTGCAACAGGAAATGAACCATCAGTTCCAAAGCCAAGGCATGAATGGTCTGATCCTGATCTTAAACAAGTCAGGAAAGATAAAAAGGCCATGAACATTCTGTTCAATGGTGTTGATACAGATATGTTTGATAACATCATCAACTGCAAGACTGCCAAGGAAGTTTGGGATACAATACAGATAATATGTGATGGTACTGAGCAAGTAAGAGAAAATAAAATGCAGCTCCTGATTCAGCAATATGAGCATTTTCACAATGAAGAAAGTGAGTTACTCACTGACATTTTTAGTAGATTCCAAAAGCTACTAAATGCTCTTAAATTGCATGGAAGAGTCGATGAGACTAAAGACTCCAATCTAAAATTTCTCAGATCTCTTCCAAAGGAATGGAAACCAATGACAGTCTCATTGAGGAACTCACAAGATTATAAGGAGTTTACTTTGGAGAGACTGTATGGCATTCTGAAGACCTATGAGCTTGAAATAGAGCAGGATGAAAGAATGGAGAGAGGAAAGAAGAAAGAAGAAAGGAGGATCCATTGCACTAGTTGCTGAACTGGAAAAGGAGAAGGAAGTGAAGATGGAAGCTGTGGAATCAACTTCAAAGGCCTGTGAAAGCAAGGGTAAAGGGCTAGCTGCAGAAAGTGAAGATTCTTTGAGTCAAGATGACATGGAGGACATTGATGAGCACCTAAATTCCTTTCAAGAAGATTTGCCAAGCTCAAGTTCAAGAAGAACTTTGGAGCTACCAAGCCAAATAGAAACATGGTGGATAAGTCAAAATTCAAGTGTTTCAAATGTGGCTTGGCAGGGCATTTTGCAAATGAGTGTAGAAAGTCAGATTCCAGTAAAAAGAGATTTGAGTCTGTGGATTATAAGCAAAAATACTTTGATCTACTCAAATAGAAAGAAAGGGCTTTTATTACACAAGAGAATGACTGGGCAGCTGATGGTTTGGATGAAGATGAGGAGATCAGCTATGTCAATCTAGCCCTTATGGCCAAGTCTGATGAAACAGACACAAGTTCCTCAAGCAATCAGGTAATTACTACAAACCTTGCACATTTATCTAAAGCTGAGTGTAATGATGCAATAAATGACATATCTACAGAATTATATCATTTGTGTGTTACACTTAAGTCCCTCACTAAAGAAAATGCTAAAATCAAAGAAAACAACTTGTTTTTGAGTGAGAGGAATAATGTGCTTGAGTCTCAGTTTGTTGAGTTTGAGAAACTAAAAATTGAGTGTAGAATTGCTAAGGAGGAATAAACTGAGTCCTTGAAAAAGGAAGAAATTTTAAAGAAGCAGCTCGATCCTGAACAGGAGGTGATTAAAGCATGGAAAACATCCAGAGATGTTCATGCTCAAATCACCAAGGTTCAAGGAATTGAGTCCTTTTGTGATGAAGCCTGGGAAAAGAATAAGGAGAAACTAGAACCTATTTTGGTAGATGGATTGCTGACAGATGTAGACTCGACGGATGATGAGGACTATCCGTCGGATAACAAAATGTGTTATCCGTCGAATGATAAAAATCCTCATCCGTCGGCTGTGAACAAACCCATTAGTAAAGCCAAATTAACCAAGCTAAATGAAAAGTATGGGTCTGTTTCCAAGAACTTTGTTTCAGGGGAGTCAAGTCAAGCCAAGAAAGGGAAGAAGGCTAATGTTGGTCACATGACTGTCAAACAGTTGAGTGACAGACTTGAGAAGATAGGGGTAAAAACAGAAACTAAAAGGAAAAACAATAGAAATGGTAAAGTAGGGATTAACAAACATAACAACTACACACCTGACAAATATGCTCCTAGAAAAATCTGTGTCAAATATGGTAATGTAAATCATTTGTCTGGTAATTGCAAAGCTGCCATGCCTACTCCCATGTCTGTTCAGCCTCAATTCTCTAACATGAATGCCATGCCTCCCATGCCTGTTAATGTTATGCCTACACAGAACATGAATGCACAGTTTGCTAATATGCCATTTGCACCTAATCCATATTATGCTGCATACAATATGCCTCAAATGCCATTTAGCATGCCTTACTGGAATAACATGTTTGCACCAAACATGCCATTTCCTGTTAACCATAACATGCATAATAATTCTGTAGCATCTAGTGGTTTCAAAGGCCCAACCCAAATGACTAAGGAAGAATCTGAAATACCTAAGTTAAATGAGTTAAAACCTAAGAAATAGAAGAAGAAAGCTAACAAGGCAGGACCCAAGGAAACTTGGGTACCAAAATCAACTTGATTTGATTTTGATGTGTGCAGGGAAACAGAAGGAATCTTTGGTACTTGGATAGTGGTTGTTCAAGACACATGACTGGTGATTCTACCCTGCTCACAGAGTTTGAAGAGAGAGCTGACCCAAGTATCACTTTTGGAGATGACAGCAAAGGTTATACTGTGGGATATGGCTTGATTTCAAAGGACAATGTCATCATTGAAAAGGTTGCCTTAGTGGATGGTCTCAAACACAATCTGTTGAGTATCAGCCAACTTTGTGATAAAGGCAACTCAGTAACCTTCAACAAAGAAACCTGTGTTGTGATTAATAATCAAAACAACAAAGTGGTTCTCACTGGTGTGAGAAGAGGAAATGTGTATCTAGCTGACTTCAACTCAAATAAAGCATAATCTGTAACTTGCCTTCTCAGTAAAGCAAGTCAAGATGAAAGTTGGCTATGGCACAAGAAGCTATCCCATTTGAACTTCAAGACCATGAATGAGATGGTAAAGAAAGAGCTAGTTAAAGGCATTCCTCTGATGGAGTTTACAAAGGATGGACTGTGTGATGCCTGCCAAAAAGGGAAGCAAATTAAAGCATCATTCAGGAAGAAACTTGATTCAGCAATTGAAGAACCTCTGCAACTGCTTCACATGGATTTGTTTGGACCAGTCAATGTATTGTCAATCTCAAAGAAAAGATTTTGCCTAGTAATTGTAGATGATTTCTCAAAGTTCTCTTGGACCTATTTCCTAAAGTCCAAAGATGAAGCTAGTAAAATCATCATCAATCACATAAGGCAAGTTAACAATCATCCTGATTTCAAAGTTAGAAGAATCAGGAGTGACAATGGAACTGAGTTCAAGAACTATGTCTTGAGAGCATTCTGTGAGGAAAATGGGATCCTGCATGAGTTTTCAGCAGCAAGAACTCCACAACAGAATGGAGTAGTGGAAAGAAAGAATAGATCTCTTATTGAAGCTGCAAGGACAATGCTTGAAGAATCAAAATTACCAACATACTTCTGGGCTGAAGCTATCAACACTGCATGCTACACTCAGAACATCTCTCTGATTAATCAAGCAAAATGCAAGACACCTTATCAATTGTTCAAGAACAAGAAGCCAACTCTGAACTTTCTTCATGTCTTTGGCTGTAAATGCTATATTCTGAGAAATCAAACTGATCATAATGGGAAGTTTGATGCTAAAGCAGATGAAGGAATTTTTGTTGGATATGCTGTTGGTAAAGCATATAGAGTCTACAATCTAAGAACCAACATTGTTGTTGAATCTATACATGTTGTGTTTGATGATAAAAAGATTGAAGGACTAAAAGATGGAGATTACCATGAGAGCCTCAAATTCGACAATATTGAGATGGTCAGTGAAGAAAGTGATGATGAAAGTGATCAAGAAATAGTGTCTAAGGATAATGCAGACGAATTTACTACAAATGAAGCACAAAACTCAACATCCGTCGAGTTACATAATGCTTCATCTATCGGAAGGCAATCTGTATTATCCGTCGGAAGACAACCTGCTTCATCCGTCGGTACTCAAAATTCACCATCCTTCGGGTTATCAAAAGGAGCAGGAAGTCAAGGAAGATCACCCATAGAAAACACCCCAATTTCAAATCAAAGATCCACAAACTCAGGGGGAGTTTCTAGCAATCAAAACTCAATCACACATCAAGACAACATTGAGGTCTCTTCATCTAGGGCTAATCTACCTCAACCAAGAAAATGGACAAAAGATCACCCCTTTGAACTGATTATTGGTGATGTTTCTTCCAGAGTTCAAACCAGGAGAGCAACTCAAGAAGAATGTCTATACAGTAGCTTCCTGTCTAAGGAAGAACCAAAGAAGGTAGAAGAAGCCTTATTAGATCCTGATTGGAGTTTAGCTATGCAGGAGGAGCTAAACCAATTTGAAAGGAATAAAGTATGGAAGCTGGTACCCAAGCCTAAAGGAAAGAATCCAATAGACACCAAATGATTATTCAGAAACAAGATGGATGAAAATGGCATAGTAGTAAGGAACAAAGCAAGATTGGTTGCTAAAGGCTATTGTCAGCAAGAAGGGATAGATTTTGATGAAACATTTGCTCCTGTTGCAAGACTTGAAGCCATCAGAATCTTCTTAGCCTATGCAGCCCATGCCAATTTCAAGGTCTATCAAATGGATGTCAAAAGTGCCTTTCTGAATGGAGATTTGGAGGAAGAAGTGTATATAAGTCAACCTCCTGGCTTTGAAGATCCAAATTTCCCAGAGTATGTCTACTATCTATTGAAAGCACTTTATGGACTGAAGCAAGCACCTAGAGCCTGGTATGACACTTTATCAAAGTTCCTTTTGGAAAATCACTTCACAAGAGGTACTGTAGATAAAACTCTATTTTTCAGAAATGTGAATGGCTCTAGCATACTTGTTCAAATTTATGTAGATGATATTATTTTTGGCTCTACAGATGAGAAACTTTGTAAAAAGTTTGCCAAACTGATGCAAAGCAAGTATGAAATGAGTATGATGGGAGAACTAACTTACTTTCTTGGTTTACAAGTTAAGCAAGTTAGTGATGGAATATTCATTAGTCAAACTAAATATATTTTTGATCTTTTAAAGAAGTTTGATCTAATGGATTGCACATCTGCAAAAACTCCCATGGCCACTGCAACTAAGCTTGAACTAAACACTACTGAAAAGTTTGTGGATATTTCAAGTTATAGAGGCATGGTTGGCTCACTTCTGTACTTAACAACCAGTAGGCCAGATATAATGTTTGCTACATGTTTGTATGCTAGATTTCAGGCTGATCCTAGAGAGTCTCATTTGATAGCTATTAAAATAATTTTCAGATATCTCAAAGGAACACCAAAACTTGGCATTTGGTATCCTAGAGATTCTGGTTTTGATTTAACTGGTTATTCAGATGCAGATTATGCAGGTTGTAGAATAGATAGAAAAAGCACAATAGGAACCTGTCAATTTTTAGGAGACAAGCTTGTGTCCTGGTTCAGTAAAAAGCAAAATTCAGTTTCTACTTCTACAGCTGAAGCTGAATATATTGCTGCTGGCAGTTGCTGTGCACAGATTTTATGGATGAAAAATTAATTGCTAGACTATGGTTTGCAAGTTGAAAGTATTCCTATTTTCTGTGACAACACAAGTGCAATTGCCATCACTGAAAATCCAGTGCAACATTCAAGGACAAAGCATATAGACATCAAGTACCATTTCATAAGGGAACATGTAATGAATGATACTGTAGAGTTACATTTTGTTCCAAGTGAGAAGCAACTTGCAGATATTTTTACCAAGCCACTGGATGAATCCACCTTTTCTAGGTTGGTAAGTGAGTTAGGTATGCTTAATTACTCTTGAAATTATCTGTATTATTCTTGCAAGTTGAAAAGAAGCCAGAAATTTAGTTGATTTTTAGTCTTGGATGAAATTTTGGCTAAGTCAAAATTTGTCTCTCGACGGATGACCATTATCCATCGGGTTGAGTCATCCGTCGATATACAAATTGTAAATAAAAATCAATTACTTTTCTGGAATATTTTAAAGCTCGACGGATAACATTTTATCCTCATCCGTCGAAGTGTCTAAATCTTAACCGTTAATTCCCTGAACATTATCCATCGAGTATACTTACAGTTTATAAGCATTACACGACGGATAATGGGTGGAATTTTTATAGTTTATTTTAAAACGGTAATTTTAGGTAGTTTCTATTGGGTAATTTATTTCTCTTTATTATTTTTATCCATTGAGTTTGAGCAAAGTATAAAAGCCTATTTCATTCTAATCATTTTCTTTTATCATTCTCAAATTCAACTGTCTTATTTCATTCTCTCTCAAGCAAAAATCCTCTTTCTCTTCAAAGCTTTTCTTCCCTAACAATGGCACCAATAGTAAAGATCATGTCACAGACTGGGTTCATCTATGAGAAGAACAACTTCACTGCCTTGGTCAATAAGGGGATTCAGCAATCTGAAGACTATCATAAGATGATGGACTTCGTGAAGAACTGCAAGTTAAGTTTTTCTATGCTGGAATCACCCACAATTTATTGTGAAGTTGTTGAGGAGATGTGGACAACAACAATCTACAACTCTACTGACAAAACCATCACTCTGACCATCAAAGGTAATATTTTCTGTATCAATAGTGATGTCATAAAAGCATGTTTCAAGATTCCTGATGACAATGTTACTGCACCACACACTGACACTGATATTGTCAATATGCTAAATTCCATTCATTATGCACTTCCTACTGCTAAACTAAGTGAAATTAGAAGACTAGGTCTTAGAAAGGAATGGAGTTACTTGTGTGATGTAGTAACTAAGGTCTTTTCTGAAAAAATCAGTAATTTTGATTCTGTGAACATTTCCATGCTTAACATGCTATACATGCTAGTTACAGACAAATATTACAACTTAAGTGATCTGGTTGTGTATGAGTTAGGTTACAAACTAGGTGACTTAGCCAAAAGAGGAAAGAGTATTTACTATGCTAGATTTTTTATGCTTTTGGCTAAGCATCTTTGTGAAGAGATTGTACTTGAGAACCCAACCAACAAATTAGCATGTTGGGTTCAAGAGAGAAGAATCATTGCAGATTTGAATAGAGCCAACCATCACAAGGATGTGCCAATGTTCTATTTTCCTGTAATGCTGGCACCTCAGGTAAGTGAGGTAAGTTCATCTACACTCTCATCTATTCCAATCCCTTCTATTTCTTTGACTTCAGGCATAGCTATGGCAACTGTGATAATGACCAAACAGTTGCCTACCAAAGCTGCCAAAACAACTGCAAGTCTTAAATCCAAATCAAAGAAAACCCCCTCTGGTATCTCTCAAAAGGTACCAGTTGAAAATTCTACCAAACACAAAGAGGGGAGTGTGAAGGAGGGTAAGATAGGTGAGGGAAGGGGTAAATATCAAAGAAACCCCAAGGATAAGGTTAGAGAGATAAGTGAATCCCAGCCTAGCCACACTGCAGTTTCCCAACAAACTGCAGTGCTTAAAAAGGACAGAAGCTCACTTCTAGTTGCATCCTCCCAAAAGGATGTGGCTATTGAACAAAGCTCTCATCCAAGAGCACAGGCCAAGAGGGTTACGGACACAAGCCTACACCAAACTTACACTAGAAAGAAGAAATCCAAAACAACTGGGGATGCACAGGACACACACTTAGTGCAAACTGGTGCTAAAGACACAGTCCCTGCACCTTCTCAAATTCAGATTGATGTGGCTTCAATAAATGTGGAGTCACGGCCAAAATCTCTCTTGATAGAAGCCACTAAAACATAATACTCACCAACCAACTCACTGGAAGTGGACATGATAAACACTTCAATTCCTGATTCCCCTTCTTTAACTCTGTTGGGGAAGCCAAAATCTAGTGCAAGTGAGCATCATCTTTTAGATGATTTGTTGGCTCACTTGCCAATTCTTTCTGATTCTATTGTGACATCTGTGCCTCAAATAACTTCAATCAACACAGAGTCAACAATAGTTTCTCTTCCCACCTCATTCATTTCTACTCTCTCGATGGATATTGCTCATCCGTCGAGTAGTGATTGTATCCCGACGGATAAGCTTAACAGCAGTTATTCGTCAGATAGCTTTACCACTCACCCGACGGATATCATTTATCCGTCGAGTGTCTCTGCACAACTTCAAACTTCAATAATTTCAAGTGCGGAAGACTTGGTGGTAATACAATCACTCTTAGGACTGAGAAAGGAGAGTGTATTGAGTGAGAGGCTGGGTTGCTCCCAGGCAAAAGGAGAGGAAAAGAGTGAATCTCAGCAATCCATTCATTCAGGATTGGCAAAAGTGAGTGAGAGGAGTCCCACCTTAGTAGGTGAAGGTGAGGGTGTGAGGGTGGGGAGCTAGGGTGAGACCCTGATGCAACAAAAGAGAGAACATGAGAGAAAAGCAGGTACTGGAGCAATAAGGATGGAGCCAGCCATTGCTAGTGAGTCAATGATTGTGGATGATGCTGAAAAGGGAAGACAATTTTAGCAACATTACAAAGCTGTAATTGATAACATTTTCTTGGATGCTGACACTTTTACTCACCCTGTTTCAGCCTATCAACTGTTGGCTGCTCAGGGCAATATGGAGGCAGAGCAGACTTTACACTTAGTGCACACCACAGAATCTCTTCAAAGAGATAAAGCTGTTGTCAACAGGATGCCTCCTCAAGCTGGAGAGCCATCTGAAGAATTTGGAGTAAATTCTGATGATGATGACTCTAGTTCTTTGAATAGAAGCATGAACTTAGGGGGAGCTGAAGGCCAAAGTTCTGCTTTAAATTTACCTAAATGGGCATGGGCAAAGGACTTTACACCTGGACAATTTGAGGTGTCTTTGGTAAGACAAGTAACAGCTATTCAGCAAGCCCTTCAGGAAGTTTCAGATGCTGGTACCAAGGCTGTTCTTAAAGCTCATCTAGACTCCTTGCACTTAATGAAGATCCAACACTCTAGACAGAATATCAGTGTAGATGAACTGAAAAAGGAGATATCTGAATTAAAGACATACAACTCTGAGAAACTGGATTCACTAATGACATATGGTACCATGCATGATTTATTACAAAGGTTGAGAGGAGAATCAGATTCTGAAAAGAAGATAGCCAAGCTGGAGACCAGAGTTCAAGTTATTGAGAATTCAGTGGCCCTACTTCTTCAAAATCAACAGACTCAGACAAATCTTCTCATGTAACTGGCTAAAGCACAAGGCCTAACTCTTTCACTTGATGATAACAAAAAGGGGGAGAGAGGATCAAGTAAGGGGGAGAAAGGACCAACTAAGGGGGAGAACATTGTAGTTCAAATCAGCAAAGTAATTGCACCTTCAATTACTATCTCCAAGCCACCAGTTGCAGATGGTATAGATCTTATAAATGCAGCAGCAGCAACTTTGAAAGATGCTGATAAAGATGAGTTGACTCTGATCAACTGGAAAAAGATTGATGAGGAAATACAGAGAAAGTTTCAATTAGTCAAGGAACCAGATCAGTCAGCAATCCATCACTCTCATGTCAAGCCAATCAATGTGAATGAGATGAGCATGAACTATCTGGAGAAAGGACAATCTTCCTGCATCAAGACTACAAAGGCTGAGATGATTCTTAAACCAAGGGCAAACTATCCAAAATCATCTTTGAAGAACCCTATGGATACTGTGTATGAGACACCCAAGCCTGATGAAAAGAAGCTTCTGTCAAGATCTATTCTTCTCTACAAAGATCCAGCTGATTCAGCCTCAAGAGAGAGAATTGCAAATATATTCAGAAATGGGAAGGAAATTTGTGTGGTAGCTGGACATCCACAATTTGCTCAAGCAAAGGAAGAAGAAAAAGCCAGATTGAAGCAGGAAAAGAGGCAAGCTGCTCTAGAAGCAAAGAAGTCTAAACAAAAGAAAGAACAGTTTGCTATCTTGACCAAGCTACAGGCTGTGAACTTTTCTCAACAAATTCCCTCTCAACCAACTCAAGCTACTGGATC
Source organism: Apium graveolens (assembly GCF_009905375.1). Lineage (NCBI taxonomy): Eukaryota > Viridiplantae > Streptophyta > Magnoliopsida > Apiales > Apiaceae > Apium > Apium graveolens. Next base: position 111,118,553 of record NC_133654.1, read on the forward strand.
AAAGAAGAAGATTGAAGAATAGAAGAAATCTCCAAGAAAGAAAGAATTGGCTAAAAGAACAAAAAAAAGTTGGATATTGTTAACAAGGAATTGGAAGATCAATTTCCAATGGAATTCACTAAAGCTGAAACTCAAGCATCAAAGCCCTCTGTAGTATTTGAAGACATAAGGGTGGTAGACCCCTACAGGAACATACATGGAGAGCTTATTGTGCCAAAGGATGAGCCAATAGAGTGGGATAAGTTACCAATTCCTGACTTCAACTTGCCAATTCTCACCAAGCCAAGAAGGAAAAAATCAAGGGCAGTCAAGAAAGTGAAGTTGTCACCTCTCAAATCCAAGGCAGTAGTCAAAGCTCAACCCAAGATCAACAAGGGAGACTACTTGTACTTGTGTGACATCAAGGAATTTTCAGACCTAAACCTTTATCTGGAGGAGCTGGATGAGGTAAGGGCAATTGATGCATACAGAAACCTACCTGAAAGGTTGGTATTCAAGTGCAAAGGAGGAAGGGAGATTCAGTGGCCTCTTCACAGGATACTTCAAGAAAGCCAAGCCGTGTTGATCAAAGTCTATTCATCCTTCAAGAAAAACTTTGGGTTTATTGTAACTGCAAGAAGATTAGTATTGAAGAAGATTGAAGAGCTAAGGAGTGTTAGAGCCAAAGACGCACTACCCAAAACTCTTATCATCCCATACACAGGGAGAAGAGTGCATCTAAGGCCCTACTGGCTGATGGAATTCATGGATGACAAGGGTGTGAGAAGATTCTTCAGACTAGAAGACCAATTGAGTATCTCTAGCAATGAGACTCTTTTGGAAATGCAAGAAATGTTAGATCTCTCAGAATCTGATGAATTAGAATTCCACAGACAGCTCCAGAATCAAATTGAAGAAAACAACAGAAAGCTTGGAAGAAGATCCAGACCTTCAAGAAACTAGAAAAATCTGCTCAGGCTAGAGGAGCATTTTGAATTGACTGTGAGCCAAACCTTGTATACCTTGTTTAAATTGAAGCACTTTCAGTTTTATCTACTTATCTTTAAAGATATATGTTTAAGATGTTTTGTTATCATCAAGTGTCTCTTAATTTATGGCTACAATTCCAGTAGACATAAATTGGGGGAGATTGTTGTGAATATGTTGTGAACTTGATGATTACCTAAACAAAACATCTAAGTAGATTTTACTTTGTGAAATAATGTAGCACTCGACAGATAAGTATTATAGTCCCGACGGATAACTCAGTTTGAGTACCGACGGATGAGTAATTTATTATCCATCGAGTGAGTAGCTTATATGATGATAAGTTTGTAGCACAGTGTTGTATGCACCTTTGTATAGAATCTGTAGTAGCATATAAGTCATGTTGACTTTAACTAGATATGCAGAATAGGTTGATTAACTGTACATAAGCAATGTCTTGTAATTATGTATAAGTGAAATGAAGTCAAGTGCCAAAATAGCTATCAACGGATGCTTAACAAAGCTTCGATGGATGATCAAATGACTTTCAACGGATGTTCAAAATAGCAGTCGACGGATGATCAAGTAAGTCATCGACTGATGATCTGAAAGTCGACGGATGATAATATCAAGATTCAAACATCAGTTGAACAGTGAAAGCTGACACACAGCCGTCGAGATTGGATACAAACACTGTGGAAGCCTATTAACTGGGTCATAGAGGACGAAAAGCAGCAAAGATCAAGACTGTTAGATTTTATATTTATTCAGTTCTTTTGACTTTGTAATCTTGGTAATATATATAAACCAAGAGAGTAGCAAATATAAAATAACTAAGAAAACTAAGTTAGCTTAGAAACAAACATAGAGAAATCTTTGTAAGCACTATCTTTAGCATTTCCTGTGTTCTTAGTTGTTCTATCTTGTAAAAGCAGTTGTGAGCATTTCTGCACAAAGAGTTCTCTCAATATATTAATATATATCTCTGGTGGAATTGTTTAAATCCACCAGAAAGTTTTTAAAGACTCTTGTTTTTAATTACTCTTGTTTTGATTCATTAAAGTTTATATTCCGCATTGTGCTAATCAAAACAGATATATCAATAATCGAGTTGAACATTTTTATTTCGAGAAAAAGATAAAGAATTCCATTCAACCCCCTTTCTGTAATTCTTGCTATATTGTTAAGGGACTAACACTCCGAAATCTTCGGAAGTATACATATAAAGTAAAGCTATACCTATCAACAAGCAAAACGCATGGGGGAAACTTCGATGTGGTTCAAGTTCTCTAGATATGATAGGATTTCCTAAAGGACAAGGGAGGGGTATGATCCAAGTACTTCATGTATTGGATAGACTACTGGTGTGTGTATACCCGAAATGAGGACACATAGCCCGTATGCGGCAAGGGTGATAACCAGGATACGAAGGTGTCGTCCTTCTACTTGTAAAAAAGGTTACTTTTATCGCAGTACAACTGATCATCGTATGCGGTGGCTCCAACGAATGTCCTAATTCTTCCAATTGGAATTGTAATGCAATACCGTAACCCAAGCCTAGGTGCTGGGATTACTATTAAGGTATTCGCAGGATATTAAAATCCTTTAAAGAATTGTTTTCATAAGAAGGTGTGTATCACCACGGAAAACTATTTTCGAATAAAACATAAGTATCATATATGATGTTTTACGTAAGTTATCATACAGTCATTTTCATATTGTACCTTATTATGCTGGGCATTATAGCTCACACTTGTTTTCTTAAATTGACACAACACAAGAGTGAATCAAGACGCCTGCCATGAGAACCACAGCCAGAAAACGGGTAGGAAATGGCCAGTTGTTCCGTAGATTGTTTGGTGTTGTACCACAGGTAGTCCGAATAAGCTGGATTAGTTTTAGTTGTTTTTAGTTCGGCTTATTTATAAGTATGACTTATGTAAGGTAATAAAAAAGAAATGTATATTTGGCCGGAGGACTAGCCTTACTTAAAGGTTACTCCCCGGTAAGACTAAATCACTTTTGGGTTGTAATAATTATCACTTGATGGTTGAAATTACTCTAGATATGATGGTTCGTTTCCAAGACAATAACCTGTAAGTGTGTGTGTGTGATAAGTGTGGGGTCGTGAAGCGTGAGTATTTATATATTCTGGTGTGAGTTGTGTGGTTGTAATAATTTAGATGGCGTGGCCTCCGAGATTCCTGACCCCGGATTTTGGGGCGCCACAACTGTGTTGTGGCTTTACGGAGAGTTCGCCGCTCATTTTTCTGGTTCGATGGCTGAGATTTTTCTTGCTTACATGTATGTATATGTTGGGTATATGTATGTGTGTTGCTTGACTGCTTCGCCTTGCTGCTGTTCTGTATTTTCCGTCCACCTCCGGATTATTTTCCTGTGACGTGACCTGAGATGAGTTGTGTGTGTTGCTCTGTGCTTTGATTCTGCTATGCTTCATTTGTTTCTTTGGGCTGACCGAATTGGGGTCCCTAATTCCTTTCGATTACTCGATTATTGTTTGTAATAATTAGTTTATTTACGAAAAAATCGTATGAATATTAGTGATAAATCGAATAGTATTTTAATTGTTCAGGAATTTAATCAGTAGAATCCTTGATCGGAAACCCGAATAGGGTACTTCCGGATTTTTCCGCCGTTGACGATGAACTGCGGCGAGTCAACGGTGGACCGTGATGAATTAATTCTGAGTCCTAACATTTTATATAAATAATTTACTTTGCACATTATTATTCGAGATGAAAAGGAGTAAATGGTTTTGGGAATTGTTTTGGAGATTGGGCTATGAATTGGGTTTGGTTGTGATTGACTTGACTGGTTTGATGACCAATTATTTCGACGGGATAGTCCGATAAACAAAGGAGTCGCCGCCCGATTTCCGGGAAATCGAATTACGGAAATATGGGAGAGTATCCGGTAATTATCGTAATGTCGAGCAAATATATATATATATATATATATATATATGTATATATCTTATAAGAAACTTAATTATATGCTGTGATGAAATATTTTTCTAAAACCAATATCCCTAATTTTGTAAAATGACGAGTAAACGTATTCTCTGAAAATGAACACCGAACCGATTTTGGAGAACGTGAACCCTAATTATTGTGTGTGTTATTATAATGCATATATTTACGAGTCGGGATTGTTATCGTTCGGGTAGGATTGATGGAGATGATATGTCAAGCATAACCAAATATCTAAATTAGGGTATTTCGACTCTGTAGGTTCTAGTCGGAAGGCCCGAGAGTTGGCACTGGACTAAAGATAACCTAGTGATCAGTCGACAATCTAAGCAAGGTTCCAATTAAAGGGCCTGAGTATCGAGATCGGATCCAGGGTAATCAATTGGTAAGGCAATAAAGCCGGGTGCCCAAATTAGTTCAAGGTTAATCATAAATAGTTGTAAAGCTCTGCAAGGCAAGTACCCCTGACCATATCTTTATGGTTCAGTAATATATGAATAATTATTGATTTAAATCACGTACTGGAACAGAATGTTTTAAGTTACATATCCCCTGTGTTTCAGATTATTTTGTTAACTAATGTTTTGGGGAAAGAGTAACTTCTGAAAGTACCTATCTTTAAACTTTGAATAAAATGAAAATATTTTGGAAAGTGTGCTGTGATAGAATTATTTTGAAAAGAGATAGGTAAGTGTTTTGGAAAACTGGATAAAGTTGATCAGATAATTGGACGAGCATGCGCAAGGGACCTAACGGCCAGGAAGATAGCGTAAGAGGCAAAGTGGTTGTGCACCCTAGTATAACCACCAACCCAGCGTGACAGGGACCTAGCTAGTCTTTGAGTTCCGGAACAAGTTTCATAGGATGGACAAGATAGAGTTATCCTATGGAGATAGCCTGATCACCTGTCTCACCAGGGATCATTCAATATTTTTATATCTGAGCGAGATTTTGTGGTTCCCGGAACAGAATTGATGATTTTGGGTCCCCATAACGGTAAAAATGGTTTATGGTTCCCGTAATGGAACAAATGGTTTTATGGTTCCCGTAACGAAACAAATGGTTTATGGTTCCCGTAAGGGAACAAATGGTTTTATGGTTTCTGTAATGGAACAAAAGATTTGGAAATGAAAGTAGCATGCTAAAATTGAACTCTGATATTTATACAGCACATCTAATGAGATGTTTTATAAAGCATAATAGCTATTGATATCAAGTTTTCATCAGTTTTCATCTATTTTCACTTGTTTTACTTATTTTCTATAAACGAGTTATGATTTCTGTTCCCATAAATGTTTAGCATAAACTATTTTTGATTATTATTCATATAGTGGTACTGCTGAGAAATTGATTGCTCACCCTTGCAAAATATTTTATATATGTATTGCAGATACCTAGGAGATTCTTCCGTGGTAGTCAGGGCAGAGTTCCAGTTCCTTCCGTGTCAGGCTCCTCTGAGGTAGTTGTATCAGACCAAAAAAATGGTCTGTTGAGTTACTGTATTAAGACAATATTGTCAAGGTGATTGTAATGAGTTAGTTTTATGGTAATTATAACTTAAGTCATACTTAAACATGGAAAAGATCTTAGTAAGAGGGGTCGTGATTATGATTTATCAATGAAATGAATTATATTATGTTGGTTGTTGTATTTTGGATGACGTCAACTCCTGACCCCGGGGTTGAGGCCGTCACAATTCTGCTTGTGGTTTTGTGACTGATGCTTCATTTCCTGTAGTAGCTCTCGTAAGGACATGTGGACCTTTCTCAATGCAGTCCACATATGCTTCATCTTGAGATAAGAGATACAGGTGCACCTTCACCTTCCAATGGTGATAGTTGTCTTTGTCCAGAAATGGAATCTTTATTCCAACATCTTTTCTGTTCATCTTGTTAGTTGTTGTGATCTTTAAACTCTTTGTTCTTTAAGAGCTTGCTCTATTACCAATTGTTATTCCCAAACAATCTAAACAAGAATTACAGAAGGGGGTTGAATATAATTCTGGCTTCTTTTCAAATTTTAAAAATGATTCTTCTACCAACAATAACTGTGTTTGATTTGCAATGGTGCGGAATGAGAATATAACAAAAATAAAATCACAAAGCAATTAAATACAAGTATTTAATAACTTTTTGGTGGATTGAAATTTTCCACCAGAGATATATATTAAGTAGAGAACCCTGTGTAACAGAATTGTTCACAGCTGCTTACAAGTTGAAGTACAAGTACTACAGAGAAATTCTTTACAAATATTGCTTTATCTATTTCTCTAGTTTTTCTTGCTAACTTGGATTGAATCAATATTTTTCAACTTTCTACCCTTGGTTTATATATCACCAAGTTACATGATAATAAGACAAGGAAATAAGACAAAATATATCAAGTATAATTTCATGCTTCTACACTTCTCTTTCCCGCATCTGTGAATATCATCTGTTTAGCATATAAATGGAAATACTTCTTTGTTCTCTAAAACCTTCAAACAGGCCGCCACATTCTATTTGCATATATCCAACGCATGTGACTGTCAAGTTACTATCAACTGCTCTTTTGAATTTGAACATCCGTTGGAACTTAGATAGATCATCTATTGAAACTCTGTATGATCATCCGTCGAGACTTTTGTTGATCATCCTTTGGAGCTTTCTGAATCTCCGTTGAGACTGTCTTTTTGGAAGTCAACTCTATTTCTTTTATACAAGATTACAAGGTATATAATATTTATAATTCACCATCCTATCTTTCATATCAATCTAGTAGTTAACATAACTTGGACAATTTACAACATCTAGTTCCCTAAGCTATCCAAGTATGCAAAAATGTGCTACTAGTCTTATTGTTACATAAGCTACTCTTTCAATGGATGTTGAGAATGATCATCCGTTGAAAGCTACAAAATCACTTAACTAAAATCTACTAAGTGTTTTGTTCAAGTATCATCAAGTACATTCCAAACAATCTCCCTTAATTTATGACTACTAGAATTGTAGCCATAAATTAAGAAAAACTTGATGATAACAAAATACTCTATGAATACAAAATTAGATATAATAGATTAAAATTTACAAGTGCTACAGTTTACTGAAAATTCTCACAAAGAAATATTTGTAGAGTGTCTTATAGATCATTTTCAAGGTGATCCTCTAGACTGAGCAAATTCATTTCCTTGATTGCCTTGGCTTCTTTCCCAGCTTCACATCATTTTCTTTAATCTAGTTTTGGAGTTGTCTGTAAAATTATGATTCTTCATTATCTATTTGATCCAGCTTTTCTTGCATTTCTTTTAGAGTTTCATTGCTTGCAATCTTTAGTTGATTTTCCGGTCTGAAGAATCTTCTAATGTTCTTTTCATCCTTGAACTCCATGATCCAGTATGGCCTCAAATGCACCCTATCTCCAGTGAAAGGAATATATAATAGTCTTGGGAGTGTATTTGGTCCTCTCCGGCTATTTCTTATCTCCTCAATCTTGTTTAGTGCCATTTTCTTCGATACTATGATGAATTCAAAGTTTTTCTTGATAGATGAGAAGATAATCACTAGAGTTAAATAGCCTTCATTGAGAATTATGTGAAGTGGCCATGTGATTTCTTTACCACCCTTCTACCTGAAAACTAGTCTCTCTGGAAGGTGCTTGTAGGCATCAATAAACCTGACTTCTTCAAACTCATACATATAAAGATCTATGTCTGAGAACTCTTTGATGTCACATATGAAGAGTTGATCTCCTTTATTGATAGTAAGTTTGGGTTTGGCCGCTTGCTTGGATTTGAACTTGGTAGGCTTGACTGTTTTGACCACTCTTTCTTTTGTCTTCCTTTATTTAGCAAAGATGGGGAGGTTTAGATAAGGAAGAGGCAGGCTGTCCTAATCTATAGGTTCATCCTTTGGAACAACAGGATCACCATGAAAGGTGATGTTGAGATTAACCTTGAATTCAGCCTCCACAGTAGGTATGGCTGATTGACTTGAAGTTGTAGGTTGGGCTGACATGTAGTATTCCTTATCTTCATTAAAATATATCTTCCTCTTTGCATGCATCTTGTATCTAAACTTCCTTTTTATTTGCTTTGGTTCCTCTTTCTTTCCTTCACCCAGATTATCAGTTGGCAAAGTAGTTTCTGTGATTGCAGGCTTCTTAGCTTGGTTCTTGGCTTCTAAAGCAGCTTGTTTTTGTTGTTGTTTGAGCCTCACCTTTTCCTCTTTCTTAGCTTCTGCAAATTATGGATGTCCAGCCACTACACAGATCAGTTTACCATTTCTGTAGATTTTAGAAATCATTTTCTTTAGCACTGAGTCTCTATGGTCTTTGAAGAAGGCTATGGACCTTCCAAGCAGCTTCTTTTCATCTGGCCTAGGGGATATGATAGGTCCAGTGGATTTTTGGCTGAATTCTTTGGATAATTCCTTTTTGGCTTGAAAATCACACTTGCCTTTGGAGACTTGATTGATGAGGGTTGACCCCTTTCTAAGTTCCCTAGGCTTATTTCATTGATTGAGATTTGTCTCAATTGAGAGAATTGAGAAAAAACTTTGTCTTTCTTCTCAATTGGACCAAACTTCTTCTGAATTTCTTCATCAATCTTCTTCCATTTATCATCCAGCTCTTTCTCAACTGCTGGAACATCAATCTTTTTAGATTTCTTATTTGATTCCAAATTAGCAGCTGCTAAATTGATCAGATCAATGTTATCCATAGCTGGTGGCTTAGTGAAAGCAATTTCTTGCACAATCACTTTTCTAACTTGAATTTTGAGCATTTTCTCCCCCTCACTTGTTGCCTCCTCCTGGCTAACTGGGATGATAGAGTCTTTCTCCCCCTTTTTGTTAGCATCAAGTTGAGTAGAGGTAGAGAGTTGTGCAGCCACCAACTGTTGGAGTAGACTAGTTTGAGCTTCCTGATTTTCAAGTATCTTGGCCACAGACTTCTCCATATTTGTCAATCTAGAGTCCATGGCATTAACCTTTCTATTCAAATCATCTTCCTTTCTATTCTTTTGAGCTATTTCAGTCATAGTGGGGCCTAGAAGCCTAGCATCCAACCTTGCTACAAAGTCTTGTTTGACTTCAGAAATTTCATGCTTGATTACATCCACATTCTGACTTTATTGGAGAGCTTGAATCTTATGCAGTCGTAGAGATTCAAGGTGGGCTTAGAGTAGTCTTTTGGTGCTAGAATTAATGGATGCTTGAATTGCTATTTGGGTGTCATGAATAAGCTTGAATTACTGATTGGAGATGTGGATATGAGCATTCCTTGTGTAGTATTGTAACACCCCCAGATCCGGGGTCAGGGATCCGGGTCGTCACGGTCTTTCTTTCCACAATATCACTTCACTTAATTAATAATAGTTAACCTTATGCTGTGACCCCATACTAACACACACCACAACCCGTTATAGTCTCAGAGATGAAATTGGAATAGGTACAAGTCTTTGAATCCACAATTTAAAAGTTATTACAACCCAAAATAATTACTTGATAAGTTTACAATTAATTGCCATTATCTGCCATAAGTTATAATTATACATAAATGAATTCCCAAAAGTAGAAGGTCTGGTCTACAGATAGATCTACCTCTGCAACTATAGCAGCTATGATCTCAACGGGAAGGCGCGGGGCGCTTCCCACGCTCTTGCGCTGGGTCTGCTTGAGTCTGGCCATCTTTCCTAACTGTTGTTGTGTGATGAAGAAATAAAGCAAGAGTGAGCATTACAGCTTGCAAGATAATATATAGTGTAAACAATAATGCAAGTATCTAAATGGATAACTTACTAGAATACTTTATCAAGTGTAAGATAATTACTTACTGGATATAAGCAAAAACAAGGGATAAAGTTACCAAATACTTCACTATACTTAGATCATTTATAAAGCTACTTGAACTACTACTGTTCAAAGTATAATGAGCTTTCAACAGTTCATCACATAGATGAGACTACGAGAAAAGATTTGAATAGATTAAATCTTTGCAATATTATTGAAGGAAATGAAGCTATGATATACTTCATTAAGTTCCGATATATATATCCACATATATACCTTCTTTATACAGTTCCTGGAAACCTCTGTCATGTAAGGTATGAACAGAGTTTGTAACATCCAATAAATTTTTTGGAAGGAAAAAGAATTGTGGCATAAACCCGATATCTTGTTGATCAGGCAAAGATACCAATAAGTAACCTTTTCTACTAGTAGATGGACGAATTCCCCACTGGTCATAAACGAGTTATGATTTCTGTTCCCATAAATGTTTAGCATAAACTATTTTTGATTATTATTCATATAGTGGTACTGCTGAGAAATTGATTGCTCACCCTTGCAAAATATTTTATATATGTATTGCAGATACCTAGGAGATTCTTCCGTGGTAGTCAGGGCAGAGTTCCAGTTCCTTCCGTGTCAGGCTCCTCTGAGGTAGTTGTATCAGACCAAAAAAATGGTCTGTTGAGTTACTGTATTAAGACAGTATTGTCAAGGTGATTGTAATGAGTTAGTTTTATGGTAATTATAACTTAAGTCATACTTAAACCTGGAAAAGATCTGTGTAAGAGGGGTCGTGATTATGATTTATCAATGAAATGAATTATATTATGTTGGTTGTTGTATTTTGGATGACGTCAACTCCTGACCCCGGGGTTGAGGCCGTCACAATTCTGCTTGTGGTTTTGTGACTGATGCTTCGTTTCCTGTAGTAGCTCTTGTAAGGACATGTGGACCTTTCTCAATGCAGTCCACATATGCTTCATCTTGAGATAAGAGATACAGGTGCACCTTCACCTTCCAATGGTGATAGTTGTCTTTGTCCAGAAATGGAATCTTTACTCCAACATCTTTTTTGTTCATCTTGTTAGTTGTTGTGATCTTTAAACTCTTTGTTCTTTAAGAGCTTGCTCTATTACCAATTGTTATTCCCAAACAATCTAAACAAGGATTACAGAAGGGGGTTGAATATAATTCTGGCTTCTTTTCAAATTTTAAAATTGATTCTTCTACCAACAATAACTGTGTTTGATTTGCAATGGTGCGGAATGAGAATATAACAAAAATAAAATCACAAAGCAATTAAATACAAGTATTTAATAACTTTTTGGTGGATTGAACTTTTCCACCAGAGATATATATTAAGTAGAGAACCCTGTGTAACAGAATTGTTCACAGCTGCTTACAAGTTGAAGTACAAGTACTACAGAGAAATTCTTTACAAATATTGCTTTATCTATTTCTCTAGTTTTTCTTGCTAACTTGGATTGAATCAATATTTTTCAACTTGCTACCCTTGGTTTATATATCACCAAGTTACATGATAATAAGACAAGGAAATAAGACAAAATATATCAAGTATAATTTCATGCTTCTACACTTCTCTTTCCAGCATCTGTGAATATCATATGTTTAGCATATAAATGGAAATACTTCTTTGTTCTCTAAAACCTTCAAACAGGCCGCCACATTCCATTTGAATATATCCAACGCATGTGACTGTCAAGTTACTATCAACTGCTCTTTTGAATTTGAACATCCGTTGGAACTTAGATAGATCATCTATTGAAACTCTGTATGATCATCCGTCGAGACTTCTGTTGATCATCCTTTGGAGCTTTCTGAATCTCCGTTGAGACTGTCTTTTTGGAAGTCAACTCTTTTTCTTTTATACAAGATTACAAGGTATATAATATTTATAATTCACCATCCTATCTTTCATATCAATCTAGTAGTTAACATAACTTGGACAATTTACAACATCTAGTTCCCTAAGCTATCCAAGTATGCAAAAATGTGTTACTAGTCTTATTGTTATATAAGCTACTCTTTCAACGGATGTTGAGAATGATCATCCGTTGAAAGCTACAAAATCACTTAACTAAAATCTACTAAGTGTTTTGTTCAAGTTATCATCAAGTACATTCCAAACAATCTCCCTTAATTTATGTCTACTAGAATTGTAGCCATAAATTAAGAAAAACTTGATGATAACAAAATACTCTATGAATACAAAATTAGATATAATAGATTAAATTTACAAGTGCTACAGTTTACTGAAAATTCTCACAAAGAAATATTTGTAGAGTGTCTTATAGATCATTTTCAAGGTGATCCTCTAGACTGAGCAAATTCATTTCCTTGATTGCCTTGGCTTCTTTCCCAGCTTCAAATCATTTTCTTTAATCTAGTTTTGGAGTTGTCTGTAAAATTATGATTCTTCATTATCTATTTGATCCAGCTTTTCTTGCATTTCTTTTAGAGTTTCATTGCTTGCAATCTTTAGTTGATCTTCCGGTCTGAAGAATCTTCTAATGTTCTTTTCATCCTTGAACTCCATGATCCAGTATGGCCTCAAATGCACCCTATCTCCAGTGAAAGGAATATATAATAGTCTTGGGAGTGTATTTGGTCCTCTCCGGCTATTTCTTATCTCATCAATCTTGTTTAGTGCCATTTTCTTCAATACTATGCTGAATCTAAAGTTTTTCTTGATAGATGAGAAGATAATCACTAGAGTTAAATAGCCTTCATTGAGAATTATGTGAAGTGGCCATGTAAATTTCTTTACCACCCTTCTACCTGAAAACTAGTCTCTCTGGAAGGTGCTTGTAGGCATCAATAGACCTGACTTCTTCAAACTCATACATATAAAGATCTATGTCTGAGAACTCTTTGATGTCACATATGAAGAATTGATCTCCTTTATTGATAGTAAGTTTGGGTTTGGCCGCTTGCTTGGATTTGAACTTGGTAGGCTTGACTGTTTTGACCACTCTTTCTTTTGTCTTCCTTTGTTTAGCAAAGATGGGGAGGTTTAGATAAGGAAGAGGCAGGCTGTCCTAATCTATAGGTTCATCCTTTGGAACAACAGGATCACCATGAATGGTGATGTTGAGATTAACCTTGAATTCAGCCTCCACAGTAGGTATGGCTGATTGACTTGAAGTTGTGGGTTGGGCTGGCATGTAGTATTCCTTATCTTCATTAAAATATATCTTCCTCTTTGCATGCATCTTGTATCTAAACTTCCTTTTTATTTGCTTTGGTTCTTCTTTCTTTCCTTCACCCAGATTATCAGTTGGCAAAGTAGTTTCTGTGATTGCAGGCTTCTTAGCTTGGTTCTTGGCTTCTAAAGCAGCTTGCTTTTGTTGTTGTTTGAGCCTCACCTTTTCCTCTTTCTTAGCTTCTGCAAATTATGGATGTCCAGCCACTACACAGATCAGTTTACCATTTCTATAGATTTTAGAAATCATTTTCTTTAGCACTGAGTCTCTATGGTCTTTGAAGAAGGCTATGGACCTTCCAAGCAGCTTCTTTTCATCTGGCCTAGGGGTTTCATATGATAGGTCCAGTGGATTTTTGGCTGAATTCTTTGGATAATTCCTTTTTGGCTTGAAAATCACACTTGCCTTTGGAGACTTGATTGATGAGGGTTGACCCCTTTCTAAGTTCCCTAGGCTCATTTCATTGATTGAGATTTTTCTCAATTGAGATAATTGAGAAAAAACTTTGTCTTTCTTCTCAATTGGACCAAACTTCTTCTGAATTTCTTCATCAATCTTCTTCCATTTATCATCCAGCTCTTTCTCAACTGCTGTAACATCAATCTTTTTAGATTTCTTATTTGATTCCAAATTAGCAGCTGCTAAATTGATCAGATCAATGTTATCCATAGCTGGTGGCTTAGTGAAAGCAATTTCTTGCACAATCACTTTTCTAACTTGAATTTTGAGCATTTTCTCCCCCTCACTTGTTGCCTCCTCCTGGCTAACTGGGATGATAGAGTCTTTCTCCCCCTTTTTGTTAGCATCAAGTTGAGTAGAGGTAGAGAGTTGTGCAGCCACCAACTGTTGGAGTAGACTAGTTTGAGCTTCCTGATTTTCAAGTATCTTGGCCACAGACTTCTCCATATTTGTCAATCTACAGTCCATGGCATTAACCTTTCTATTCAAATCATCTTCCTTTCTGTTCTTTTGAGCTATTTCAGTCATAGTGGGGCCTAGAAGCCTAGCATCCAACCTTGCTACAAATCTTGTTTGACTTCAGAAATTTCATGCTTGATTACATCCACATTCTGACTTTGTTGGAGAGCTTGAATCTTATGCAGTCGTAGAGATTCAAGGTGGGCTTAGAGTAGTCTTTTGGTGCTAGAATTAATGGATGCTTGAATTGCTATTTGGGTGTCATGAATAAGCTTGAATTGCTGATTGGAGATGTGGATATGAGCATTCCTTGTGTAGTATTGTAACACCCCCAGATCCGGGGTCAGGGATCCGGGTCGTCACGGTCTTTCTTTCCACAATATCACTTCACTTAATTAATAATAGTTAACCTTATGCTGTGACCCCATACTAACACACACCATAACCCGTTATAGTCTCAGAGATGAAATTGGAATAGGTACAAGTCTTTGAATCCACAATTTAAAAGTTATTACAACCCAAAATAATTACTTGATAAGTTTACAATTAATTGCCGTTATCTGCCATAAGTTATAATTATACATAAATGAAATCCCAGAAGTAGAAGGTCTGATCTACAGATAGATCTACCTCTGCAGCTATAGCAGCTATGATCTCAACGGGAAGGCGCAGGGCGCTTCCCACGCTCTTGCGCTGGGTCTGCTTGAGTCTGGCCATCTTTCCTAACTGTTGTTGTGTGATGAAGAAATAAAGCAAGAGTGAGCATTACAGCTTGCAAGATAATATATAGTGTAAACAATAATGCAAGTATCTAAATGGATAACTTACTAGAATACTTTATCAAGTGTAAGATAATTACTTACTGGATATAAGCAAAAACAAGGGATGAAGTTACCAAATACTTCACTATACTTAGATCATTTATAAAGCTACTTGAACTACCACTGTTCAAAGTATAATGAGCTTTCAACAGTTCATCACATAGATGAGACTACGAGACAATATTTGAATAGATTAAATCTTTGCAATATTATTGAAGGAAATGAAGCTATGATATACTTCATTAAGTTCCGATATATATATCCACATATATACCTTCTTTATACAGTTCCTGGAAACCTCTGTCATGTAAGGTATGAACAGAGTTTGTAACAGCCAATAAATTTTTTGGAAGGAAAAAGAATTGTGGCATAAACCGATATCTTGTTGATCAGGCAAAGATACCAATAAGTAACCTTTTCTACTAGTAGATGGACGAATTCCCCACTGGTCATCACCCTGGTCGCAATAGGACCTTATGCTGGACTGCCACTCAGCCACTTACGCATTTGATGGACTCCCACTGAGCCACTTACACTATCATGGACGCCCACTGAGCCCATGTTGCTTATGCCGACTCGATAGATGGACTTACTTCCCGAACGTTGGGTAAGTAATCAATTCATTTACCAAAACCGCAACTTTGTTGCGAATATAAAATACACCACAGAGCCGGATCCCTCTGGTTTTGAGTGAGTATTTAAATCCCCTTTAAAAAGGAAGATCTTAAATATATAAAAATGAGTTTTGGGATCCGCTCTAACTTTTAAAAATCATTTTAAAGACTCGAAAACACTTTAAAGAGTGTTTGGAGTAATGCTGATTTAATAAAGTAAATCAGTCCCAATATATTAGAAAATATCTGAATATTATTATTTAAATAATATTCCCATAAAGAATAATCTTTATACAAATAATTGAAGTAGAAGTTGTAAAACTTATACTTGAAATGAGTATTAAATAACCAAAGATATACTTATACGAAAGTACTATCTTTATTTGAATAATCAAAAATAAGTTTGATTATCGACACCTTATTCTTTAGTGAAATAAAGAATACATTTCAGAAAATAATCGGAGTCATAGGTCCTCATATGAATATTCAAATAATATTCAATTAAATAATATAAGCGGAGTCATCTGTTCTCGAATGAATATTCAAGTAATATTCATTAAATAATATAAAGTGAGTCATAAGTCCTCGAATGAATATTCAAGTAATATTCATTAAATAATATAAAGTGAGTCATAAGTCCTCGAATGAGTATTCAAGTAATATTCATTAAATAATATAAAGTGAGTCATAAGTTCTCGAATGAGTATTCAAGTAATATTCATTAAATAATATAAAGTGAGTCATAGGTCCTCGAATGAATATTCAAGTAATATTCATTAAATAATATAAAGTTATCGAATAAACCTTATTCGATTAATAGTTTTGAAAACTATTCATATATATATATATATATATATATATAATACTCGAGAGCCTCGCCTCCCGGGTTTAGAAAAAGTTCACCTTTTGATCCCCTACACTAAGGGTAAACTCAAATACCGCTTATCTCTAGCATAGGTATTATGCGACTAATAAGCATTTGAACCAACAGATATATAAATCAAGAATATGAAACATGCATGCATATATACCATATCATATGCTACAATATATCGCAAGAATTTGCTAATAATCAAATATGCATTTATCACAAGATCACGCATATACACATATACATCACAACAACAGTTATACGGGTAGAAAACTTGCCTGAGCGACTGGGGGTTACAAATGGCTCGGGATGAGTTTGGTAACCTATAAACAACATGTAAGTTGGAATTAAACCAAAGTCACTTGTAAATCTATACTTTAACCAAATTAGACTCTAACGCTCGCTTTGCGCTTACTGATTCTCTTAAGTCGCTCGAGTACCCTCGGCTCCACCATTTTTAATAAATTAACCTTTACGAGTTTTAAGGCGATTCTTTCGCGAGTGTCTTACCAACTGCCTATTACACTTTACATAATTGTTTCATACTCCAATTAGTTCTTTATGGTCTTTAACCTATGTTTCAAATTAAGGCGAGGGGTAATGGTTCGTTCGAGAAACGTCGTTACTTAAAATGGCCGTTTCTCCTAAACCGTACATCGGAATCAAACGAACCACATATCAAAACGAAGCTTGTAACATGAAGTATCAAAACATGGCAATGGTCAAAACCTAGCAGGGAGTCTCGGGTCCTAATGTTATGAACAAAAGCAGTCTAAAGTAAATCAGACATTACGACGGCTATGTTTACGCGATTTCCCAAATTTATACCATTCCAAACCAACCACCAATCAACCCCAATTCATTAATACAACCAAAATCCATCCACACTACATCATAACAGCCCCAATCAACTCAACATTAACAATTTATACTTATTCTTAAACTTGAATTTAAACTATACTTAAGTCCTTTAACCAATCAATAAAATTTCAACATCCAATTTACCACAACTCCAACCCAAACTCTAAATATGCAAGCATCAAGCTACTCTTATACCATAACAATCAAAATCATCCTAATATACAAAGTAAAGCTAGGGTTTGGAGATGTTATACCTTCCTTGAAGTGATGTGAGTAGCTAGGAAGCCTTAAGAAGCCTTGAGATGTCTTAGGGATGCTTGGATCTTAAAGGAAAAACAAGAAAAATCAAGTTAAAAATCTTGAAATCACTATTCATTATCTTCTTCATTGATTTCTTGGAAGAGATTGAGAATGAATTGGAGGCTTAAACTTATAGGATAGCCATATCTATGCATAAGGAGTGCTAGATAATTATCTTACCAATTAAGGAAGCTTGGAACTTGAATTTTGAATTTCTTCTTCTTGAAATGAAGAAAAGCCGAGAGCTCCTTGGTTGAAGAAAGAAATGATTTTGTGTTTTGCTTTGATTTGTTTTGGTTGGTTGATTTTTTGATTTGTTTTGTTTTAATTTCTTACCTTTTTACCATGGTAATTATTGTGTGGTTCACAATCATCCAACAATTCCTTCCCATATGTCATGCTTATGTCATCATGTGATGTCACCCTCCCTCCTTTGTCCTCTTCTCATTGGTTGGATGACATCATCCCCTCTAATCTCTTTGATTAGCTTCTAATTACTTGGCTAATGACCGCTGATCTGTTATACGGTTCGCTTAACTTTCGTTTTCGTTTATCGTTTGAGGGATCATACCCGGGATCTTATTACTTAGGTTCCCTTAACCTTTTTCAATACATTATATTCCTTTTTATGATCCTCTTATTAAAATCCTTGAATTTAAATCCTTTTCATCCTGTTACCTTATACTCAATTCTTTCGATATCTGGTGGATTTTCGGGAAAAATCAAAAGGTTCAAATTTGGATTCTGACGATCTTTAAATACACTTATATATCATATAGAGTACCAATAAAATCTCAGAATATCCATAAAAGAAACCCTACATAGTGTGGCATGAAAAGTTTTCTTGTTCAGAAATATCAGCATAAATACTATTCATAAGGGTTACAAAAAGTTCAAAATTTTGGGGTTATTAGAGTCTCCCCTCCTTAAAAGGATTCCGTCCTGGAATCAAATAGAAAACAAATGGGGGTACTTTTCTAACATTGCGCTCTCTAGTTCCCAAGTTGATTCTTCCACATTATGATTCTGCCATAGCACTCTGACTAGCTTGATCACTTTGTTCCGAAGCACCTGCTCCTTCTTATCTATAATCCTTACTGGTTTCTCCACGTAAGTCAGATCTGGTTGCATATCCACATGCTCGTACTCCACTATGTGTCTGGCATCCCGATGATACTTCCTTAGCATTGACACATGGAACACATTATGAACTTATTGTAGGTTCGGGGGTAAGGCTAGCTCGTAAGCCAACTTCCCAATCCGTCTTAGTATCTCAAAAGGTCCAATGTATTTTGGGCTTAGTTTTCCTTTCTTTTTGAATCTCATTAACCCCTTCTAAGGGGATAGTTTTAGTAGTACTAAGTCCCCTACTTCATACTCCTTGTCCTTTCGGGCTAGGTCTGCATATTTCTTCTGTCTGTCTTGGGCTGCTACCAGCCGCCCTCTGATAAGATCCACTATGTCTTTGGTCCTTTGGACCACTTCGGGTCCGAGCATCTTCCGTTCCCTACTTCATCCCAGTATAAGGGAGATCGACACCTTCTTCCGTACAGGGCCTCATAAGGCGGCATTCCGATGCTAGTATGAAAGCTATTGTTATAAGAAAACTCGATCAACAGCAAGTGATCATCCCAACTTCCTTTAAAGTCTATTGCACAGACTCTCAACATATCCTCTAGTGTCTGGATGGTCCTTTCACTCTGCCCATCCGTCTGGGGATGGTACGCGATACTCATATTTAACTTGGTCCCCGCACATTCTTGAAAGCTCCTCCAAAATCTGGAGTTGAAGCTGGGGTCTCGGTCTGAGACAATGGACGCTGGGACTCCATGTCGCGTCACTATTTCCTTGAGGTAAATGTCCATCAGTCTATCGACTGTGTATCTCTCATTGATAGGAATAAAATGAGCTGACTTTGTTAGTCAGTCTATAATCACCCATATGGCATCATGATTGGCTTTCGTCCTTGGCAAGCCTACAACAAAATCCATCGCTATCTGTTCACATTTCCACTCGAGAATTTCCAGGGGTCGTAAAAGTCCACTGGGTCTCTGGTGCTCTGCCTTTACTCTTTGGTAAGTCAAACATTTGCTTACCCATTCTGCTACGTCCCTCTTCATGTTGGGCCACCAGTAATATTCCTTCAAATCCCTATACATCTTGGTGCTTCCCGGGTGAATGGAATACCTTGAACTATGGCTTTCATCCAAAATCTCATCTTTAAGCTCTTGAACATTCGGAACCCAATTCCGGTAGGAGTACCTCATTATCCCTTTATCATCTTTCTCAATATGGATCTCTTCTCCAGTCATTGACTCTCTGCCTTCATTCATTATTTTCTCTTGGCACAATCTAATCTTTTCCAATAACTCTGGCTGCATTGAGATCTCAAAAAGCTTTTCAGTTCCGGTTCCGGTTACCTTTACTTCTATTTCCATTCTTTCGAAATCCCTGATTAATTCCTCCAAAGTCATTATCATTTTGAGCCTTTCCTTCCTACTGAGGGCGTCAACCACCATATTGGTTTTCCCCGGATGATAGAGAATCTCACAATCATAGTCCTTGATTAGCTCTAACCATCTCCTCTGGCGCATGTTGAGCTCTTTCTGCGTAAATACGTACTTGAGGCTCTTATGGTCTGTGAAAATCTCGCACTTCTCTCCATACAAGTAGTGCCTCCAAATTTTAGGGCAAAAACTATTGCTGCGAGCTCAAGGTCATGAGTAGGATATCTAATCTCGTATTCCTTCAGTTGTCTCGACGCATATACAATCACTTTACCGTGCTGCATAAGCACACACCCTAATCTTTTGTGCGACGCGTCACTATATATCACAAAATCTCCTTTTCCGTCTGGCAATGCCAACACCGGGGCTGTTACCAACCTTTTCTTTAATTCTTGAAAACTGTTCTCGCATTTCTCCGTCCATTCAAACTTCTCTGTCTTACGAGTAAGTCGTGTCAAAGGGGCTGCGATCTTCGCAAAGTCCTGTACAAATCTACGATAGTAGCCGGCCAATCCTATGAAACTCCTTACCTCTGTGGGTGTGGTTGGCCTTTCCCAATTTGAGACCGCCTCTATCTTGGAGGGGTTGACCAATACTCCTTCTTTATTGATCACATGTCCTAAAAACTGTACTTCATTCCTCCAGAATTCACACTTCGAGAATTTGGCAAATAACTGTTCCTCTCTGAGTATTCCTAGAGCTATCCTCAAATGCTCTGCATGTTCTGCCTCAGTCCTTGAGTAAATTAAAATATCATCGATAAAAACTATCACACACTTGTCCAAGTACTTCTTAAATACTCTGTTCATTAAGTCCATGAAAGCCGCTGGGGCGTTGGTTAATCCAAAGGACATTACCAAGAACTCATAGTGCCCATACCTAGTACGGAACGCTGTCTTGGAAATATCTTCGGGTTTAATCTTTAGTTGGTGATATCCAGTTCTCAGGTCAATCTTGGAAAAATAAATAGCATCCTTTAGCTGGTCGAACAGATCGTCTATTCTAGGTAACGGGTACCTGTTCTTTATGGTTAGCTTGTTCAACTCTCGATAGTCGATGCACAGCCTCATGATCCCATCCTTCTTCCTTACAAATAACAGTAGTGCTCCCCACGGAGACACATTGGGTCTTATCATACCCTTATCCAAAAGTTCCTGCAATTGGGTAGCTAATTCCTTCATTTCGAATGGGGCTAACCGGTAAGGTGCTTTTGAAACTAGCGTCATCCCTGGGGCCAACTCAATAGCAAATTCAATCACTCTATCGGGTGGTAATCCCGGAAGGTCTTGTGGGAATACGTCTTCAAATTCGTTGACTACTGGAATATCTTGTAAGTTGGACACCTCCTTCTGCGTGTCCACCACATAGGCTAGGTAAGCCTCATTTCCTTTTCGTAGCATCCTTCTGGCCTGGGCCATAGTCAAAAATTTCTGCGTCTGCCTCTTTCCTCTAAATATAACTTCTTTCTTTCCTGGGATATTTAACTTAACTTTCTTCCCCTTACAGTCTATCTGAGCATCATTGCTAGATAGCCAGTCCATTCCCAAAATTACATCAAACTCCCCTAATTTAAAAGGAATCAGATCAACACTAAAAGATTGCTCCCTTATGCCTAACTCACATGCGGGGTGAATCTGGTTAACAGGAATAATTTCATGATTGGCTATTTCTACTTGCAAGGGTTCTATCAAGGGTTCAGCCTTAAGTCTTAACTTACGCGCAAGGTCCTTTGATATAAAAGATTTAGTTGCTCCCGAATCAAATAAAACGTTTGCACTGACTGAATTTAGATAAAGGGTACCTGCTATCACATCTGAGTCTTTCATAGCATCCTGGACTGTCATGTTGAAAGTTCTCGCAGTAGGTGGCTTATTGGAGGCAGCCCTGCTGGCTCCTGAAGCTGCTGGTTTGTTCATTGGGCATTCCCTCTTCCAATGACCCGGGCGTCCACACTGATGACAAGTGGTGGTTGGAATGACGTCAGGGGTTGATGAAGGGTACTTAGTTGAATAGTGACCTTCCCGACCGTACTTAAAGCAGGTTACTGGCTTTCCTTTACACTCCCCAGTGTGCATCCTTCCACAAGTGTTACAGGCTGGCAATGGGGGTCGAGACTGGTTGGAATAGGAAATTCTTGACTTTTGGCCGCTCTGGCTCATACTCACGCTCATTGGCCGCTTAAACCTAGTGTTCTTTCCCGGTAGGGACACTGCTCCTCGATTAAATCTAGTTGGGAAGCTCCGTCCTGCGGAACCTCCACCCATGCTCATACTTTTCCTCTTTATTCCCTTCTTCTCTCTTTCCTTCTGCATCTATTCACTTCCGGCTTCTACAATTGTTGCCTTTTGCACCAGAGTGGCATAATCCGTAAGCTCAAGGATTGCCACCCTATTCAGAATCCATGGTTTCAGTCCCTGCTGAAACCTCCTAGCTTTCTTTTCCTCGGTGCTCACAAATTCCGGCACAAACCTTGATAACTCAGTAAATTTCGCTTCGTACTCTGCTACAGATAAGTTATTCTGCCTTAGCTCCAAGAACTTGAGCTCCATCTGGTTTTCCATAAACCTCGGGAAATACTTTCCCATAAACAACTAACTGAATCTCTCCCAGGTTATAATAGCATATGTCTCCATGTTTTTCTTGGCCTCCCACCAGTAGTTGGCCTCTCATTTCAGAAGGTAGGTAGCAAATACAGTCTTCTGTACCTCATCGGTACTCAAAATCTCAAAGGATTTCTCCATTTCCTTTAACCATGCCCTTGCCTCAACTGGGTCGGCTGATCCATGGAACTCAGGGGGCTTAAGGGACTTAAAAGCCCTGAAAGAGTTTGCCACAGCATTGTTATTTCCTTGAGGGGGTGGGTTGGGTTGACGTTCCAAGTTCTGCCTTAGGAGTTGCATGAACTGGCCCATGGGATCCATGCCTGGGTTTGGTACTGGTTGCTCAACCTTATTTTCTCCTTCTTCAGCCTCTATCTGAAATCCCTCAACATCATATGTTTCCTCTTCCTCTTCATACAGGGAGTCATCCTGTTCCACATAATCCTCATCTTCCTCTTCACTGTGTTCCTGGTTCCTATCGTCCTGGTTATGGCTTCCCTGGTCCTCAGATCCAGGGTTCGCCCTAGTTCCAATCTTTCTTGGCGGCATGATACTGATAATAAAAAAAATTATTGGGAAAAAAATCAACGTTAGGTCACAATCATACTCAACATTGTGCCTTGCACAGCTCTATTATGGGGAAAATGTATCTCGCAATTCTATTATATTATGACAGTTCTAATAAGAAGTGTAGTAATAATAATGATAAAAACAGCGATCTCGTCACTAAGGAACTGAACCGAAAGGAAACAAATATATACATAATGCGAGAAATACATAGTTTGATCTGGTCAAAAGTACAACAGTGCTACAGCGATCTGTCCCAAAAGTGATACACAAGAGTCTATCTGTCTAGTCTGAAAAAGGGATGCTATGTACAAGTCAACTATCCCGGAAAATTGGCTCTTACTAAGGCCTCAACTAACTAGACAACTAGACTATCCCATCATCAGTCCTGAATCACACACCGGAGCGGGTCAGCTCCCATACCCATTCCATCACACGACGGAAGATATAGTCGGTCTGCCGCCTGGAGATCCTACCATACCTGTCCCCCTGGAGCGATCTGAGTCTTGCTCGGGACGTGAGCTCTATCCCCGTCAGCTCCCTCCTCAAGGATCGGGGTATAGCAGCCCTAGTCTCATAAGCTCGGGTACGCCTACCCGCCCTCTCCGCATCCAACTCTCTCCTGGCCTCATCCAGCCGGGCCTCAGCAACAGCCACTCGGGTCCTCAGTACATCCTGAACATAGCCGTGGGCTAACAAAGACTGCTTATGGGCAGGGTCGAGAGGTGGTGAATCCGGAGCCGCTGGGGGTGCCTCCTCGGTCTCCCTAGGCTCGGAAGTGTGGGTCTCAGAGCTGTCATCATAGGGGATCCAAGATAGTGGTGGAGGGGTAGGAGCTCTGACCACCGGAAGTGTGGGTAAAGGGGTACCAGTGTACACTACCATAGCTCCGACACGCTCCTCAGCTACTGGGACCTCATCCAGGTCCTCCTCATCTGAAATAGCAATGACCTCTGTCTCTAACTCCTCTAAGGGGTCCTCCTCATCCTCCTCCATCTCAGGCTCCTCCTGATCCTCGACATCTAGCAGTGCCTCATCATACTCACGCTCGAACATCTCAGGGTCCTCTATCTCATGCGCCTACACATTAAACGAGCTAAGTTACTATCATGATACTTATAAGGGTTCCCGTAAGGGTTTTAACTGTCAGTGCTACTTTAAGTAGTCCGACCATGAACTTGGCAAGAGTTCTTATTATCTTTGTGAGTTTATTATTATATCGTCGCATCATCTCTGAGGTTTATAACGCTTGGCTCTGATACCATTTCTGTAACACCCCCAGATCCGGGGTCAGGGATCTGGGTCGTCACGGTCTTTCTTTCCACAATATCACTTCACTTAATTAATAATAGTTAACCTTATGTTGTGACCCCATACTAACACACACCACAACCCGTTATAGTCTCAGAGATGAAATTGGAATAGGTACAAGTCTTTGAATCCACAATTTAAAAGTTATTACAACCCAAAATAATTACTTGATAAGTTTACAATTAATTGCCATTATCTGCCACAAGTTATAATTATACATAAATGAATTCCCAAAAGTAGAAGGTCTGATCTATAAATAGATCTACCTCTGCAGCTATAGCAGCTATGATCTCAACGGGAAGGCGCGGAGCGCTTCCCACGCTCTTGCGCTGGGTCTGCTTGAGTCTGGCCATCTTTCCTAACTGTTGTTGTGTGATGAAGAAATAAAGCAAGAGTGAGCATTACAGCTCGCAAGATAATATATAGTGTAAACAATAATGCAAGTATCTAAATGGATAACTTACTAGAATCCTTTATCAAGTGTAAGATAATTACTTACTGGATATAAGCAAAAACAAGGGATGAAGTTACCAAATACTTCACTATACTTATATCATTTATAAAGCTACTTGAACTACCACTGTTCAAAGTATAATGAGCTTTCAACAGTTCATCACATAGATGAGACTACGAGACAAGATTTGAATAGATTAAATCTTTGTAGTATTATTGAAGGAAATGAAGCTATGATATACTTCATTAAGTTCCGATATATATATCCACATATATACCTTCTTTAAACAGTTCCTGGAAACCTCTGTCATGTAAGGTATGAACAGAGTTTGTAACATCCAATAAATTTTTTGGAAGGAAAAAGAATTGTGGCATAAACCCGATATCTTGCTGATCAGGCAAAGATACCAATAAGTAACCTTTTCTACTAGTAGATGGACGAATTCCCCACTAGTCATCACCCTGGTCGCAATAGGACCTTATGCTGGACTCCCACTCAACCACTTACGCATTTGATGGACTCCCACTGAGCCACTTACACTATCATGGACGCCCACTGAGCCCATGTTGCTTATGCCGACTCGATAGATGGACTTACTTCCCGAACATTGGATAAGTAATCAATTCATTTACCAAAACCGCAACCTTGTTGCGAATATAAAATACACCACAGAGCCGGATCCCTCGGGTTTTGAGAGAGTATTTAAATCCCCTTTAAAAAGGAAGATCTTAAATATATAAAAATGAGTTTTGGGATCCGCTCTAACTTTTAAAAATCATTTTAAAGGCTCGAAAATACTTTAAAGAGTGTTTGGAGTAATGCTGATTTAATAAAGTAAATCAGTCCCAATATATTAGAAAATATCTGAATATTATTATTTAAATAATATTCCCATAAAGAATAATCTTTATACAAATAATTGAAGTAGAAGTTGTAAAACTTATACTTGAAATGAGTATTAAATAACCAAAGATATACTTATACGAAAGTACTATCTTTATTTGAATAATCAAAAATAAGTTTGATTATCGACACCTTATTCTTTAGTAAAATAAAGAATACATTTCAGAAAATAATCGGAGTCATAGGTCCTCATATGAATATTCAAATAATATTCAATTAAATAATATAAGCAGAGTCATCTGTCCTCGAATGAATATTCAAGTAATATTTATTAAATAATATAAAGTGAGTCATAAGTCCTCGAATGAGTATTCAAGTAATATTCATTAAATAATATAAAGTGAGTCATAAGTCCTCGAGTGAGTATTCAAGTAATATTTATTAAATAATATAAAGTGAGTCATAAGTCCTGGAATGAGTATTCAAGTAATATTCATTAAATAATATAAAGTTATCGAATAAACCTTATTCGATTAATAGTTTTAAAAACTATTCATGTATATATATATATAATACTCGAGAGCCTCGCCTCCCGATTTTAGAAAAAGTTCACCTTTTAATCCCCTATAATAAGGGTAAACTCAAATACCGCTTATCTCTAGCATAGGTATTATGCGACTAATAATTTGAACCAACAGATATATAAATCAAGAATACGAAACAGGCATGCATATATACCATATCACATGCTACAATATATCGCAAAAATTTGCTAATAATCAAATATGCATTTATCACAAGATCATGCATATACACATATACATCACAACAACAGTTATACGGTAGAAAACTTGCCTGAGCGACTGGGGGTTACAAATGGCTCGGGACGAGTATGGTAACCTATAAACAACATGTAAGTTGGAATTAAACCAAAGTCACTTGTAAATCTATACTTTAACCAAATTAGACTCTAACGCTCGCTTTGCGCTTACTGATTCTCTTAAGTCGCTCGAGTACCCTCGGCTCCACCATTTTTAATAAATTAACCATTACGAGTTTTAAGGCGATTATTTCGCGAGTGTCTTACCAACTGCCTATTACACTTTACCTAATTGTTTCATACTCCAACTAGTACTTTAAGGTCTTTAACCTATGTTTCAAAGTAAGGCGAGGGGTAATGGTTCGTTCGCGAAACATCGTTACTTAAAACGACCGTTTCTCCTAAACCGTACATCGGAATCAAATGAACCACATATCAAAACGAAGCTCGTAACATGAACTATCTAAACATGGCAATGGTTAAAACCTAGTAGGGAGTTCTCAGGTCCTAATGTTATGAACAAAAGCAGTCTAAAGTAAATCGGACATTATGACGGCTATATTTACGCGATTTCCCAAATTTATACCATTCCAAACCAACCACCAATCAACCCCAATTCATTCATACAACCAAAATCCATCCACACTACATCATAACAGACCCAATCAACTCAACATTAACAATTTATACTTATTCTTAAACTTGAATTTAAACTATACTTAAGTCCTTTAACCAATCAATAAGATTTCAACATCCAATTTACCACAACTCCAACCCAAACTCTAAATATGCAAGCATCAAGCTACTCTTATACCATAACAATCAAAATCATCCTAATATACAAAGTAAAGCTAGGGTTTGGAGATGTTATACCTTCCTTGAAGTGATGTGAGTAGCTAGGAAGCCTTAAGAAGCCTTGAGATGTCTTAGGGATGCTTGGATCTTAAAGGAAAAACAAGAAAAATCAAGTTAAAAATCTTGAAATCACTATTCATTATCTTCTTCATTGATTTCTTGGAAGAGACTGAGAATGAATTGGAGGCTTAAACTTATAGGATAGCCATATCTATGCATAAAGAGTACTAGATAATTATCTTACCAATTAAGGAAGCTTGGAACTTGAATTTTGAATTTCTTCTTCTTGAAATGAAGAAAAGCCGAGAGCTCCTTGGTTGAAGAAAGAAATGATTTTGTGTTTTGATTTGATTTGTTTTGGTTGGTGGATTTTTTGATTTGTTTTGTTTTGATTTCTTACCTTTTTACCATGGTAATTATTGTGTGGTTCACAATCATCCAACAATTCCTTCCCTTATGTCATGCTTATCATCATGTGATGTCAACCTCCCTCCTTTGTCCTATTCTCATTGGTTGGATGACATCATCCCCTCTAATCTCTTTGATTAGCTTCTAGTTACTTGGCTAATGACCGCTGATCTGTTATACGGTTCGCTTAACTTTCGTTTTCGTTTATCGTTTGAGGGATCATACCCGGGATCTTATTACTTAGGTTCCCTTAACCTTTCTCAATACATTATATTCCTTTTTATGATCCTCTTATTAAAATCCTTGAATTTAAATCCTTTTCATCCTGTTGCCTTATACTCAATTCTTTCGATATCTGGTGGATTTTCGGGAAAAATCAAAAGGTTCAAATTTGGATTCTGACGATCTTTACATACACTTATATATCATATAGAGTACCAATAAAATCTCAGAATATCCATAAAAGAAACCCTACATAGTGTGGCATGAAAAGTTTTCTTGTTCAGAAATATCAGCAAAAACACTATTCATAAGGGTTACAAAAAGTTCAAAATTTTGGGGTTATTACAAGTATCCATGATGGAGTTTCTGCATCTCCCCCTATGCTCATACTTTCATCCTCATCATCCTCACCATCATCCCCAAATGAGTCTTTATCCAATTTAAAGTCATTACCAGTTGTGGAGGGCATGGCGGTTATAGCATCCTTAGCTCTTTGCATGAAAGTAGTAGTATGCACCAAATTGAGCATTCTTTTAGCAGCCACATTGTCATGTTCAGCCAAAACTTGATTAGCTGAAATAGGGTGAATAAATGCCTCAGCTTCATAAGAAACAGAATCTAAGACAGCTTGATATTCTTGCTGAATTAGTTGTTTCTTTTCAGCCTCATTGACATCCATTAACTCACTTACAATTGGCTCTTCCCATTCTTCTGTACCTGCTTTTCTCTCATTATCTCTCTTTTCTTGCATCAAAGGCCCCCCTTGGCTTCCCACCCTCACACCCTCACCTTCACCTACTAAGGTGGAACTCCCCTCACTCACTTTTCCCATGCTGGAAGAAATGGCTTGCATGTGTTCACTCTTTTCCTCTCCTTTTGCCTGAGAGCAACTCAGCCTCTCACTCAAGTCACTCCCTTCCCTCAGTCCTAAGAGTGATTGTACAACTACTATATCATCTACACTTGTAACATTTTTTGAAGTTTGAAGTGGTGTAGTGATATTCAACGGATGAGGAACATCCGTCGAAATAGCAGTTGAGAGTTTCAACGGATGACTGCTGTTAAGCACATCCGTCGAGATAAAATCACTAGTCAGCGGATGAACAATATCCGTCGAGAGAGAAGAAATGATAGAGTTTGGAGTAGAGACTACTGCTGAATCTGTGGTGATTGATTTGAGATTTTGCACAAATGTTTCAGCAGACTCAGAAAAAATTGGCCAGTGAGCCAACAAATCATCTAAAAGATGATGCTCACTTGCTTGGATTTTTGGCTCCCCCATGAGAGTTAAAGATGGAAAATCAGGATTTGATGTATGAACCATATCTACATCCAGTGAATATGTGGGTGAGTTTAGTGTGTTTGGTGCTTCTATAATTAAAGATTTTGGCTGAGACTCCACATTTAATGGAGCCACATCAAACTGACTTTGAGAAGGTGCATGTACTGAGTCTTTGACTGCAGTAGGCACTGTGAGTGCACCCTTTTTATCCCCAATGTGTTTAGATTTTTTTTAGCATAGGTTTGGGGTGAGCTTGTGTCCCTTAACCTTTTGGCCTGTGCTCTTGGCTGAGAGCTTTGTTCAATAGCCACAACCTTTTGGGAGGATGCAACTAGTAATGAGCTATTGTCCTTATTAATCACTACAGTTTGTTGGGAAACTGCATTGTGGCTAGGCTGGGATTCACTCACCTCTCCAACAATATTCTTAGGGCTTCTTTGATGTTCACCCTATCTCTCACCAGCCTCACTTCCCTTCTCACTCCCCTCTTGGTTTTTAGTGGATTTTACAACTAGCTTCTGTTGATAGAAACTAGAGGGGGCTTTATTTTACTTAGGTCTTGAAACTTTTGGTTTTGTGGCTTGGGTAGGCATCTGTTTGGTCATTGTCACAGATGCCATTGCCACAGTTGTTTGCAAAAAAATAGGTTGAGAAGCAGTGGAGACAGAAGTGTTTACCTCACTTACCTGAGGCTGTTTTCATGATGGGCATGTATACAAGTGGAACATCCTTATTATGATTTGACCTGCTAAGATCAGCAATGATTCTTCTCTCTTGGACCCAACAATCTAGCTTGTTTGTTGGGTTCTCAATTGAGAGATTCTCATAGACAAAATTAGCTAGAATCATGAAAAAGCTAGCATAATAGATATTCTTACATCTCTTTTTAATATCCCCTAATTCACTCCTGATCTCATACATAACATATGTGCTAAAATTGAAGTACTTATCACTAACAAACATGTAAAGCATGTGAACAAGTAAGTAAGATACAACATCAAAATTACTAATTTTGCCAAAAAATACTTTAATGAAAGAATCACACAAGAAACTCCATTCTTTTCTAAGGCTAAATCTTCTAACTTCACCTAACTTAGTGGCAGTTAGAGCATAACCCATAAGACTAGGATGTTACTCATATTAGTGTCTTTGTGTGGAGCTAGTGTGTTATTTTCAGGCAATTTAAAGCACTTTTCTACTATATCACAGTTAAGACAGTGTTCAGTACCTTTGAGAGTGAAGGTAATAGTTTTGTCTCTTGAATTGAACATAGTTATAGTCCAGATTTCCTTGACAACTTCACAATAGATGGTTGGGGACTCAAGCATGGCATAGCTCAATTTACAGTTCAGTATGAAGTCCATCATCTTGTGATAATCTTCAGAAGCGGGAATTTGCTTGTTCACCAGAGCCATAAAGTTGTTCTTTTCATACACGAACCCAGTTGAGGACATAATCTTGACTACTGGTGCCATTTCTGTGATTGAGATTAGTTGCAGAGAGAGAGGTTTTGCTTTGGAGAAGAAGAGATAGAGAAATTGCTTGAGAAAGATAAAAGTAAAGAATATAAATGAAATTGGCTATTATACTATCTCAGAAATTAACTGTCAAAAGTAAAAGTAAAATAAAGTGACCAGTCAAATTAACCCAAAATATCCGTTTTAAATAAAGAAAACTGTCAAAATTCTAAGATGATCCGTTGAATTATACATATAGACTATAAGTAAATTCGACGGATGATCCTTAAAATTAACCGCTAAGATTGAGTGCAATTCGATGGATGATGAAAAAATTACCCAGAGTAATAATTGATATTTCGATGGATGATATAATTCAACGGATATTCACTTTCAACGGATAATGAACATCCGTCGAGATACAAATTCTGACTTAGTCAAAATTTTGTCCAAGAAAGAGAATAAAAAATTTTACACTAGCTACATTTTAATTTACTTAGTCATCAAAATAGATTAGAAGTAATTAAGCATACCTAACTCACTTACCAACTTAGTGAAGGTGGATTCGTCAAGTGGTTTGGTAAAGATGTCTGCAAGTTGTTTTCCACTTGGAACAAAATCAAGTTCCACAATACCATTCATAACATGCTCTCTAATGAAGTGGTACATGATGTCAATGTGCTTGGTCCTTGAATGTTGTACTGGATTTTAAGTGATGGCAATAGCACTCGTGTTATCACATAAAATATGAATCCTATTAACTTCAGCTATAGAAGTATAAACTAAATTTTGCATTTTACTGAACCAGGATACTAGCTTGTTTCCTAGAAATTGACAGGTTCCTGTTGTACTTTTTCTATCAATTTTACAACCTGCATAATCTGCATCTGAATAACCAGTTAGATCAAAGCCAAAATCTCTAGGGTACCAAATGCCAAGTTTTGGTGTTCCCTAGAGATATCTGAAAATTCTCTTAATAGTTATTAAATGAGATTCTCTAGGATTAGCCTGAAATCTAGCATAAAGATAAGTAGCAAACATAATATCTGGCCTACTAGCTGTTAAATATAACAGTGAGCCAACCATGCCTCTATAACTTGACATGTGCACAGACTTTTCAGTAGTGTTTAATTCAAGTTTAGTTGCAGTGGCCATGGGAGTTTTTGCATAAGTGTAATCCATTAGATCAAACTTCTTCAAAAGATCATATATATATTTGGTTTGACTAATGAATATTCCATCACTAACTTGCTTAACTTGTAAACCAAGAAAGTAAGTTAGTTCTCCCATCATGCTCTTTTCATATTTACTTTGCATCAATTTGGCAAACATTTTGCTAAGTTTTTCATCTGTAGAGCCAAATATAATATAATCTACATAAATTTGAACAAGTTTACTAGAGCCATTAACATTTCTAAAGAATAAGGTTTTGTCAACAGTACCTCTAGTGAAGTGATTTTCTAAGAGAAACTTTAACAAATTATCATACCAAGCTCTAGGTGTTTGCTTCAGTCCATAAAGTGCTTTCTAAAGATAGTAGACATATTCTGGAAAATTTGGATCTTCAAAACCAGGATGTTGACTTACATAGACTTCCTCCTTCAAATCTCCATTTAGAAAGGCACTTTTAACATCCATTTGATAGACTTTGAAATTGGCATGGGATGCGTAGGCTAAGAAAATTCTGATGGCTTCAAGTCTTGCAACAGGAGCAAAGGTTTCATCAAAATAAATTCCTTCTTTTTGACAATAGCCCTTAGCAACCAATCTAGCTTTGTTCCTGACAACTATGTCATTTTCATCCATCTTGTTTCTGAATACCCACTTAGTATCAATAGGATTCTTTCCTTTAGGTTTAGGTACGAGCTTCCATACTTTATTTCTTTCAAATTGGTTTAGCTCATCTTGCATAGTTAAAACTCAATCAGGGTCCAACAGAGCTTCTTCTACCTTTTTAGGCTCTTCCTGAGATAGAAAGCTGCTATATTGACATTCATCTTGAGCTGCTTTCCTTGTTTGCACTCTTGAAGATGCATCACCAATGATTAGTTCAAATGGGTGATCTCTAGTCCATTTTCTTTGTTGAGGTAGATTAAATCTAGATGAAGAGGCCTCATTGTTATCTTGATTTGTGACAGAGTTTTAATTAGAAGAAACTCCCCCTGAGTTTGTGGATCTCTGACTTCAAGTTGGGGTCCTTTTTGATTATAATCTGTATTGACCCTCAAATTTTATTGATGATTCAACGGATGTTGAATTTTGTCTTTCGACGGATGATACACTTGGTCTTTCAACGGATGTTGAATTATGTGCTTCATTAGTTGTAGATTTTTCTATATTTTCCTTAGAAATTGGTTCTTGATCACTTTCATCATCACTGTCTTCACAAACCATCTTAACATTGTCAAATTTGAGGCTTTCATGGAAATCCCCATCTTGCAGTCCTTCAATCTTTTTATCATCAAACACAACATGAACAGACTCCATAACAATGTTGGTTTTAGATTGTAGACTCTACATGCTTTTCCAAAATCATTCCCAACAAAAATGCCTTCATCTGCTTTGGCATCAAACTTCTCATGCTGATCAGTTTGATTCCTTAAGATGTAACATTTACAGCCAAAGACATGAAGAAAGTTTAGTGTTGGCTTCTGATTCTTGAACAATTGGTAGGGTGTCATGCATTTTACTTGATCGACCAAGGAAATATTCTGAGTGTAGCATACAGTATTTAAAGCTTCAGCCCAAAAGTATGTTGGTAACTCTGATTCTTCCAACATTTTCCTTGCAGCTTCAATAAGAGATCTATTTTTCCTTTCCACCACACCATTTTGTTGTGGAGTTCTTGCTGCTGATAATTCATGCATGATCCCATTCTCTTCACAAAATGATCTCATCACAGAATTCTTGAACTCAGTTCCATTGTCACTCCTGATTCTTCTTACTTTGAACTTGTTATGGATTAAAAACTAATATATATAATTGCTGTATTTATTGCTAAGATTCGGGAGCTCAAGGCCTTTAATGGCTGCTCTCGTGTTTCGTGGCTCGATCTGCCTTTACGAGATGCCTACGTATCTCCGTGAATTAGAGAATCAAGCCAAAAAACGTAGTTCTGATTTGTGGGGTGATGCCCCTTATATAGATGTTGGGAGTCCTTGAATTGGACTTGGTATAGGAGACTTGGTGGGCAAGTCTCATAATTAGAATGGACTTTGGAGTCCTAGATAGTAGGAAACTGATTCCTTATCCTTTTAGGTCCCCTAGAGGCTAATCTACAAGGATTTATATCCTTGTCGGGACTCTTCTCAATAGCTGATTTTTCCCTTATTAATTAATTACGAAATTAATTAATAATCAGGGTTTTTGGGCCTTCTTTGTTCCATCAGGCCTAATCTGGTCCATCAGGCCTGATTAACGTGTTAACCTTTCTGGTCTGAATATACATCTTCTTATTGGGCCTAGCAGCCCGTACCTTGTACAATTGATGCAATATTTAATTATATAATCAGGATTTATTTATCCCTATCATTTGCCCCCCAACTTTTGGGAAACATTGATTAGGTTTCGCAGAAGTTAAGTCTATTCATTCCCTTACAGGGTTTCGTTTTTGCGTAAAGTGTGGAGCGACCTACACATTTACAACGATTTTTCCTTTAATTCAGGAATTATCTTAGTTTCCAGGAATTTTTCCCTCATTTTCTGGATTTTTCCCTCATTTTCTGGATTTATCCTTATTTTTCTGGATTTTTCCCTCAATTTTCTAGATTTTTCCCTTAATTTTCTGGATTTTTCCCTTAATATTTGGGATTTATCCTTAATTTTCTGGATTTTTCCCTTAATTTCTGGGATTTATCCTTAATTTCTGGGATTTATCCTTATTTTTCTGGATTTTTCCCTAATTTTCTGGATTTATCCTTTAATTTTCTGGATTTATTCCTTATTTCTGAAAATATTAACATTTTTCAGAAAATATTTAAGGAATTTCCTTATTTTTCTGGATTTTTCCCTAATTTCTGGGATTTATCCTTTAATTTTCTTGATTTATTCCTTATTTCTGAAAATATTAACATTTTTTAGAAAATATTTAAGGAATTTCCTTAATTTTCTAGATTTTTCCCTAATTTCTGGGATTTATCCATTAATTTTCTGGATTTATTCCTTATTTCTGAAAATATTAACATTTTTCAGAAAATATTTAACGAATTTCCTTATTTTTCTGGATTTTTTCCTAATTTCTGGGATTTATCCTTTAATTTTCTGGATTTATTCCTTATTTCTGAAAATATTAACATTTTTCAGATAATATTTAACGAATTTCCTTATTTTTCTGGATTTTTTCCTAATTTCTGGGATTTATCCTTTAATTTTCTGGATTTATTCCTTATTTCTGAAAATATTAACATTTTTCAAAATATATTTAAGGAATTTCCTTAATTTTCTGGATTTTTCCCTAATTTCTGGGATTTATCCATTAATTTTCTGGATTTATTCCTTATTTCTGAAAATATTAACATTTTTCAGAAAATATTTAAGGAATTTCCTTATTTTTCTGGATTTTCCCTAATTTTCTGGAATTTATCCTTTAATTTTCTGGATTTATTCCTTATTTCTAAAAATATTAACATTTTTCAGAAAATATTTAAGGAATTTCCTTAATTTTCTGGATTTTTCCCTAATTTCTGGGATTTATCCATTAAGTTTCTGGATTTATTCCTTATTTCTGAAAATATTAACATTTTTCAGAAAATATTTAAGGAAATTCCTTATTTTTCTGTAATTTTTCAGATTTTTTTTTATATATAAAAATTTCGACCAGGAATCCATTCGACCAGGATCCTGGTCGAATTAACCTTCAGATTGCCCTGGTCGACAGGGTTTCGGGCAGGATGCTTTCGATCAGGAATCCTGGTCGAATTTCGACCAGGATTTCCTCCCTTCGGTCAGGATTCTATTTTGATCAGGATTTTCTTCTTTCGGTCAGGATTCAATTTCGATCAGGATTTTCTTCTTTCGGTCAGGATTCAATTTCGATCAGAATTTTCGGTCAGGATCTCCATTTTTGACCGAATTAACCCCATTTTGGTTGCCCGGGTCGACGCCAATTCGGGCTCGAAGATTTCGATCAGGAATTCTTCACAATTTCTGGTCGAATTAGTCCTGGTCCTGGTCGAATTAAGGCCGTTTTTTACCCCTGATCGACAGGGTTTCGACCTCAGGCCATTCGACCAGGATTTCTTCGTGTTTTCTGGTCGAACAGGTCAGGAATATATACATATATATATATATATTTTTATTTATTTGCATACACTTGGATTTGGGCCCTTAAACCTGGGCTGAATTTGTTGGGCTGATCTTTGGGCTTATTTTTTCAACAGGGCTTTGGCTCATGGGCCTGATATAACCCTTTTTAAATATAGTGGGCCTTATCCCTGGGCCTCCAACTTCAATTATCTGGGCCCTTTTCTGGGCTTGTTTCTTATTGGGCATCTTTTCCACAGGCCTTGTTAATTGGGCCCCTAGTTCTGGGCTTTTCAAACATTTGGGCTTCCTTGGGGCCATTTTTTTTTACAGGCTTTTCAATTGGGCCCCTTGTTTTTCCTGGTTTTTTGAAGATAATACTCACATATATTTTCTTCCAGATTTTGGACCCTGGTGCAGGGCTTTGATTTGAATATTTGGGCCCTTATCTGGGCTTGATATATTTTTTTAGGCCCAATAATATTTAATTTCATTATTTTTCCTGAACTGGGCTTTTATTTTGGGTCAAACCTTTCACTGGGCTCTCTTCGGGTCAAACCTCTTACTGGGCTCTTATTTATGGGCTCCAAAGCCCAAGATCCATGACATACCTGAATATTTAATTCATCCAGAAATTTTGTCAACTTTCATATTTTGGGTCCTAGTATTGGGCTTCCTTCAGGGTCACGATTTTTCGACAAGAATTCTGACCTTTTCGGTCAGGAATTACGTTTTTGACCGAATTATCCCCTGCTTTTGTTCCTGGTCGTAGTTTTTTCGACCAAGAATATTTGATCAGGAATATAGCATGTATCCTGATCGAATTGGGTCAGGAATAATTTCTCTTTTCTTTGGGGGGTCATTTATTTCCTGGGCTTTCTTTTCACATTTTCTAACTTGGAAGTTTTTGCTGGGCCTTTCAAACACTTGGGCCCTTAACTGGGCTTGATTATTTTTTCAGACTGGGCCCTTAACTAGGCTTGATTATTTTTTCAGATGTGGATCTTTTATTGGGCTTTCATAATCCCATGCCTAGCAACATTTGAGTTGGGCCTTCTCTCTTTTTTTTTTACTTGTAGCATTCTCTTGCCTTATATCTTTGTTTGTTGAACTTTATGCTTTCACCTTGTGCACTTAGTGTACTTGCCATGCCAACATACTTCGAAAAACTCTACGAATTTCTTAAACTGTTGGGAATTAGGATTCATCCCTTGCATAAGTCTTAATGATCCTCAAAATAAAACTAGAACATGTAGTCCTAAGCAAGCAAAGCTTCAAGGTGCTTTTCAACCTACTTGTCATCTTGGCAAGTGAGAATTGCGCTCAACCAATTTACACATAGTAAATCTTTAGGTTTTATGCATGCCAAGTCCTCGGGACTTCAAAGCCATCCATAGTCTCGAGCTTGTAGGTTCCTCTACCTTGAACACTCTTGACCTTGTACGGCCCTTACCAATTTGGGGCAAGTTTCCCTTTCTGCCCTACACTAGAAGCTTCCACCTTCCTCAAGACTAAGTTACCCTGTTTGAAGAACCTTTCTTTAACCTTTAGGTTGTAGTAGAACGAAGCCTTTTTCTGATATTCCACTATCTACGCATGTGCCACATCTCGCACTTCATCAATTAGATCCAGGGCTAACCTCTGCCCTTCCTCATTTTCTTCTGCATTGAAAGCCTG
This sequence comes from Apium graveolens, assembly GCF_009905375.1. Taxonomy (NCBI): domain Eukaryota; kingdom Viridiplantae; phylum Streptophyta; class Magnoliopsida; order Apiales; family Apiaceae; genus Apium; species Apium graveolens. The sequence goes on from NC_133654.1 coordinate 111,156,127, forward strand.
AATCCTTGGAGAAGAATGTGATATCTCTACTGGAACTACTGCTTCTGCCCCATATGCCAACATGAAGGGAGTTGCTCCTGTCGTGACTCTACAGGTAGTCCTGTAGGCCCATAATATTGGAAGTATTTCATCCACCCAATTATTTCTTGACTTCTCGATCCTCTTCTTTAGTCCATCTAGGATTATCCGATTTGCTACCTCCGCTTGCCCATTGGCTTGCGGGTGAGCCACAGAGGTGAACCGTAGCTCAATTTCGTTTTCTTCACAATACTTCTTGAATTCCTCATTGTTGAATTGTGTTCCATTGTCAGTGACGAGGATACGGGGAATTCAATATCGGCACATAATGTTTTCCCACAGGAATTGTGCAACCTGCTTAGTTGTGATTTTGGCCAAGGGTTTGGCTTCGATCCACTTGGTGAAATAATCAATGGCTACAATCAGAAACTTCCTTTGTGCCGTGGCCATAGGAAAAGGCCCTAGAATATCCATCCCCCACATAGCAAAGGGAATAGGTGAGTTGATAGAGGTCAGCATTTCGGGGGGTTGTCTAACAACTGGTGCATGCTTCTGACAGCGATCACATTTCTTCACATATTCTTTGGCATCAGCCATCATTTTTGGCCAATAGAAGCCTAAATGGGTTATCTCATGAGCTGAGTCCCTGCCCCCCAAGTGTTGTCCACAAATACCTTCATGCACTTCCTCAAGAGTCAAGCGTGCCTCATCGGGCCTGAGACACCTCAAGTAGGGAACCACGAAAGATCTTTTGTAAAGAATCCCATCTATCAAAGAGTACCTTAGTGCTCGAACAGTTAACTTCCGTGCTTCAGTTGCATCACTTGGCAACCAACCGGTTTGAATGTGAGCCTTGATAGGATCAATCCATGACGCCCCCAGGCCTATGGGTGCCACAAGCTTAACATCTATGCTCCGTGTCTTCAAAATACGGAAGTACACACTTCCCGAACTTTCTTCAATCTCAGATGAAGCAAACTTTGATAGCGCATCTGCCTTAATATTTTCTTCCCTTGGAATGTGTTCAACATGGCATTCATTAAATTGGGTCATCACAGCCCTTACTAGGTGTACATACTTAGCCATCGTATCATCCCTTGCCTCAAATTCTCCCTTTACCTGGGATATGATCAGCTTTGAGTCTCCGCGGACCTTTAAGTTTTTGACTCTAAGTGTCCCAGCTAGACCAAGGCTAGCTATCAGGGCTTCATATTTTGCCTCATTATTTGTGGTTGGGAAGTCTAGCTTCATAGCATACTCAATCAAGAACCCATCAGGGATTTGCAAAACCAATCCTGCTCCACTGGAGTTTGTTTTTGATGCTCCATCAAAATAGAGAACCCAATATTCTTTCTCATCCTTCTCTTTGCCCCCATTACCGACTCCCTTGTCTTGAGGTATGGCATCTTCTTGCCCCCCCGACTTCTTGGTTGGGTATAGTACATTCCACCACGAAGTCAGCTAGTGCCTGGGCTTTTATTGTCGTACGTGGCTTATACTTGAGATCGAACTCTCCCAGCTCTATTGCCCACTTAATCAATCTTCCACTTGCCTTGGGACTGTGAATGACATTTCTCAGTGGCTGATTTGTCAGCACCTCAATCTGATGAGCCTGAAAGTATGGACGCAGTTTTCTCGAAGCCATTACCAAGGATAGAGCAAACTTCTCAATAGTTGAATAATTCAATTCAGCACCATGCAAAATTTTGCTGACATAGTATACGGGTTTCTGGACTTTCAGTTCCTCCTTAACCAACACCGCGCTCAAGGCGCTCTCTGAAACAGCCAAGTACAAGAATAAAACTTCACTCAGAACTGGCTTGGCCAACAACGGGGCCTGGCCCATATACTTCTTTAACTCTTCAAATGCCCTCTAGTTTTCCTCACTCCATACAAAGTCTTTGATGTTCTTTAGTGACTTAAAGAATGACAAGCACTTGTCTACTGACTTGGAGATGAATCGTCCTAGCGCAGCAACCCTTCCTGTGAGCTTCTGAACATCCTTGATAGTTTTTGGTGGTTCCATGTCCAGGATCGCCTTTATTTTATCGGGGTTAGCCTCAATTCCCCTTTTTGAGACCATCAATCCCAAGAATTTTCCAGATCCTACTCCGAAAGCACACTTCGTAGGATTCAACATCATCTTGTGGTACCTCAGGACCTCAAAAGCTTCCCTCAAATGGGTTATGTGATCAGTCTTAACTAGACTCTTGACTAACATGTCATCAACATAGACTTCCATAGTCTTACCAATGAGATCCTTAAAAATTTTGTTTATCAACCTTTGATAGGTGGCTCCTGCATTCTTGAGACCAAACGCCATAACAAGATAACAATAAACACCAAAGTCAGTGATAAATGATACCTTTGGAATGTCATCCTTATGCATTTTGATCTGGTTGTATCCGCTAAATCCATCCATGAAACTCAGCATCTCATGTCCAGTAGTGGCATCAATCAAAGTATCAATTCTAGGCAGCGGAAAACAGTCTTTAGGGCATGCATCATTCAGGTCAGTAAAGTCTATACACATCCTCCACTTTCCATTAGCTTTCTTCACCATTACCGGGTTTTCTAACCATTCCGGAAATTGAATCTCAATAAAACCAGCCTCTAAGAGCTTTTCTACCTCCTGTCTTATAGCTTCTTGTCTTTCCGGGGCAAAATTTCTTTTCTTTTGTTTCACGGTTTTCCGGCTTGGATCCACATTTAACTTGTGAGTAATCAGCTCCGGGTTTATGCCTGGCATATCAGCTGCTGACCATGCAAATACATCACTATTTTCTTGCAAAAATTCCACCAATTTCCCTCTAAGGGGCTCCTTTAACGTGGCTCCAATGAAAGTCATCCTCTCAGACTTCTCGGGGTCTAAAGGAATAGAAACCAAGTCTTCTGCTGGCTTTCCTCTCTTCTCATCATTTTCTCGGACATCCATATCTTCAATAGGAAGAACCTGCCTCCCGACTCCATCTGCCCTCAAAGAGGCCACATAACAGCTTCTAGCCATTTTTTGATCTCCTCTCTCTTCTCCAATCCCGTTTCGGGTGGGAAACTTCATGACTGAGTGGTAGGAAGAGGGGACTGCCTTGAAAGCATGTATCCCTGTTCTACCCATGATAGCATTATAAGTTGAACTAGCCTTTACCACTACGAAATCCAGCATCTGCGTTGCTTGCCTTGGTTCCGTACCTATGGTGGTTGGCAACTTGATTATCCCTTCTACAGGACACTTTACTCCAGCAAATCCATATATCGGCATGTCGGTAGGTGTTAACTGGGAATCGTTATACCCCATCCTTAGAAAGGCGTCATTGAGCAAGATATCCACAGAAGCACCATTATCAACAAGAACCCTCTTGACCGGGCTGTTTCCTATTATAGGTGTTATGACCAGCGGGTCGTCATGAGGAAACTTGACTCCCTCTAGGTCAGAATCATCAAAAGCCAATGTTACTTCTGTCCTGGCCCTTTTCGGGGCTTCTCCTACAATATGCATAACCTCTCTAGTATATGCATTTCTGGAATTTTTGGACAATCCAGCAGCAGTTGGACCTCCAAAGATCGTGTTTATCTCATGCCCTCGAGGTCTCGGCCCTCCATAAATGGTGTTTATAACTGGTCCTCTAGGTTGGGGGTTTCGCCCCTGGTCGTCTTGGTCCCTCCTACGATCTTCAAAGTTCTTCCTTCCACTATTATTCCTGTCCTCTCCTTCTCCAGTGTATTTGTTCAATTTCCCTTTTCGAATGAGGAACTCAATTTCATCCTTCAATTGTCTATACTCATCGGTGTCATGGCCAACATCTTTGTGAAACCTGCAGTACTTGCTCTTATTTAGCTTGGCGGGATCAGCCTTCAAGGGCTTAGGCCAGCGAATATCTCTGTCTTTCTCAATCTCCATCAAAATCTGACTTCTAGGAGCATTCAGCTTAGCGTATTCAGTGAACTTTTGCCCAGGTCCTCCCTTCTTGGGGGTTGAATCAGGATTTTGTTCAGTCCTAGGATACTTGTCCTTAGCGATATACTCCAGATCAGTTTTTCGCTTCTTGCCTCCAGTGGGCTCATTACTTACTACGGTCTTCCTCATGCTTTCTTCAACCTTGATATACTTCCCTGCCCTTTCCTGGAGCTGCAACATATTTTCAGGGGGACGTTTGGCCAAGGACATCTTGAAAAACTCATCCCTAGTTCCTTGTTGCAGTGCTATCATGGCTACCTTATCATCAAGGTCTGGGACTTTTAAAGCCTCCTTTATAAAACGATTCAGGTAGTCTCTCAAAGATTCCTTTGCTCCTTGCACAATACTCATGAGAGATGCTGAACTTTTCTCATGGACTCTCCCACTGATGAACTGCTTAATAAAAGCCTGACTTAACTCCCTGAACGATCCAATAGAGTTTGGGGGCCAGCGACTGTACCATCTTTGAGCCATACCCGACAGGGTTTGAGGGAAGGCCCGACACTTTATAGCATCATTCACGGGTTGCAGCAGCAGTGCATTAGAGAATGTCCTAACATGATTTGCGGGGTCTCCCGTGCCATCATAGGCTTTGATAGTGGGCATCTTGAATTTCCTTGAGATATGGGCATTCATTATCTCTTCTGTGAAGGGCGGAGTTGGATCATCAGGATCTCCAAGGGGGAGTAGGTTGCTTGGATCAGATCTTGGGACAACAGCCCTTCTTTGTACCGGACCATCCAAGTCTATGACAGGAGGAGGATTTCTCCCCCTAGGAGGTATCAGGGGTCTGGTGGCCTGGTGAGCCTCCAAATCACGCCTCAGCCTTTGGATCTCGGCCTCATGAGCCCTGATCCTTTCCTGCACTTCTTGGGGATTCGCCCCTGGGGTGCTTTGAGGGCGTTGCCTTTCATCGGCCATTGGCTCCTTGCCAGGACGCCTCCTTCTCGGGGCCACTTCATCATCCGAAGATTCGGAGTCTCTCTCAGTGTAAGGACCAGAAAATTCCCGATCCTCAGGGATAGGACCCAAACCTCGTATATAGGGGGGCGACTGCCCTCGTGCTTCGCTTCGCCTAGCATATCCGCTTCCTCCAACCTCAGGGTGAAGGGGCATCCCATAAGGGGGGTTAGTAGTAACAATAGTTGAATATTCATACCCGACGGGTCGAGAATTCACAGGTATATGTACTTGTTGAACTTGAGGATTCGTACCTTGAATAGTCGGGGGAGTTGTCCCTTGTGGCTGAGGTTGAGTTGCCCCTGTCTGGGCTTCCCCTTGAGCAGATGCATAAGTTGAGTGGGGAGGAATCTCCACGGTTGACGAAATTACCTGAGTTGTCCCTTATGGTGTTCCTTCCTCCAGAGCTTTAATTGTTCTCCGTGTTCTCGCCATGGTTGTTGTTGTGCTCTTCCCACAGACGGCGCCAAATGTTATGGATTAAAAACTAATATATATAATTGATGTATTTATTGCTAAGATTCGGGAGCTCAAGGCCTTTAATGGCTGCTCTCGTGTTTCGTGGCTCGATCTGCCTTTACGAGATGCCTACGTATCTCCGTGAATTAGAGAATCAAGCCAAAAAACGTAGTTCTGATTTGTGGGGTGATGCCCCTTATATAGATGTTGGGAGTCCTTGAATTGGACTTGGTATAGGAGACTTGGTGGGCAAGTCTCATAATTAGAATGGACTTTGGAGTCCTAGATAGTAGGAAACTGATTCCTTATCCTTTTAGGTCCCCTAGAGGCTAATCTACAAGGATTTATATCCTTGTCGGGACTCTTCTCAATAGCTGATTTTTCCCTTATTAATTAATTACGAAATTAATTAATAATCAGGGTTTTTGGGCCTTCTTTGTTCCATCAGGCCTAATCTGGTCCATCAGGCCTGATTAACGTGTTAACCTTTCTGGTCTGAATATACATCTTCTTATTGGGCCTAGCAGCCCGTACCTTGTACAATTGATGCAATATTTAATTATATAATCAGGATTTATTTATCCCTATCAGAACTCAAGATGATTTTTAACTTGCCTTAAGTGATTGATGATGATTTCACTAGCTTCATCTTTGGATTTTAGAAAATATGTCCAAGAGAACTTTGAGAAATCATCCACAATTACTAGGCAATATTTTTTCTTTGAGATGGACAACATATTGACTGGTCCAAACAAATTCATGTTCAATATTTGAGTTAAGCTTCTTTCTGAATGATGCCTTGATTTGCTTTCCTGTCTGACATGCATCACACAGTCCAACCTTTGAGAATTCAACTTGAGGGATACCTCTTACGGTTATTCCCTAACAATACAACAAGAATTATAGAAGGGGGTTGAATGTAATTCTGGCTTCTGTTTCAAGATTTAAAAACAGTTCTTAACTCGACAGATATATATGTGTTTTGATTTGCAAAGTGTGGAATGAAAGGAATAAATAAATCAAACACAAAGTAATAAAAACACAAGTCTTTAAAACTTTCTGGTGGATTTTAATGTATCCACAAGAGATATATATATACATATATATATATATATATATCAATTTGAGAACTCTGTGAAGCTCAAATTGGCTCACAGCTGCTTTATAAGTTGAACAAGCAAGCTATAGAGAAATTCTTGACAAATATAGTTTTTTTTATTTCTCTCCTAAAATGTGTTTGCTTTTTTTTTCTTCTACTAGCTACTCTTGGTTTATATATCACCAAGTTTACATGGTAATAAGACAGGATAATTAAACAAAACATATCCAGTCTAACTCCATGCTGCTTCATTACTCTATTCCAGCATATTTGAAAATCTTCATAACTTGCATGGAAATGGTAATGCTTCTTTGTTCTCAATTTCCTGCTAAACAGGCTGCCACATTCCTTTTGCAAACACCCAACGCATGTGACTGTGTTGTCACTGTCAACAGATATTTGAATAATCATCCGTCGGGTACATGCTTGTTATCCGTCGGGTAGCTTTGTTGATCATCCTTCGGGTAGCTTTGTTGATCATCCGTCGGGTAGCTATTTGACACTCGACTCCGTTTCACTTATGCAGAATTACAAGACATCTCATATTTACAATTAATCAACCTATTCTGCATATTTACTAGTAGTCAACATGACTCATAAGCTCCTAAAGAATCTACACAAAGTTGTTTGCAGAAATGTCCTACAATACTTATTATTACATAAGTTACTCACTCGATGGATGTCAAATCATCATCCACCGGGACTATATTGAATCATCCGTCGGGACCATATTTGATCATCCATCGAGTGCTACAAAATTCACTAAGTTAAATCTACTCAGGTGTTTTGTATAATTTAACATCAAGTTCACAACATATTCCTAACAATCTCCCCCAATTTATGTCTACCGGTATTGTAACCATAAATTAAGAAAAACTTGATGATAACAAAACACTCTAAGAATACAGATTAAAAATAGTTGATAAAACTGATAAGTGCTGCAATATTTACTGAAAATTGAACAATGTAAAGTATACAAAGAATAGCTCACAATCATTATCAAGGTGCTCCTCTAGTCTGAGCAGATAAGTTTATTTCCTTGATTGTCTAGGTTTCTTCCCAAGCCTCCTGTTGTTCTCTTCTATCTGGTTTTGGAGTTGTCTGTGGAATTCAAGTTCATCAGCTTCTGAGAGATCTAGCATTCCTTGCATTTCCAATAGAGTCTCATTGCTAGAGATACTCAACTGGTCCTCCAATCTGAAAAATCTTCTAACTCCTTTTTCATACCTGAATTCCATCAACCAATAAGGCCTCAAATGCACTCTCTTTCCTGTGAAGAGAATTAACAGAGTTTTTGGAAGTGCATCTTTGGCTCTATTACTCCTCAGCTCCTCAATCTTCTTTAGAACTAATCTTCTAGCAGTCACATTGTACCCAAAGTTCTTTTTGAATGATGAGTATATCTTTATTAAAACATATTAAATTTCTAGAAGGATCCTGTGAAGTGGCCATATGATCTCTTTTCCTCCCTTGTATTTGAATACCAGCCTTTCAAGGAGATGTCTATGAGCATCAATTCCTCTCACTTCTTCCAACTCACTTAAGTAGAGGTTTATGTCAGAGAACTCCTTGATGTCACTGATATATAACATATCTCCCTTGTTGACTATATATTGAGGTTTGATTAGGGTCTTGGATCTAAGAGTCGATGGTTTTACTTTCTTGCTAGCTCTAATCTTTGTCTTCTTTGGCTTGAAGATAGGAAAGTTCAGCTCAGGAATTGGCAAACTGTCCCAGTCCACTGGCTCATCCTTTGGAATTATGGGCTTACCATGAATATTCCTAGTTGGATCCACCACCTTGAATTCTTCAAATACCAGTGAGGGTTTTAATATTTGAGTTGAAGTTGTTAACTTTTTAGGAATATTTTCTCCCATTTCTTCATCACTAAAGTCCAATTTTCTCTTGGAATGGAGCTTCTATCTGAATCTTTTTTTCTGTTGTGGTTCTTCTTGCACTTTCTGATCCTTAGGTTCAGCAATTACAGTTGGTTGTGCAGGAATTTCTGTTATGGTTTTTACAGCTTGAAGCTTGGCCAAGATAGCAGCTTGCTTCTTCTTTTGTTTAAGCTTTTTAGCATCCAGAGCAGCTTGCTTCTTTTCTTTCCTGATTATTTCTTACTCTTCCTTCTTAGCTTCCACAAATATGGGGTGTCCAGCCACCACACAAATTTCCTTACCATTTCTATAAATCTTGGCTAATCTTCTTTTGAGTGCTGAATCAGCTGGATCTTTGTAAAAGGCAATCGACCTAGCCAACAGCTTCTTCTCATCTGGTCTAGGTGTCTCATACACAATATCCATAGGATTTTTGTCTGGAAACTTTGATTAATTCCTTTTAGGCCTCATGATTAGATCTACTTTTGGAGATTTCATGCAAGATGTTTGGCCTTTTCTAGATAATTCATACTCATTTCATTCACAAAAATGTTCTTGACTTGAGAGTGATGAATGAATATTTTATCCAGATTCTGAATTGGCCCAAACTTTTGTTAAATTTATGCATCTATTTTCCTCCATTTTTCTTTTAACTTTTTCTCAGTTGCTGCTACATCATTCTTTAGCAGTTTGTCATCTGTGTTTAGTTTTGCTGCTGCCAGATTTTTATGTCAATGCTGTCCATGACTGGTGGCTTTGTGAAAGTAATTGTTGGAACAATTACTTTGCTGACTTGTATATTGAGCTGTTTCTCCCCCTCACTTGAGCCTTTCTCCCACTTTTTGTTAGCATCAAGTTGTTGACTGGGAGGGAGTTGAGCAGCCACCAATTGTTGAAGTAGAGCAGTCTGAGTTTCTTGATTAGTGAGTATCTTGGCCATTGACTTCTCTACATCAGATAATCTTGAGTCCATGGCCTCAACTTTTCTATTGAGATCAGCCTCCTTCCTTAGCTTTTGAGCTATTTCATTCATGGTGGTTCTAGGAATTCTAGCATCCAACCTTGCTATGAAATCCTGTTTTACTTCAGAAATTTCTTGCTTGTTTTCATCCACACTCTGACTGTGTTGGAGGGCTTGAATTTTGTGCAGTTGGAGTGCTTCAAGGTGAGCTATGAGTAGCTTCTTTGTGCTAGCATTAGTAGATGCTTGAATGGTTGTTTGGGTGTCATGGATCAGCTTGAATAGTGTTGATTGGAGATGTGAGTAGGAACATTCTTTTGTTAGCATCCAGGTAGGAATATCTGCATCTCCCCATATGCTCATGCTGTCTTCCTCATCATCCCCACCAGCATCCCCAAATGAGTCTTCAGCCAGTTCAAAATCACTGCCAGTGGTGGAAGGCATAGCAGTGATTGTATCCTTTGCTCTTTAAAGAGATTGTGTAGTGTACACCAAATTTAGCATCCTTTCAGCCTCCTCATTGCCCTGCACAGCTAGAGTTTGGTAAGTTGTAACAGGATGAGTAAATGTCTCAGCATTCAGGGAAATAGAATCTATGACAACTTAATATTCTTGCTGAAATAGCCTTTCCCTTTCCCTATCATTGAGACACATTGACTCACTTACAAAGGATTTCATCCTTATTACTCTTGTACCTACTTTTCTCTCATGATCTCTCTCTTTTTGCATCAAGGGCTCCCCTAGGCTTCCCACCCTTACACCCTCACCTTCACCATCTAAGGTGGGACTCCTTTCACTCACTTTTGCTAGTCCTAAAGAAATGGACTACATGGATTCACTCTTATTCTCTTCTTTTTCCTGGGAGCAACCCAACCTCTCACTCAATTCACTCCCTTTCCTCAGCCCTGAGAGTGATTGTACTACTACTAAGTCTTCTGCACTTATGAGTATTAAAGAAATTTTAAGTTGTGCAGAGACAACCGACGGATGAGGAATATACATTGCGATATTAGTTTGGCTATCCGATGGATGACTACTGTTAGGCTTATCCGTTGGGATACAATCACTACTCGACGGATGATGAATATCCATCGGGATAGAAGAAATGAATGAGTTTGGAGTGGAGACTATTGTAGACTCTTTGCAGATTGATGAAAATTTTGACATAGATGTCTCAACAGACTCAGAAAGAAATGGCAAATGAGCCAACAAATCATCTAAAAGATGATGCTCACTTGATTGGATTTTTGGCTTCTCTACAAGGGTTAAAGATAGAGAATTTGGAAGTGATGTATTTATCATGTCAATATCCAGTGAGTGTGTGAGAGAATTTGGTGTATCGGGTGCTTTAATTATTAGAGATTTTGGCTGTGACTCCACATTTATTGGAGCCACATCAATCTGACTTTGAGATGGTGCAGTGACTTGGTCTTTAGCACCAGTTTGCACTGGTTGTGTGCCCTGTTCATCCCCAAGGGTTTTTTATCTTTTCTTTCTAGCATAAGTTTGTGGTGAGCTAGTGTCCCTACCCCTCTTGGCCTGTGCTCCTGGTTGGGAGCTTATTTCAATAGTAACATCCTTTTGGGAGGATGAAACTAGAATTGAGCTTATTTTCTTATTAACAACCACAGTTTGTTGGGAAACTGTTGTGTGGCTAGGTTTGGGTACACTCTTCTCACCAGCCTTATCCTTAGGGTTTCTTTGATTTTCACCCTGTCCCTCACCTTTCTCACTCACCTTCACACTCCCCTCTTTTTGTTTAGTGGATTTTGCAACTGGTTTCTTTTGAAAGAAACCATAGGGGGCTTTCTTAGATTTGGATTTTGAAATTATTGATTTGGTAGCTTGGGTAGGCATCTATTGGGTCATTGACTTAGATGCTATAGCTACATTAGAAGGCAAAGAAATGTGAAAGGTTGAAAAGTTGAGACAAAGGTGCTTACCTCACTTACCTGAGGTCCCTTTATGATTGGAAAATAGAATAAGGGCACCTCCTTGTGGTGATTTGATTTATTAAGATCTGCAATAATTCTTCTTTCTTGAACCCAACAATTCAGATTATTGGTTGGGTTCTCAATCACAATGTTCTCAATGAGATGGTTAGCAAGCATTATAAGGAATCTAGCATAATAGAAATTTTTACCTCTCTTATTGAGTTCTCCTAACTTAAAGCCTAACTCAGACAAGACCAAGTCACTGAAATTAAAGTAATTATCAGTAACTAGCATGTAAAGCATGTTAAGCATAGAAATGTTAACAGAATCAAAGTTACTAATCTTGCCAGAGAATACCTTAGTTACCACATCACACAAAAAGCTACATTCCTTTCTAAGACCTAACCTCCTAATTTCACTTAACTTAGAGTTAGTAAGTGCATAGCCCATGGAATTTAGCATGTTAACTATATCAGTGTCTGTGTGTGGAGCAGTAACAGTATTATCATGAATTCTAAAGCATGCTTTGACAATGTCACTATTTATGCAAAACTGCTTACCTTTTATAGTGAATGTAATGGTCTTGTCAGTAGAGTTGTACACTGCAATTGTCCATATCTCCTCTACAACCTCACAATAGATAGTGGGAGATTCCAGCATACCATACCTCAGTTTGCAGTTCTTAACAAAATCCATCATCTTGTGGAACTCAACAGACTGTTAAATTTCCTTATTCACAAGAGCTGTGAAGTTGTTTATTTCATAGATATATCCAGTTTGAGACATGATTTTGACGACTGGAGCCATTGTTAGAGATTGGGAAATTTGCAGAGAAAGTATTTGCTTTTAAGGAAGAAAGAAGTTAGAGCAATTGAATCTTGAGAATGATAAAAGAGAAGAATAAAAAAAAGAATTATGCTTTTATACTATCTCAGAAACAAACTATCAAAAATAATAAAGTGAAATAAAGTAACCAATAAAAATTGCCCAAAATAACCGTTTAAAAAAAATAAACAGTAAAAATTCCTTCAATTATCCGTCGTGTTATGCTTACAAACTATAAGTATACTCGATGGATAATGTTTAGAGTTGTAAAGGCCAAGATTGAGACAATTCGACGGATGAGGATAAATCAGTTATCCGTCGAGTTATAAAATACTCCAGAAAAATAATTGATTTTTATTAACAATTAGTATACAGACGGATGACCAAACTCGATGGATAATGAGCATCCGTCGGGATGTAAATTTTGACTTAGCCAAAATTCCATCCATATCAGAAAAATCAATTAAATTTCTGGCAGCATTAAAACTTGCAAAAATATCTGAAATGATTCAGGAATAATTAAGCATACCTAACTCACTTACCAACCTTGAAAAGGTGGATCCATCAAGTGGCTTAGTGAATATGTCTGCAAGCTGCTTTTCCCTTGGAGCAAAATGAAGTTCCATAGTACCATTCATCACATGTTCCGTTATGAAGGGGTACTTGATGTCTATGTGCTTTGTTCTTGAATGCTGCACTGGATTTTCAGTGATGGCAATTGCACTTGTGTTGTTACAGAAAATAGGAATTCTATCCACTTGTAGACCATAGTCCAACAATTGGTTTTTCATCCACAAAATCTGTGCACAACAATTACCAGTAGCAATATATTCAGCTTCAGCTGTAGAAGTAGAAACTGAATTTTGCTTTTTACTGGACCAGGACACAAGCTTGTTCCCTAGAAATTGACAGGTTCTTGTTGTACTTTTTCTGTCTATTCTACTACTTGCATAATCTGCATCTGAATAACCAGTTAGATCAAAACCAGAATCTCTAGGGTACCAAATGCCAAGTTTTGATGTTCCCTTGAGATATCTGAAAATTCTCTTAATAGCTACTAGGTGAGATTCTCTAGGATTAGCCTGAAATCTAGCACAAAGACCAGTAGCAAACATTATATATGGCCTACTAGCTGTTAAGTACAGAAGTGAGCCAACCATGCCCCTATAGCTTGAAATATCCACAGAATTTTCAGTAGTGTTTAATTCAAGCTTAGTTGCAGTGGCCATGGGAGTTTTTGCAGATGTGCAATCCATTAGATCAAACTTCTTTAAAAGATCATGAATGTATCTAGTTTGACTAATGAATATTCCATCACTCACTTGCTTAACTTGCAAACTAAGAAAGTAAGTTAGTTCTCCCATCATGCTCATTTCGTACTTACTTTGCATCAATTTGGCAAACTTTTTGCAAAGTTTTTTATCTGTAGAGCCAAATATAATATCATCTACATAAATTTGAACAAGTATACTAGAGCCATTAACATTTCTAAAGAATAAAATTTTATCAACAATACCTCTTGTGAAGTGATTTTCCAAAAGAAACTTTGATAAAGTGTCATACCAGGCTCTAGGTGCTTGCTTCAGTCCATAAAGTGCTTTCAAAAGATAGTACACATGATTTGGAAAACTTGGATCTTTAAAACCAGGAGGCTGACTTACATAGACTTCCTCTTCCAAATCTCCATTTAGAAATGCACTTTTGACATCCATTTGATAGACTTTGAAATTGGCATGAGCTGCATAGGCTAAGGAAATTCTGATGGCTTCAAGTCTTGCAACATGAGCAAAAGTTTCATCAAAATCTATTTCTTCTTGTTGACAATAGCCCTTAGAAACCAGTCTATCTTTGTTCCTGACTACTATGCCATTTTCATCCATCTTGTTTCTGAATACCCATTTGGTGTCAATTGGATTCTTTCCTTTAGGCTTGGGTACTAGCTTCCATACTTTATTCCTTTTAAATTGGTTTAGCTCCTCCTGCATAGCTAAAATCCAATCAAGATCCAACAAAGCTTCTTCTACCTTCTTTGGTTCTTCCTTAGATAGGAAGCTGCTATATAGACATTCTTCTTGAGTTGCTCTCCTTGTTTGAACTCTAGAAGATGCATCACCAATGATGAGCTCAAAGGGGTGATCCTTAGTCCATTTGCTTTGTTGAGGTAGATTAGCTCTAGATAAAGAGGCCTCATTGTTTTCTTGATGTGTGACTGATTTTTGATTACTAAAAACTCCCCCTGAGTTTGTGAATCTTTGATTTGAGAAAGGGGAACTTTCTGTAAGTGACCTATTCTGACTTTCAGCTTCTCTTAATGACCCGACAGATGATACACTTTATGTCCCGACGGATGAAGCTGATTGTCTCCCGACGGATAAGGCAGATTGTCTCCCGGCGGATGAAGCATTTTTCTACTCGACAGATGTTGAATCATGTGCTTCATTAGTTGTAGATTTTTCTACATTATCCTTATTCACTATTTCTTGATCACTTTCATCATCACTATCATCACTAACCATCTCCACATTATCAAACTTGAGGCTTTCATGGAAATCTCCATCTTGCAGTCCTTCAATCTTTTTTTCATCAAACACAACATGTATTGATTCCATAACAATGTTGGTTCTTAGATTGTAGACCCTATTTTCCCACAACATATCTAACAAAAATTCTTTCATCTGCTTTAGCATCAAACTTCCCATCTTTATCAGTTTGATTCCTCAAGATAAAACAATTACATCCAAAAACATGAAGAAAATTTAGAGTTGGTTTCTTGTTCTTGAAAAATTGGTAGGGTGACATACACTTTGCTTGATTAATCAAAGAAATATTATGAGCGTAGCAGGCAGTATTCACCGCTTCAGCCCAAAACTATGTTGGTAACTTTGATTCTTCAAGCATTGTCCTTGCAGCTTCATTAAGAGATCTGTTCTTTCTTTCCACTACTCCATTTTGTTGTGGAGTTCTTGCTACAGAAAACTCATGCATTATCCCATTCTCTACACAAAATGATCTCATCACAGAATTCTTGAACTCGGTTCCATTGTCACTCCTGATTCTCCTTACTTTAAAATCAGGATAATTGTTGACTTTCTTTATGTGATTGATGATAATTTCACTAGCCTCATCTTTAGACTTTAGGAAATATGTCCAAGAAAACTTTGAGAAATCATCCACAATTACTAGGCAAAATATTTTCCTTGAGATGGACAACACATTGACTGGTCCAAATAAATCCATGTGTAGAAATTGTAAAGGTTCTTCAATTTTGAATCAAGCTTCTTTCTGAATGACGCTTTTATCTGCTTTCCTTTTTGGCAGGCATCACACAATTCATCCTTAGAAAACTCCACTTGAGGAATGCCTCTAACCAGTTCTTTCTTGACAAGCTCATTCATGGTCTTGAAGTTTAGATAAGGCAGCTTCTTGTGCCATAGCCAACTTTCATCTTTGTTAGATATATTTGAGATGTCATGTCTAATATGTTTCATGTTTAGTTTTCAGATCTTAACAAATAGGAAATATCAGTACTTACTGGAATCAATACTTACTGGAAGTCAGAACTTAAGGATATCAGAACTTAGATTATCAGAAGATAAATATCAGAAGATGGATATCAGAATTTAAGTACAAGAGGACTAACAGTTAAGGAAGGAAGCTGATTTACAGGAAAGAAGATCAAGACTAATATAAAAGAAGATATGCATGGAAAGAGTTAGAGGACTGAAAGAATTGTCTAAGATATCTGATTGATATATTTTAGGAGACAGAATTATATTCCATATTAATTAGAAGTTATCATGTAACTGTGTACTATATAAACACAGACATAGGTTTACACTATATGTGTTATCATTATCGAGACGATCATACATTGTAACCTAGCAGCTCTCGTGATATTTGTTCATCACTGAGAGAGAACAGTTCCATTATAACAGAGTTTATTATATCGAATATATATGTTTACTGTTACTTGTGTTCGAAATCGATTTGATTGTATTCTACACTTATTCAACCCCCTTCTACAGTGTTGTGTGACCTAACAATTGGTATAAGAGCCTATCTGTTAACACACATACATTAAAGATCCAAACAATCATATCTGAAGAAGAAGAAAATCCAACCAAGCCCACCAAAACTGAAGAAACTAAAAATACTCAAATCCACAGTCGATATAAGACTATTAGGGTTCCTATACTGAGACCTTCTGAGTATCCCATATAGAAAGTGAAGATGGCTATGTTTCTGGAAGCTATTGATCCAGAATACCTGGATCAGTAGTTGCAGATCAGAATCTTATCTCCAAAGCATCCCATATCTCCTTTTCTATCTCAGACATAATTAATGAAGGACCGCATAAGCCCACCAAGCTCTCTGTTGTAGTTGCAGATTAGCCAGGAAAGACCATACCAAAGGATAAAAGTGAGTATACAGCTGAAGATATCTCATCCATTGCCAAAGATGCAAAGGTAAGGCATTTGCTGTATAGTGTCATTGATAATGTCATGTCAAACAGGGTAATTCATTGCAAGACTGCAAAAGAGATATGGGATGCTTTGGAGAAAAGATGCCAGGGTACCGATGCAATTAAGAAGAACAGGAGGACTATACTCACTCAAGAGTATGAGCACTTTGACTCAAAAGGTGACGAGTCATTAACTAACTTATATGACAGGTTTGTCAAACTCTTGAATGATCTACCACTGGTGGACAAGGAATATGATCTTGAAGATTCAAATATAAAATTCCTTTTAGCTCTTCCTGAAAGTTGGGATGTGAAGTCTACTACTATAAGAGACAACTATGCTCTTGATGAAACTACGCTTGATGAAATTTATGGTATGCTCAAGACTTATGAAATTGAGATGGATCAAAGAAGCAAGAGATATGGGAGAAAGTCAAGGAAAGTTGCTCTTAAGGCTGAGGAGGAATTCCCTAAAGTGGTTGTCTCAAAGAAAGGCAAAGGAAAGGCTCGCATCATAAAGTCTGATTCAGAATCATCAAGTTCTGATGATGATGATTCAGAAACTGAAAGTTTACCTGAAATAGATGCTGATGAAGAGATGATGAAATTGTGTACTCTTATGGTGAAGGGTATCACAAAGATAGCCTACAGGAAATTCAGAAGGGGAAAGAAGTTTTTCAAGAAAGGTGGAAGTACTGATAAGAAAGGTTTCAGAAAATCTGAAGGCAAAGGTGCAAAGTCTGACAGAGGAGATAACTCAAATGTCAAATTCTACAACTATGGTGAAAGAGGCCATATATCTCCTGACTGCAAGAAAGGAAAAAGTGACAAAGGTAAAGCACTTGTCACAAAGAAGAAAAGCTGAACAGACACTTCAGATTCTGAAGATGAGGTGATTTATGCTTTAATGGCAAATGCTGATGGCAGCCCTGAAACTGCTAAATTAAAGGTACCTCAAACAACTTATGCCTTTCATACTGATGATATTATTGAGTTGAGATTATATCTTAGAACCATGTTTATTAGCTACAGAGATTAAACTTTAACATGTGAAAGATTAACTTCTGAAAATCTTGCTTTTAAGAAAAGGAATGATTATTTAGAAAAAGAGTTAGTTATGTTCCATCAAACTCAGAAAGAAAGAGATGATGCTTTTATGTTAGAGATGAATTGCTAAAATTGAATAAATCTCTAAAAACTGAGTTAGAAAAAGAAAAAGAGATTATCAGGACTTGGACTAACTCTGGTAGAACAACTCAGAATTTATTAAGTAGTGGAAACTGGAAAGAGGGCTTAGGTTATGGAGATGATAAAAGTGAAAAAGGAACTGAACAAATTGAGCCAATTGTTGTTAAACAAACTGTTAAGCCAAAGGTAAATCCTGTTAAGTTTGTAGCTAAAACTGTAAAGTCTGATTCTGAAAAGATGAAAGAGTTTGTGACAGAAGTTAAGGAGAAGTAAACTTTTGACAAATTAGAACAGGATAAACCAGCTGAAGTCAACATAGGCTTCATGACAAAGAAGCAGCTTAAGCATAAGCTGAAAGAAATAAGGAATGTCAACAAGCTTAAGGCAGCTAGGAAAAATAGGAATGGAAAGGAAGGTGTGAATAAAAGCAATAATTATATGCCTGTTCCTAATGATGGTAGAAAGAAATGTTATAATTGTGGAAACTCTAACCATCTTGCTTCTTTTTGCAGGAAGAATAAGAATATAAACTATTTACCTCCTAAGTCAGGAGTTAAGAGTCAGTCTGTTAGGTTTAAGCCATAAAATTCTTATTTTTATTGTGGAAGTTTATGGCATTCCATTTATACTTGTAAGGAATATCATAGTTTATACTATGATTATTATCAAATAAAACCTTCTTTGAAGAAAGTTGCTTTAATTCCTTCTAGTGTAAAGTCTGATGCAAAGTCTGATATAAATTCTGATAAACAGCATGTTAGCATTAACTCTGATATTAAATCCGCTGTAAATGCTAACAAACTTAAAAAGGCTAAAGGATCCAAGCAAGTCTGGGTCCTTAAAACTAACAATTAGTGGTCTTTGTGATTGCAGGGCAACAGGTAAAACATCCTAGTACTGGATAGTGGATGTTCAGGACATATGAATGGAAATAAAGCCCTGCTCTCAGACTTTATGGAGAAACTGGCCCAAGAGTTTCTTATGGAGATGGAAACATGGGAAAAACTCTGGGATATGGCAGTATTAATCTTGGGAATGTCATCATTGAAGCAGTAGCTCTTGTCTCAGGACTTAAGCACAATCTGCTGAGTGTGAGTCAAATCTGTGACAGAGGTTATCATGTGGATTTCTTTGAAGAACAATGTGAATTTGTAAGCAATTCTACAGGCAAAGTAGTTCTGAAAGGTTACAGGCATGGTAACATTTATGAAGCCAGAATTTCAACAAGTTCTGATGGTTCTGCAATCTGTCTGTTGAGCAGAGCATTAATTGAAGAAAGCTGGAATTGGCACAAAAGACTCTCTAATTTAAACTTCAACAACATAAATGAGCTAGTAAAGAAAGATCTTGTGAGAGGACTACCAAAATCAGTATTTGCTCCTGATGGCCTTTGTGATTTATGTCAAAAGGTAAAACAAAGAAAATCTTCTTTCAAGAGCAAAACTGAGTCATCAATTCTTGAGCCTTATCACGTACTGCATGT
Organism: Apium graveolens; assembly: GCF_009905375.1. Lineage (NCBI taxonomy): Eukaryota > Viridiplantae > Streptophyta > Magnoliopsida > Apiales > Apiaceae > Apium > Apium graveolens. The sequence continues at coordinate 111,175,348 of NC_133654.1, forward strand.
TGATCTATTTGGTCCAGTCAATGTCATGTCTATTGCAAAGAAGAAATATGTTATGGTTATAGTGGATGAGTTCACAAGGTACACTTGGGTGTACTTCTTGCACAAGAAGAATGAAAATGTATTTACTCTAACTGATCATGTCAGACAGCTGGATAAGTTGGTCAAAGATTCTGTTAAAATTATAAGAAGTGATAATGGCACTGAGTTCAAGAATTCAATCATGGAAGAGTTCTGCAAAGAGCATGGAATCAAACAGGAATTTTCTGCACCTAGAACTCCACAGTAAAATGGAGTTGTAGAAAGAAAGAACAGGAATCTCATTGAAGCTGCACAAACTATGCTTGATGAAGCAAAGCTATCAACCTACTTTTGGGCTGAAGTTGTGCAGACTGCTTGTTTTACATAGAATGCAACACTAATAAACAAGCATGGAAAAATACCATATGAGATGGTGAAGTAAAAGAAGCCAAATCTGAAATACTTTCATGTATTTGGTTGCAAGTGTTTTGTTCTTAAGACTCATCTTGAGCAGCTGTCAAAATTTGATCTAAAAGATGATGAAGGAATTTTTGTTTGATATCCACTTTCCACAAAAGCCTTCAGAGTCTACAATTTAAGAACAAGGGTCGTCATGGAATCTATCAATGTATCTTTTGATGATAAGAAGATTACTGGACTTGAAGATTTCAATGATCACGATCAGCTGAGATTTGAAAATGAAGACTTAAATTCTGATTCTGTAAATTCTCATGACTTAAACTCTGATCCTGTAAGTACTGATGTCATTGAATCTGTGGTAACAACTCCAAAGGAAAATGCACCTGTCCAGGGGGAGCAAGCTGAAGATCCTACCACATCTCAAGACTCTCAAGAAGCATCAGAACCTGACACTGGCTCTTCAAGTTCTGATTCATCTAGTTCTGATGAGCCAAATTCTGATAATTCTGGAAGCTCTGATACTTCAAATCCTGAAGGATCCAAGTCAAATTCTGAAGTCTCAGAGAGCATAACTACAGGGGGCATCAGAAAATGCTAATGGGGATAACATAGATCATGGGGGAGGATCCAGTTCTAGAAGTCAACTTCAATCTACAAGGAAGTGGACCAAATCACATACACCTGACTTAATTATTGGAGATCCTGAAGCAGGTGTCAGAACTAGAACTGCAACATCAAATAAATGTCTCTATCATTCTTTTCTATCTCAGACTGAACCAAAGAAAGTGGAAGAAGCTCTTCAAGATGCTGACTGGGTGCAGGCAATGTAGGAAGAGTTAAATGAATTTGAAAAAAATAAAGTATGGACCCTAGTGCCAAGACCAAAGAACAGATCAGTTGTTGGCACAAAATGGGTGTTCAGAAATAAAACTGACAGTGATGGCATAATTACAAGGAATAAAGCAAGGCTGGTTGCTAAAGGCTACTCTCAACAGGAGGGTATTGATTATAATGAAACATTTGCACCAGTTGCTAGATTAGAAGCCATAAGGATCTTTTTGGCTTATGCTGCTCACAAAAAGTTTAAAGTCTTTCAAATGGATGTGAAAAGTGCTTTTCTTAATGGAGAATTAGAAAAAGAGGTCTATGTTGAACAACCTCCAGGCTTTGTAGATTCAAAATTTCCAAATCATGTCTACAGGCTTGACAAAGCACTTTATGGCCTTAAGCAAGCTCCTAGAGCATGGTATGAGACTTTAGCTCAATTCCGTCTGGAAAGTGGATTTCACAGAGGTAGAATTGATAAAACATTGTTCTACCTCAACCATTGAAAGGACTTACGTTTGGTACGGATATATGTTGATGATATCATATTTGGTTCTACAAATGCCAAACTCTGTGAGAGGTTTGCAAAACTAATGCAGTCAAGATATCAAATGAGTATGATGGGAGAACTTGGTTATTTTCCGAGCCTTCAAGTCAAGCAAAATGAAGAAGGTACTTTTATCTGTCAATCCAAGTACACCAGAAATTTCTAGAAGAAATTTGGAATGCAAGATTGTTCAACTGCATCCGCTCCCATGGCCACTACAACCAAGTTAGATAAAGATACTGGCTCACCAGTATATATTACTAACTACAGAGAATTTACAGGATGCAAAATAGACAGGAAAAGCACTAGTGGAAGCTGCCAATTTCTTGGAGGCAGATTGGTTTCTTGGTTTAGCAAGAAATAGAAGTCAATTTCCACATCAACTGCAGAAGCAGAATATATTGATACAGGAAGCTGTTGTGCACAGATTCTTTGGATGAAGATTCAGTTACTGGATTATGGGTTAGAATTTTCTAAAATCCATATTTATGTGATAATCAAAGTGTTATTGCTATGACAGGTAATCCAGTTCAACACTCAATGACAAAGCACATTAGCATTAGGTACCATTTCATAAGGGAACATGTGATGGAAGGTACAGTGGAATTGCATTTTGTTCCAACAGATCAACAACTAGCAGATATCTTCACAAAACCACTATGTGAAGCTACTTTTACAAGACTGGTAAATGAACTTGGAATGGTTTCAGGTTCTTTCTCTAAATCTGCTTAGTTTTTGTTCTCATGCATCAGACTTTATGATCAGTTTTTATAGATTGTCTTATCTTCATGAAATCTGTTCTTTAACTGAAATTCATTAAATACTGATTGTTATCTGATGTGGATCTTTAAACTCTGACAGTGTTTTGAATGTATAGTGACTATTCAATCCAATGAGGATAATTGTGCTAGATGCTGACCTAGTAGACTTTAACATACTAGAAATCCCATGTTTGAATTAGTTATTTATGTGGAAACTCATTAACACAAGCAAATTCTGATTTTGAGCTTAGTCAAGTTTACTTTGTGTATCTTATTACTAAGTCACAAACTAGATTCTTGCTTCTTATCTGTCAGATTCTGATGTCATTAAATCTTAAGAATGAACTAAATGCTGATAAGCCTCACTTATCAAAAGAAAAGAAAAGAAAAAGGAAATATAAGTCAAGTACTCCTTTGAGATCTAGAGTAAAAATGTGGAAGGGAAGACCCAAGTGCATTGATGGTATTAAGTAATATGCATTAGAAAAGAAAATAAATTTTTTTGGTGACTTTTCAAATTCTCTGATTACTGGAGAAATACTCTGATAACGGCATAAATCCTGATAAGCAGTCGTGACTCACTTACACTGAGAAGCCACTGTAAAAAGGAATTTTAAAAGATACATAAAATGAGCATAAACAGTTGAGGTGGATTCTTGGATAAATTTGTTCTTGAGTAGACTTTGTGATTGAAGACAGATTTTAAGCACTTTTCTTAGTTATGCCTTATTTCTAAGATGTACTGAAGTTTATCGGACTTTAATCTTTATCTGATATTCTGCTGAATGCACACACTTTCACTCCATATGAATGATGAAAATTACTGTGGTGATTAAGTTGTTTTTGACAAACAGTTAAGTGTCATTTGCATTAATTCTGAGGACAAGTTCTGATGGAAGTTCTGATGATTAAACTCTGAAGAAAACAAGTCAGTATTGGTATGAAGAATCACAGAAAAAGATATTCATTTTTTGAGTTCAGAAGCCATATTCTGATGACTGTTAAAATCTGATATAAGTTTAAGTTCTGATATTAAATCCTGGTGAAATACTTGATGCTTACGTGGCATTATTCTTTACTTGACTTATTTGTGGTAAAAACTGAAACAGTCATAGTTAAATCAGAATATATTTGGGTAAGATAAAAACAGTCATAATCATTATGGGTTAATGGTAAACATGTTTGTCTTGAAAAACTGCATGTGCACAGTAATTATTGTTTATTTCTCGTTCTCATTAACTCTTGCTTTAACTTTTTACTGACTATTATTATTACACTTCGGTCTAGGGAGACGAGGCATCATTATTTTTTACTCTTAATCGTTAAACAGTCCTCGCGTCTCTTTGTATTCCATTGGCTATTTAAATGACTGATCATCCTTCAGTAAAATCACATCTTTTCATTTCTCTCAAACAATGGCTCATTTTAGTTGGTTTTACTGCTATGGCACAAACACTGTGATCATTTTTAGAAATGGAATTCCAACTTCATATCCTATCACCAATATTCCTTTCGACATCTGGATTCAACTTCCAGACAACATTAAAAATGATTTGTTGTCTTTCCAAAGAGAAGTTCAAATCCGTATTCTTAAACAGCAGGATAAAATCATACGTCTTGCCGTTCTCTTTGTTGAAAGTAGGAAGAAGAATTAAATGTCATCCATCTGTATCTCTTCACCATCAGCTTTGTCAGACTTCTTAGACTAAGGCTGTTGATGTTAAGATTCTTAGACTAGGACTATCTTGTAATTTTTGCATGTAATCTATAAATTTCATGAAATGTACTCGTTTGATATATTAATGAAATTTCTCTTAAGTGAAAGATTTAGTCTCTGTTTCTCTCATATTATGTGATTGTGAATGTTCTAATTGTAATTTGTTAATCTTTACTTCATCTATTTGAACTTTATCCTTTGATGAATGTTTTGATTACAATTATGGTCAATAATAAATTGTGATGATTTGAGAAAATAGTTGAAGCACGGGTTCATGCATCAGAACCTGTGATAGTTGGAGCTGAGAATGTTACTTCTCAGAAAGAAACTGTAGCTCAAAGCTCTGATACTTTGAAGAGGAAATCTGTAAGTTCTGAAGCTGCTAAAGCAACTCCATCACTCGCAAGGAGACTAAAGAAAATGAGGGCAGAAAGGTACAAGGCCAAGCCTATATCTAAGGATTCAACTGAAGCTGATGAAGGGGATCAGGAATCTCTGATCTCATCAGAACCTGTGGTAATTGAAGCTCTGCCATTCTCTACTCAAGCTCAAGATACTATGTCAACACCTACTGTCTCTCCTATTAAATCTACTGATGATGCTGAAGAACAAACTATAAGTTATGATATAGATATTCATAATTTAAATATAACAAATGTTCTTTATCTGGAAGCTCCATCTACAGAAGCTCAGCAATCTCCAACTCATTTTCCAATTTTAAATGCTAAGATACCATCTACATTCTTCTACTCATGAAAAGGTTGATACACTAAAGGAACATGTTGATAAGCTAGATCTGCAGATCAAGCTTGACAAGAATAGATATATCAGACCTACACTTTAGAAAATTGAAGCCAATGAGAAGATTTAAGAGAAGCAACAGGCCCAAATTGCTGAGGTCCTGGCTAACCAAGTTTCTCAGAAAGCTCAATTTGATGAAATCCAATCTTCAGTTAAACTTTTTCTGTAATAACCCCAATTTTTGGAAATTTTTGAAACCCTTATGAATAGTGATTTTGCAGATTATGCTGAATGAGAAAACTTTTCATGCCACACTATGTAGGGGTTCTGTTATGGATATTCTGAGATTTTATTAGTACTCTATATGGTATATAAGTGTATGTAAAGATCGTCAGAATCCAAATTTGAACCTTTTGATTTTTCCCGAAAATCCACCAGATATCAAAAGAATTCAGTATAAAGTAACAGGATAAAAAGGATTTAAATTCAAAAGATTATAAGAGAGGATCATAAAAGGAATATAATGTATTGAGAAAGGTTAAGGAAACCCAAGTAATAAGATCCCGGGTATGATCCCTCAAACGAGAAATGAGAACAAAAGTTAAGCGAACCGTATATCAGATCAGCGATCATTAGGCAAACAATTAGGAGTTAATCAAGGAGGTTAGGGATGATGAGGTCATCCAACCAATAAGAAGAGGGCAAGTGAGGGATGATGACATCACAAAGTGACATAAGCATGACATAAGGGGAAGGAGGTGTGGTTGATTTAAAACCACACAAAGTTCAAGGTTAGAAAGGTAATTAACCAAAAAACAAAACAAAAACAACCAAGGCAAGCAAAACAAATCACAAACACACCAAGCAAGCAAAAAATTCATTTCCTTTCTTTTTCTTCATGAAGCTCTCGGCTTCTTTCTTAAAAAAAGGGAAGTCCAAGCTCCTCCACTTGCTAATTTACAAGGTAACTATCCTAGCTTCTCCTAGTTAAGTTACATACTTCCTAGGAATCTTAGCTTCAAAATCCTTTCCTAGCATTTCCTAAAAATCATTCAAGAAGATGGTGAATAGTACTTTCTTGAAATTAATTTTTGTGTTCTTGATTTCTTTGAAAGATCAAGCTTGTAGGAGGGTAGATTAAGGCTTCCATGGGCATTCCAAGGATCTTTCATGGATTAAAAGCTTCAAGGAAGGTATAACTCTTCATGATCTTAGTCTTAAGTTTTGTTGTTTAGATTTCCTAATGTTTAGATGATGGGTTAGTGTAATGGGTGTGTAATCATGTTTAGAGCTTGTTATGAGTAGTTTAGTTGATGAGAGGCATGATTATTGCGTGTTTAGAGATTGGTTGGTTTTGTGATATTTTTGGAGTTGGAAATCTTGGTTATTAGGTAATGAACTTAAGTAAACTCTTAGTTCATAATTGAGAAATAAGTATGAATTGGTAATATTGAGTTGTTAGGGCTGTTGTAGTATGGTATGGATGGATCTTGGTTGTATGATTGAATTGTGATTGATTGGTGATTGATTTGGATTGGTTTAAATTTGGGAAATCGCGTAAACATAGCCGTCGTAATGTCCGATTTACATTAGACTGCTTTTGTTCATAACATTAGGACCCGAGAACTCCCTGCTAGGTTTTGACCATTTCCATGTTTAGATAGTTCATGTTACGAGCTTCGTTTCGATATGTGGTTCGTTTGATTCCGATGTACGGTTTAGGAGAAACGGCCGTTTTAAGTAACGACGTTTCGCGAACGAATCATTACCCCTCGCCTATTTTGAAACATATGTTAAAGACCTAAAAGGGCTAACTGGAGTATGAAACATTTATGTAAAGTGTGTTAGGCAGTTGGTAAGACACTTGCGAAAGAATCGCCTTAAAACTCGTAATGGTTAATTTATTAAAAATGGTGGAGCCGAGGGTACTCGAGCGACTTAAGAGAATCATTAAGCGCGAAAGCGAACGTTAGGACTCTAAATGGTTAAAGTCTAGTTTCATAAGCGACCGGGGTTTATTTCCGACTTATGTTGTTGTTCATAGGTTATCGGACCCACTCTAAGCTTAAGTCTATCCGGGAGCACTCAGGCAAGTTTTCTACCCGTATAACTGTTGTTGTGATGTATATGTGTATATGCATGATCTTGCGATAAATGCATATTTGTTATTAGCAAATTCTTGCGATATATTCTAGCATGTGATATGGTATATATGCATTCCTATTTCATATTCTTGATTTATATATCTGTTGGTTCAAATGCTTATAGTTGCATAATACCTATGCTAGAGATAAGCGGTATTTGAGTTTACCCTTAGTATAGGGGATCAAAAGGTGAACTTTTTCTAAAACCGGGAGGCGAGGCTCCCGAGTATAATATATATATATATATATATATATATATATATATGAATAGTTTTCAAAACTATTAATCGAATAAGGTTTATTCGATAACTTTATATTATTTAATGAATATTACTTGAATATTCATTCGAGGACTGATGACTCACTTTATATTATTTAATGAATATTACTTGAATATTCATTCGAGGGCTTATGACTCACTTCATATTATTTAATGAATATTACTTGAATATTCATTCGAGGACTTATGACTCACTTTATATTATTTAATGAATATTACTTGAATATTCATTCGAGGACTTATGACTCACTTTATATTATTTATTGAATATTATTTGAATATTCATTTGAGGACCTATGACTCCGATTATTTACTGAAATATATTCTTTATTTTATTAAAAAATAAGGTGTCGATAATCAAACTTATTTTTGATTATTCAAATAAAGATAGTACTTTCGTATAAGTATATCTTTGGTTATTTAATACTCATTTCAAGTATAAGTTTTACAACTTCTACTTCAAGTTATTTATATAGAGATTATCCTTATGGGAATATTATTTAATAATATTCAGATATTTTCTAATATATCGAGACTGATTTACTTTATTAAATCAGCATTACTCCAAACACTCTTTAAAGTGTTTTCGAGTCTTCAAAATGATTTTTAAAGGTTAGAGCGGATCCCAAAACTCGTTTTCAAATTTAAGATCTTCCTTTTTGAAGGTGACTTGAATACTCGCTCAAAAATCTAAGGGATCCGGCTCTGTGGTGTATTTTATATTCGCAACAAGGTTGCTGTTTTGATAAATGAATTGATTACTTACCCAACGTTCGGGAAGTAAGTCCATCTAATTGAGTCGGCATAAGCGACAGGCCGGGGTACGGTCTATCAAAGTGTAAGTGGCTGGGTGGCAGTCCATCAACGCGTAAGAGGCCGGGTGGCGGTCCAGCACAAGGTCCTTATGTGGCCAGGGTGATGACCGGTGGGGGATTCATCCATCTACTAGTAGAAAAGGTTACTTATTGGTATCTTTGCCTGGTCAGCAAGATATCGGGTTTATGCCAAAATTCTTTTCCTTTCCAAAATTCATTGGATGTTACAAACTCTGTTCATACTTTACATAACAGAGGTTCCAGGAAATGTTTAAGAGATATATATGTGGATATATATATCGGGACTTAATGAAGTATCTCGTAACTTCATTTTATTCAATAATATTTCAAAGATTGAATCTATTCAAGTCTTATCTTGTATTCTCATCTATGTGATGAACTTTTGAAACTAATTATAACTTGAACGGTGGTAGTTCAAGTAGTATTCGGAAAGATATAAGTATATTGGAGTATCTTGTAACTTCATCTTTTAAACTTATATCTAGTAAATGATTATCTTGTGCATGTCAAAGATTTTCGAAAAAGGGTTGAGACAAGGTTAGATATATGAGATCACCTTGCAACGATATTTTATACAGTTATAAATGGGAACTCTGTGTTTATTATGCATGGAAGAGGACTTCCAAGAATTTGAAAAGTATATGTATATATATATATACTGAATTATTTTGTGACTTGGTCGCGTTAAGATATCAGCTTGGTTCATTTCTTCTTGAGCAAGACTTTCATGAGTACTATGAGAATGCTCATATATTGTTAATTATTATACATATTATTTTGGTGGGCTTGTTACTCACCCTTGCTTTCTTCTTTCATCACACAACATCAGATAGACAAGATGAACAGGATCAAGCTCCCAATTCGCGAGCGGATAGGAAACGTTCCGCAGTTTCCTGTAGGCATTGATGCCATTGTAGCTGAGGTAGGATCTACCAATAGGCTAGGCTTTCAAATTTTGATGTACCAGACTTATGTATATTTATGAATTGTAATAATGGCAAGGAAAATGTAAATTTATTCAGAAACCCTTTTAAGGTGTAATGGCAAATAATTGTGGAATAAAATGACTCGTGTTATTTTTGGATATTCATCTCTGAGACTATAACTTATGGTGTGTGTGTTTATTGTGGGGTCACAGTACAGAGTAGTTGATTGTTTATTAAGATTGGGTGTTATTAAGGGAAATGGAACTCGTGACAACCCGGATCCCCGACCCCGGATTTGGGGGTGTTACAGAAATGGTATCAGAGCTAAGCGTTATAAACCTCAGAGATGATGTGACGTTATGATAATAAGTTCACTAAGATAATAAGAACTCTTGCCAAGTTCATAGTCGGGCTACCTAACGTAGTACTGACAGTTAAAACCCTTATGGGAACCCTTATAAATATCGTGATAGAAGCGTAGTTCGTTATCGTATATGGTAGCGGGACTCTGAACCCTGAGGTTGAGGAGCAACAACACGATGATGTTTTATTACTTATTGGAGATCAGATTATGGATCCGATAGAGCGTCCTAACGCGGGATCGAATGATGTTCATATTGAGGATGTAGCGGTTGAGGATGTTGTCCTAGAAGGGATAGTTGCTGAGGAGGATCCCATGGAGGATCCTGACAAGAATGAATAAAGGACCACTGATGAATTGATGACCATGGTTAGGTCGACTATCAGAGGTAGGATTGGTCGGTCACTACCGGAGGTTCGTTCAAGTTTTTAAAGATAGTAGCCCCTTTGACGCGGCTTACTCGTAAGACTACGAAATTTGAATGGACAGAGAAATACGAGAAAAGATTTTAACAACTAAAGCAAAGATTGGTGGCGGCCCATATGTTGGCGTTGCCGGATGAAAAATGAGATTCTTTAAATTGTAGTGACGCTTCGCATAAGGAATTAGGGTGCTTCTTATACAGCACAACAAGGTAATCGCGTACGCGTCAAGATAATTAAGGGAATATAAAGTTCGATATCCCCACCCATGAGCTTGGGCTCGTGGCAATAGTTTTGCCCTAAAGATTGAAGGCACTACTTTTATGGAGAGAAGTACGAGATTTACACAAGCCATAAGTGCTCTAGTGCATTTTCACGCAGAAAGAGCTCAACATGCGCCAGAGGAGGTGGTTAGAGCTAATCAAGAATTATGAGTGGGAGATTCTTTATCATTCGGGGAAAGCCAATGTGGTGGTGGATTCCCTTAGTAAAAAGGAGAGACTCAAGATGATAATGTCCTCGGGAGAGTTTATAAGAGATTTTGAGAAAATGGAAATAGAAGTGAAGGTAACCGGAGCCGGTACCGAAAAGCTGTTTGAGATTGCAATACAGTCCGAATTATCGGAAAAGATCATATTGTGCCAGAAAAAGTGATGAATGAAGGCAGAGAGGCAACAATTAGATAAAAGATTAATACCGAGAAAGATGATAAGGGAATAATGAGGTATTCCTATAGAATTTGGGTTCCAAAAGTTCAAGAGCTTAAGGATGAGAACTTAGATGAGAGCCATAGTTTGAGGAATAAGATTTAGGGCAAACCCTGAATGTGATAGTCAGGGAGGTTGCCATCAAGAAAGAAGGAGCCCATAACATAATGAAGTGGAAAACCAGGATTTTAACGTATAAGATAACCCCAAGTATGGGAAAAGGATGAAACATTTCATACTAAGGAAACAGAAAGTCGAGTAAGGAAAGGAGACCCGAGACGGTACTCCTATACGACAATCCATGGACCTGCCTAAAACAAAACTTATACTTTTACCCCTAACCACCACCTTGAGGAAACAATGTGGTGTGAAATTCTTTCAGGACCTTTAAGTCGCTAAGCTCTCAGAGTTCCAAGGAACAAGCTGACCCCGCCGAGGCAAGAGCCTGGCTAAAGGAAATAGAGGAATCATTTGAGATTCTGAATGATTGATGAATCACAAAAGACTGTTTTTGTCACTTACCCTCCTAAGAGAGAGGCCACCCGCTGGTGAATGGCCAAGGAAGGCACGGAGCAAGAGATTATAATAAACTGATTTAAGTTCAGTCAATTGTTTTCAGGAAAGTACTTCCCAAGGTTATGGAGATAGTGTAAAAGCTTTGGAGCCAGAACAAAGACAAACGAGTATGATGAATTATGAATCTAAGTTGTAAAAGTTGTCAAGATTCATTTTGAGGACACGAATCCAGAATGACGGGATGTTTGAAATCAATGCTTATGTTGTGTTGGTTCATGAAATAATGATAAGAGAAAGGAAATAAAAAGAAACTGAAGTGGGAAGGAATATAAAGGCAATAGAGTTTGAGGAATGATAAGGGAGTTGGGTATGAGGAAACCCTAAAGACTCGTAGCAAAAGAAATAGGAAAGTAAACATTCGTCAGGATGAGGGTGATTCACCATGAGTTAAAATTGATGGTTTAAGGCATAAGAGATACATATATTTTATCCCCTGTAAGTTGGGAGGATTCGAGGAAACCTTGAGATAATTCAAAGGATAAATAATGAGACGCGGATAGACTGAGGAGACAAGGAAGTAAGAAATTAGGAAAATTGGATGAAGGAAGTGACCTTCAAGAATGTGAAGTGTAAGACCGGTGGCTTGATACCCAGAAAGGGAGACGCCAGGTATGAAAGATATCCTAACATTGAGATGACTGTTGAAATAAACAACAAAAGTAAATAAGGAATTATTAAGAAGAAGTTCACGTTGAACACGACCAATATCTTCCAGAACATCCTTGTTATTGTTACCAAATTAGGCAAGAAAAGCGGATAACCGTTATTGTCTTTTGGAGGCCATATTGATTGACCTCATTTTGAATACATATGTTATTGTGAAAATTAGGCATTTACTATCGAGGTGGGAATGATTGAATAAGACACCCCTATCAGGGATATATGACTTGATTTTTCCATGGAAGGATGCATTTACCCTTTTTAAGGTGGAATTAAGGATAGAACATCGGTAACTTAAAATGAATCCTAGGGGAATGAATAAAGGTTGACATTTCACCCTTAATAGGGATAGTATGAGTTTTGACAGTATGAATTGGAAATGATTAAGGTAATAACAACCTTTAAGGATCAGTGGAGAAATTTTTCAGAAGTATATAGACAATGATTCTGGTATTAATAAATGGTATCTTGATATGCCCTGTGCCTAGGGTGTACCTGATGAAGGATTTAAGGATAACCTTAGAGGTTTTACAAGGAGAAAGGTAATATTCAAAGTTCTCAAGAATAGAAATTTTGATGAAGGAAATATGGCGTAATTATAGTAATGCCAGGTGGGCACGTGTTAAACCACGAGAAACTATGGATCGAACCAGTAAAGCTCGAAATTGTTCAGGGCAATTAGGGCCTAAGATAAAAGATGTTCTAAGTATGATTGAGAGTCAGTCGTGACAGTGATTAACCTCTAAAGACTGAGGCAATAACTTATGGAAAAATGGTGATAATTTTTTTTATTATTATTTTTTTTTACTCATCAGATTTTAAGGAAAACATCTTCACACAATCAGTGATGGGAAATGAGGTAGAAAATTAGTGAAAGTGGTTAAGATGACATTGATTGTAAGGAAATATTACTATCAAGAAAGGCCAAAGAGGTGGCCGATACTTTAAGTGTAAGAGGACAATTACAGGCGCTCGTGCCAGAGGAATACAGTGAGAATGGTTGAAACCGTAAAGGTTATATTATGGTTTGAAAGATTGACATTCCTTCTGATGACTGTGCAATACCCAACCGTAATAGTAGTTTGGTAAAGGTTTAATTTGTGTAATCGCCATGAGCAGGCTATCTATCTTAGAAGGTACTATCTTGATAATGAGCCTGGACCATGTTTCAAAAAGGACTAAACGAACCTTTCAGTTAAGTCTTTCTATCGAAGGCATATGATTAAGAATGATATTAACCTGCTATCGTTGCTTTGATTGAAACTCTTCTGTAATTTTATCTGCTTCATGTCATGTATGTATGTCAGGATCAGGAGTGTTCTTCATGAATCATGAATGGTGATTATGTTACCTCCTTAGAAGGATTTGATACGCCATGTATGGACTCTGTATGGTTAGATATTAAGATTTCATGGAACGTGAATGACAACAGTAGGTCAGTAGTGGACCATAGTAATGCAGCAATGATTCTGCGAGTAATGAGCTAATTACAACCGTGAGAGTTGTATTGGAATGGATGTTGAGGTTGAGTACCACTAATCGGGTCGTGGTAGTGTATAAGTTATCATTGATAGACTAATTTAGTAGAGTATCTACCTATTGAATATTTATTCCCTCTTATCAATAGAGAGTGTATTACTATACGAGGAAGGTTGTGGTGCAAGCACAGAATTCTAGTATCGATGATGTATAAAATGAGATTCCAGATTCAATTTTCGGTGTCGAGGGAGTTTCAAAGGTGATTGAGTATAAGCTCGAGGAAGAGCATGGGTCCATAGAATGATGGATGGAATAGCAAAAATATTTAGGCATGTGAAATACGATGCTATAATACTTGATGTTGATATAAATACATAGATGTTTTGTTCTCCTATGACAAACCTCTATAGTTCAGAGGTAGGTTCCAAGCCTGATATTTTATGGCAGTATATTTTTTTTATATATACAATTCTCTTCAATTCGTTCTTTTCTCTCATTTTCATTTCATGTAAGTTGAGAAGAACAACCCTTCCAGAAGGGGAGGTATTGCCGAATGACTATTTATCTGTGTGATAGAAGCCTAGTAGGATACCACATGTTGTTTAATTGCTTGTCAAGTACTAAAGGCTGGCCACCTTCTGTACTAACTATGCAATGTAACAAGTGTTCATGATCATAGTGATCTCTCAATAAATTCTTTTACTTCTATATGAAGGACCATTATTTTGAAGATGGAGGCAGCTAGAGATGAAGTGGTACCAAGTATGGTGGTATTCTGAATTTAACACGTTCGTGATACTAAGGTTGACGTGGTTATTAAAAGGTTATAGAACGCTAACGAGCAAAAGTATAACCAGTATAATATTAGGAACGGAGGGTAGTAGCACTTACGAATTAGAAAAGAATGAGTATTGAGAAGCAAAAGCTATAATGCTAGAAGCTATGATGAAAGTCTGTGCAATAGACTTGAAAGAATTTGGAATGATCACATAACGCGGATTGAGTTTTCTCACGACAATAGATTGTATGTCAGGTATCGAGATATCGCCTTATGAGATCCTTGAGGGAAGACAATATCGATCTCCCTTATGTTAGGATGAAGTTGTAGAGCGCAAGATGCTCGGACCCGCAGTAGTCCAAAGGACCAAGGATATAATAGATCTAATCAGAGGACGACTGGTAGTAGCCCAAGATGGACATAAGAAGTATGTTGATTTGACACGAAAGGACAAAGAATAGGAAGTAGGGGACCTAGCATTTTTAAAGGTATCCCCTTGGAAACCCTTGAAAAGGATTGATGAGATTCGGAAAGAAAGGAAAGCTAAGTCCACAATTTATCGGACCCTTGGATATACTAAAACATATTGGGAAGTTAGCATATGAGCTAGCCCTACCCCTGAACATGTAGCAAGTTCATAACGTGTTCCACGTATCAATGTTAAGGAAGTGTAATTCGAATGCCAGATAAATAGGGGCATATGAGCGCATAGACATGCAACCCGACGTAACATATATGGAGCAACCAGGAAGGGTTATAGAGTGAAAAGGAACAAGTGCTTAGGAGAAGGGTTATCAAACTAGGCAGAGTTTGGTGGTAGGACCATAATGTGGGAAAATTTACTCGAGAGTTAGAAAGTGCAATGCTAAGAGAGTATCCCTATTCATTTTCTATCTGATTCGGGGACGGAATCCTTTTAAGGAGGGGAGACTGTAATAACCCCAATTTTTGGAAATTTTTGAAACCCTTATGAATAGTGATTTTGCAGATTATGCTGAATGAGGAAACTTTTCATGCCACACTATGTAGGGGTTCTGTTATGGATATTCTGAGATTTTATTAGTACTCTATATGGTATATAAGTGTATGTAAAGATCGTCAGAATCCAAATTTGAACCTTTTGATTTTTCCTGAAAATCCACCAGATATCAAAAGAATTGAGTATAAGGTAACATGATAAAAAGGATTTAAATTCAAAGGATTATAAGAAAGGATCATAAAAGGAATATAATGTATTGAGAAAGGTTAAGGAAACCCAAGTAATAAGATCCCGGGTATGATCCCTCAAACGAGAAATGAGAACGAAAGTTAAGCGAACCGTATATCAGATCAGCGGTCATTAGGCAAACAATTAGGAGTTAATCAAGGAGGTTAGGGATAATGAGGTCATCCAACCAATAAGAAGAGGGCAAGTGAGGGATGATGACATCACAAAGTGACATAAGCATGACATAAGGGGAAGGAGGTGTGGTTGATTTAAAACCACACAAAGTTCAAGGTTAGAAAGGTAATTAACCAAAAAACAAAACAAAAACAACCAAGGCAAGCAAAACAAATCACAAACACACCAAGCAAGCAAAAAATTTATTTCCTTTCTTTTTCTTCATGAAGCTCTCGGCTTCTTTCTTAGAAAAAGGGAAGTCCAAGCTCCTCCACTTTCTAATTTACAAGGTAATTATCCTAGCTTCTCCTAGTTAAGTTACATACTTCCTAGGAATCTTAGCTTCAAAATCCTTTCCTAGCATTTCCTATAAATCATTCAAGAAGATAGTGAATAGTACTTTCTTGAAATTAATTTTTGTGTTCTTGATTTCTTTGAAAGATCAAGATTGTAGGAGGTTAGATTAAGGTTTCCATGGGCATTCCAAGGATCTTTCATGGATTAAAAGCTTCAAGGAAGGTATAACTCTTCATGATCTTAGTCTTAAGTTTTGTTGTTTAGATTTCCTAATGTTTAGATGATGGGTTAGTGTAATGGGTGTGTAATCATGTTTAGAGCTTGTTATGAGTAGTTTAGTTGATGAGAGGCATGATTATTGTGTGTTTAGAGATTGGTTGGTTTTGTGATATTTTTGGAGTTGGAAATCTTGGTTATTAGTTAATGAACTTCAGTAAACTCTTAGTTCATAATTGAGAAATAAGTATGATTTGGTAATATTGAGTTGTTGGGGCTGTTGTAGTGTGGTATGGATGGATCTTGGTTGTATGAATGAATTGTGGTTGATTGGTGATTGATTTGGATTGGTTTAAATTTGGGAAATCGCGTAAACATAGTCGTCGTAATGTCCGATTTACTTTAGACTGCTTTTGTTCATAACATTAGGACCCGAGAACTCCCTGATAGGTTTTGACCATTTCCATTTTTAGATAGTTCATGTTACGAGCTTCGTTTTGATATATGGTTCGTTTGATTCCGATGTACGGTTTAGGAGAAACGGCCATTTTAAGTAACGACATTTCACGAACGAATCATTACCCCTCGCCTTACTTTGAAACATATGTTAAAGATCTAAAAGGGCTAATTGGAGTATGAAACATTTATGTAAAGTGTGTTAGGCAGTTGGTAAGACACTCGCGAAAGAATCGCCTTAAAACTCGTAATGGTTAATTTATTAAAAATGGTGGAGCCGAGGGTACTCGAGCGAGTTAAGAGAATTATTAAGCGCAAAAGCGAACGTTAGGACTCTAAATGGTTAAAGTCTAGTTTCTTAAGCGACCGGGGTTTAATTCCGACTTATGTTGTTGTTCATAGGTTATCGGACCCACTCTAAGCTTAAGTCTATCCGGGAGCACTCAGGCAAGTTTTCTACCCGTATTACTGTTGTTGTGATGTATATGTGTATATGCATGATCTTGCGATAAATGCCTATTTGTTATTAGCAAATTCTTGCGATATATTGTAGCATGTGATATGGTATATATGCATACATGCTTCATATTCTTGATTTATATATCTGTTGGTTCAAATGCTTATAGTTGCATAATACCTATGCTAGAGATAAGCGGTATTTGAGTTTACCCTTAGTATAGGGGATCAAAAGGTGAACTTTTTCTAAAACCGAGAGGCGAGGCTCCCAAGTATAATATATATATATATATGAATAGTTTTCAAAACTATTAATCGAATAAGGATTATTCGATAACTTTATATTATTTAATGAATATTACTTGAATATTCATTCGAGGACTTATGACTCACTTTATATTATTTAATGAATATTACTTGAATATTCATTCGAGGACTTATGACTCACTTCATATTATTTAATGAATATTACTTGAATATTCATTCGAAGACTTATGACTCACTTTATATTATTTAATGAATATTACTTGAATATTCATTCGAGGACTTATGACTCACTTTATATTATTTATTGAATATTATTTGAATATTCATTTGAGGACCTATGACTCCGATTATTTACTGAAATATATTCTTTATTTTATTAAAAAATAAGGTGTCGATAATCAAACTTATTTTTGATTATTCAAATAAAGATAGTACTTTCGTATAAGTATATCTTTGGTTATTTAATACTCATTTCAAGTATAAGTTTTACAACTTCTACTTCAAGTTATTTATATAGTGATTATCCTTATGGGAATATTATTTAATAATATTCAGATATTTTCTAATATATCGGGACTGATTTACTTTATTAAATCAGCATTACTCCAAATACTCTTTAAAGTGTTTTCGAGTCTTCAAAATGATTTTTAAAGGTTAGAGCGGATCCCAAAACTCATTTTCAAATTTAAGATCTTCCTTTTTGAAGGGGACTTGAATACTCGATCAAAAATTTAAGGGATCCAGCTCTGTGGTGTATTTTATATTCGTAACAAGGTTCCTGTTTTGATAAATGAATTGATTAATAACCCAACGTTCGGGAAGTAAGTCCATCTAATTGAGTCGGCATAAGCGACAGGCCGGGGTACGGTCTATCAAAGTGTAAGTGGCTGGGTGGCAGTCCATCAACGCGTAAGAGGCCGGGTGGCGGTCCAGCACAAGGTCCTTATGTGGCCAGGGTGATGACCGGTGGGGGATTCATCCATCTACTAGTAGAAATGGTTACTTATTGGTATCTTTGCCTGATCAGCAAGATATCGGGTTTATGCCAAAATTCTTTTCCTTTCCAAAATTCATTGGATGTTACAAACTATGTTCATACTTTACATAACAGAGGTTCCAGGAAATGTTTAAGAGATATATATGTGGATATATATATCGGGACTTAATGAAGTATCTCGTAACTTCATTTCATTCAATAATATTTCAAAGATTGAATCTATTCAAGTCTTATCTTGTATTCTCATCTATGTGATGAACTTTTGAAACTAATTATAATTTGAACGGTGGTAGTTCAAGTAGTATTCGGAAAGATATAAGTATATTGGAGTATCTTGTAACTTCATCTTTTAAACTTATATCTAGTAAATGATTATCTTGTGCATGTTAAAGATTTTCGGAAAAACGTTGAGACAAGGTTAGATATATGAGATCACCTTGCAACGATATTTTATACAGTTATAAACGGGAACTCTGTGTTTATTATGCATGGAAGAGGACTTCCAAGAATTTGAAAAGTATATGTATATATATACTGAATTATTTTGCGACTTGGTCGCGTTAAGATATCAGCTTGGTTCATTTCTTCTTGACCAAGACTTTCATGAGTACTATGAGAATGCTCATATATTGTTAATTATTATACATATTATTTTGGTGGGCTTGTTGCTCACCCTTGCTTTCCTCTTTCATCATACAACATCAGATAGACAAGATGAACAGGATCAAGCTCCCAATTCGCGAGAGGATAGGAAACGTTCCGCAGTTTCCTGTAGGCGTTGATGCCATTGTAGCTGAGGTAGGATCTACCAATAGGCTAGGCTTTCAACTTTTGATGTACCAGACTTATGTATATTTATGAATTGTAATAATGGCAAGGAAAATGTAAATTTATTCAGAAACCCTTTTAAGGTGTAATGGCAAATAATTGTGGAATAAAATGACTCGTGTTATTTTTGGATATTCATCTCTGAGACTGTAACTTGTGGTGTGTGTGTTTATTGTGGGGTCACAGTACGAAGTAGTTGATTATTTATTAAGATTGGGTGTTATTAAGGGAAATGGAACTCGTGACAACCCGGATCCCCGACCCCAGATTTGGGGGTGTTACATCTTCTTTCTCTCTTACTTCCTGATGATGTCAGAAGGGGGAGAAGGTAGTTAAGTCCAAATGCTCACCTACTCAAATACTGAAGAAAAAGGATGATAAAGGTGATGAACAGGGAAACTCTGATAAGAGTAGAGGTCAAGGAAAAGTTCAAGGAAAATCTTCTACACAAAACAGGTCAAGTTCTGATGCTATGAATGCTAAAAGTCTAAAGTCAAGTTCTCATAAGCAAAGTCTGATGTCAAGTTCTGATATTCTGATTTAGTTAGGATCTAAAGACTCTCAGAAGTTTTACAAACTTTGAAGCTAAAAGGGAAGCAGACTACTGTTTATTACAAAAATCCTAAAATCTAGACACTTGATGAGGAGATAGCTAGAAGATTATTTCTGAAACAAAATCCAGGAATGGATTTGGAAACTCTCAAGGAGGAAGAAGCTAGATTTACAGCTGAAAAGACAAATCTTAAGTCTAAAGCTTCTGATGCAAAGAAACCTCCAAGGCCTAAGGAAAAAGGCATTGCGATCATGGAAAAGTCAAATTCTGAGACTTCAAAGTCCAAGACTAGATCACAAACTGAGATTGATCCTAAGTCAAAAGGAAAAGAAAAGGTTAGTGAACCTTTAAAGATTGAGAAAAAGATAAGTTCTTCCATTTCAGTCTATCAAACTACAGTGCATGATGATGATTTTATAGAAGATGAAACTGTTCAAATTCTGAAAAGAAGAAAGATAATTGAAGAATCTAAAATAACCTCTGACACTACTCAAGTTGTTCAGAATGAAGAACAGCAAGCTACAAAAAAAAAGCAAATTCTGATCAAGTTAATTTAGAAAAGATGATAATTGCTGATAAGAAGAAGTTGTTATGGAAGAAAGCTACTCCAGTTGAACCAAAATCCAATCTTATGATGAATCAACTCGCAACATTTGGATTGAGATCCAAGCAACCTAGAGATAAAGATGGATTAGGTTCTGATGAAGAGAAGATACAAACAGGAGTAAAAGTTACTCTAAGAGATCCTTTCATTTGACAGACAAACCATATGAACAAATCAAACAAAAGCACCTTGACAAAGTGTTTTCTGCTCAAATTATGATAGATGCTCATGATAAGGATAATCTAAAGGAGAAATTGATTTTATTTCTCTATGATGGATTAACTTACAGACTAGCTGATACTGATGTGCTAAAGAAGTCTGTCAGAGAACTTTAACATATTCACTATCTTCTGGAAGTAAAATCTGATGTTACAAGAAGATGGTCAGAATACTTTTTGAAGGCTATAAGAGATCTATTTAGAATCTCTGGTACAAAGACATCTCAATATATATCAATGATTACTGAAGGTGATGGAAGAGAAATTCCTTTGATGAAGAATTCTGCTAAGGTGGAAGTTATTCTGAAAGGAAAATGCTTCTGTTATAATGAAAACTCTTCACATCCTAGAGTTATCAGACTTGGTGATGGACTTGAAAGAACATCAATTCAAGCTCTCAGAACAGCCATTTATCAAATTGGTGATAGTAAAGATGAAGAACTGATGCAGGTCAAAGCACAGTTAGTTGAAATTCTGAGAAAAGCTGAAGATAAGCTGGTAAGAGATTTTGTTAAGAATCATTATGGATTCAGATTGATCCAGTGAAGTTGGTAAAGCTACAAGGACTGTAAGTTGTAGTTAATAGTCTTATTAAACTCTCATTACATTTGAACTTAAATGTTTTTGACATCATCAAATCTATTAACTTGTATATTTTTGCACAATTTACAAGTTGGGGGAGGTTGTTAGATATATTTGAGATGGCATGTCTAATATGTTTCATGTTTAGTTTTCAGATCTTAACAAACAGGAAATATCAGTACTTACTGGAATCAGTACTTACTAGAAGTCAGAACTTAAGGATATCAGAACTTAGATTATCAGAAGATAAATATCAGAAGATGGATATCAGAACTTAAGTACGAGAGGACTAACAGTTAAGGAAGGAAGCTGATTTACAGGAAAGACTATCAAAACTAATACAAAAGAAGATATGCATGGAAAGAGTTAGAGGACTAAAAGAATTTTATAAGATATCTGATTGATATATTTTAGGAGATAGAATTATATTCTATATCAATTATAAGTTATCTTGTAACTATGTACTATATAAACACAGACATAGGTTTACACTATATGTGTTATCATTATCGAGAAGATCATACATTGTAACCTAGCAACTCTCGTGATATTTGTTCATCACTGAGAAAGAACAGTTCTATTGTAATAGAGTTTATTATATCGAATATATCTGTTTAATGTTACTTGTGTTCGAAATCGATTTGATTGTATTCTACACTGTATTCAACCCCCTTCTACAGTGTTGTATGACCTAACAATCTTGACTTGCTTTACTGAGAAGACAAGTGACTGATTCTGCATTAGATGAGTTGAAGTCAGCTAGATACACATTTCCTTTTCTCACACCAGTGAGAACCACTTTGTTGCTTCTTTGGTTTGTCACAGCATAGGCTTCTGAATTGAAGGTTACTGAATTGCCCTTATCACAAAGCTGGCTGATACTCAACAAATTGTGCGTGAGACCATCCAATAGGGAAACCTCTTCAGTAATGACATTGTCTTTTAAAATCAAGCCATATCCCACAGTATAACCCTTGTTGTCATCTCCAAAAGTAATACTTGGGCCAACTCTTTCCTTGAATTCTGTGAGCAGGGTAGAATCTCCAGTCATGTGCCTTGAACAACCACTATCCAGGTACCGAAGATTCTTTATGTTTCCCTGCACACATCAAAACAAAATCAAGTTGATTTTGGTACCCAAGTTTCCTTGGGTCCTGCTTTGTTAGCTTTCTTCTTTGGTTTCTTAGGTTTGATCTCATTTGACTTGGGAATTTCTGATTCAACCTTAGTCATTTGAGTTGGACCTTTAAAACCAGTCATTAAAACGGAATTATCATGCATATTTTGATTACTAGGAAAAGGCATGTTATTTGCAAACATGTTATTCCAGTAAGGCATGCTAAATAGAATTTGAGGCATACTAAATGCGGCATAAAAAGAATTAGGTGCAAATGGCATATTAGCAAATTCTGCATTCATATTCTGAGTAGACATAGCATTCATAGGCATGATAAACATAGCAGTCATGTTGGGAAAAGTGGGAGGCAGAGTCATAAGAGTAGGCATGGCAAGTTTGTAATTAACAAATAGGTGATTAACACTACCACACTTAACACGGATTTTTCTTGGTGTATATTTATTAGGTGTATAGTTGTTATGCTTGTTAATTCCTACTTTCCCATTTCTATTGTTTTTCTTTTTAATTTCTGATTTAACCTCAATCTTTTATAATATGTCATTCAATTGCTTGATGGTCAGATGACCAACATTAACTTTCTTCTCCTACTTCACTTGACTTGATTCTTCTGAAACAAAGTTTTTGGAAACTAGTCCAAATTTTTCATTCAGCTTGGCAAGCTTAGCTTTGCTTAGAGGTTTACTTACAGCCGACGGATGTGGCTCTTTGTCACTCGACGGATAATCCTTTTGGTTATCCGACGGATGATTCTCATCATCCTTCGAGTCCACATCTGTCAACAATCCTTCAACCAAGTTGGATTCCAGTTTCTCCTTACTCTTTTTCCAGGCTGCATCAGAAAAGGACTCAATACCTTGAACTTTAGTGATTTGAGCATGAACATCTCTGGATGATTTCCATGCTTTAATCACCTCCTGTTCTCGTTCAAGCTGCTTCTTTAAAATCTTTTCTTTCTTCAAGGACTCAGTTAATTCATCCTTAGATATCTTACACTCAATTCTCAATTTTTCAAATTCAATAAACTAAGACTCTAGCACATTGTTCCTCTCACTTAAAAACAAATTTTTTTCTTTAATTTTAGCATTTTACTTAGTGAGGGACTTAAGTGTAACACGCAAGTGATATAATTCTGTAGACATGTCATTGATTGCATCATTACACTCAGCTTTAGATAAATGTTCTAGGTTAGTGGTGATTACCCGATTACTTGAAGAACTTGTTTATGTTTCATTAGACTTGGCCATCAGGGTTAGATTGACATAGATTACATCTTCATCTTCATCCAATCCATCAGCTGCCCAGTCATTTTCCTGTATAATGAAAGCCATTTCCTGTTGCTTGAACAACTCAAAATATTTTTGTTTTTAATCACCAGGCTCAAACTTCTTTTTACTGGAATCTGACTTTCTACACTCACTGGAAAAATGCCCTTCCAAGCCACATTTGAAACATTTGAATTTGGATTTATCCACCATGTGTCTACTTGGCTTGGCTGCTCCAAAGTTCTTTTTGAACTTGAGCTTGGAAAATCTTCTGGAAAGGAATGCTAAATGCTCATCAATATCATCCATGTCATCTTGGCTCAAATGATCTTCATTTTCTCCTTCTCTAACTCAGCAACCAGTGCTATGGACCCTCCTTTCTTCCTTCCTTTCTCCATCCTCTCATCTTGCTCTATTTCAAGCTCATAAGTTTTCAGGATGCCATATAGTCTCTCCAAGGTAAACTCCTTGTAATCTTGAGAATTTCTCAATGAGACTGTCATTGGTTTCCACTCCTTTGGAAGAGATCTAAGGAACTTGAGGTTAGAGTCTTTTGTCTGATAGACTCTTCCATGCAACTTCAGAGCATTTAGTAGTTTTTGAAATCTACTAAAAATATCAGTGAGAGACTCACTATCTTCACAATGGAAGTGCTCATATTGCTGAATTAGCAGCTGCATTCTATTCTCCCTTAAGATGGTTCATTGCCTGTTGCAGAACTCATTGGTGCATGAGGACCTCTCTCTATGCAATCCACATATGCATCATCTTGAGAAAGAAGATGTAGATGCATTTTCACCTTCCAGTGGTGATAATTGTCTTTGTCCATAAAAGGAGTTTTAACTCCAACATCCTTCTTTTTCATCTTGTTGTTTGTTTGATCTTTACACTCTTTGTACTTCAAGAGCTTACTCTGATACCAATTGTTATTCCCTAACAATACAACAAGAATTACAGAAGGGGGGTTGAATGTGATTCTGGCTTCTTTTTCAAGATTTAAAAATAGTTCTTAACTCGATAGATATATATGTGTTTTGATTTGTAAAGTGCGGAATGAAAGGATTAAATAAATCAAACACAAAGTGATAAAACCACAAGTCTTTAAAACTTTCTGGTGGATTTGAATGTATCCATCATATATATATATATATATATATATATATATATATATATATATATATATCGATTTGAGAACTCTGTGAAGCTCAAACTGGCTCACAGCAGCTTTTTCTATTTCTCTCATAAAATACAGTTTTTTCTATTTCTCTCATAAAATATGTTTGCTTTTTTTGTTCTACTAGCTACTCTTGGTTTATATATCACCAATTTTACATGGTAATAAGACAGGATAATAAAACAAAACCTATCCAGTCTAACTCCATGCTGCTTCATTACTCTATTCCAGCATCTTTGAAAATCTTCATAACTTGCATGGAAATGGTAATGCTTCTTTGTTCTCTAAAACCTTCAAACAGGCGGCCACATTCCATTTGCATCTATCCAACGCATGTGACTGTCAAGTCACTATCAACTGCTCTTTTAAATTTGAACATCCGTTGGAACTTAGATTGATCTTCCGTTGAAACTATGTATGATCATCCGTCGAGACTTATGTTGATCATCCGTTGGAGCTTTGTGAATCATCCATTAAAAACTCTTTCAACGGATGTTGAGAATGATCATCCGTTGAAAGCTACAAAATTACTTAACTGAAATCTACTAAGTGTTTTGTTCAAGTTATCATCAAGTACACAATATATTCCTAACAAAAATGTTGAAAAATCTTAAGTTGAAATCATGTTGGTTTGAAAACAATTTTGGGTTAAATAAAGGTTTTCATAGTTGAGAAAAAAATTAAACATCGCTTTGCCATGTAATAGACAGAAATCATTTTAAATGTAGAGTAATCGTAGTTAAAATATTTTGTTTAAGAAAATCTAGATTTTATAATTTTTTTTGTAAAATAGTTTTTAAATTATCTCAAAATGAAAAGTTTATAAGATTGTTGAGTTTAAACAAATTTATTTACGAAAACATTCTATGTACAGAAACATGAGGATTGGTAAAAAAAACTTTTTGGTTTCTCTTTAGTTTGACAAGTTCACTAAGATAGTAAGCTCAAATGTAATGAAACAGTAATAATATCATGCGAAAAAAGTAAACAATATTATTTCAGGATGAATGTTCTATCGTAATATATCCCATAATCATCATAAAAGTCTGATGCATCAGTACATAATATCAAGTCTGACCCATATGTCGGGAATATCATTAATACATCTGAATGATCCATAATCATGTGAAATATAGTATAGGACAAGTCCTTACGATATACGTGATCTAGTAATCATGAAGTGAACATTTCTATTTCTAGAAACTCGGGACTGCAGCAAAATAAAAAAGGGTGCAATCCCATCAGCATCTCAAAATCATCGACTTCAATATATTTGAGTCGGAAGAATCTATATACTCGGTCATCAAAAGTTAGGAATGTGCAAGTCATTATATATTCCACTCCTGAAAAAGCAAACAACTAGTCCACCCTATGCATAAACTTCTCTCTGATCTGATCAATCATCCTATCAAGAACACTCGCAATGTCTTCTGGAAACCCGAAATGAAGGTGGTAGCAATCTAGTACATAATCTTAGTAACAAAGCTCCTAATATCAGACCCAGTCTCAGGTGAAGGTATAAAAGGTCTCTCAGCAGTCAACCTTATAAAAGCATCTCGGGTCTGAAAAACCTCTCGGTATCTAGCATACACATATGATAGAGCTTCTCATACATAATAACTAGAACAGTGGCTCCCTGAAAACCTCCCATCACTGGAGGAGAACTCCCCAAAAATCCTCCTAAGCCAAAAGTAGAAGGTGCAACAGTATTAGTAGGGGTAGATGGTGTGGTAACACAAACTGGCATCTCAGAGGAAATGGGAATTAGAAATGGTGAAGGTGTGTTAGCATCAATATCTAATGGATCAGGTACAACAGGGAGCCCAACAGGTGTCACACTCTGAGTCGGAACATACTCTGGAACTACAGTGACTAAGGTCTTAAAATGATATCGATCAGTGGTAGACATGAATGGAGTACCTGCACTTAATGGTACAATCTGAGGTAGCACAGGGTGAAAGTGAGTCTCTAAATCAACAACCAAGTGATCCTCCTCAAGAGGACACATAATAACAAATGTCTCATAACTACATGGAACCAACGGTGGTGGTACAGAAACCAAATCAGACAAACTGGGGAAAGTAGGAGTGATATCAGTCGGCTGAACCACTGGCTCCTCAATAACAACAGGTGAGGAAAAAGCCTCGACATGAGATGGTGAATCGGTTAAATGATTGATGATAGTTGGTGAATCAGTCAAGTCAATAACAATTGGTGGAGCTCTAAGAGGTGGTAGAATACCCTGAATAGATGAATCCTCATTATCACTGGAAATAACCATTTACTCTTCAGCAGGATCTGTATTCGAACGAGAACCAACACTCTCGACGGGAAAAGGAGTAGGTGACTATCTCGAGCTGGTCTATGACCTGACATCTGAATTATATAAAAGTAATATCATAAATTGAGCTTACAAGGTAGGATCCCTAAATAAAAGTTTCCAAGTCAAGGGGTCATTGTTTCGCTGATCCCTACCTTATCCTCGAGTACTAAATACTCGCATACTTATAATATACTTTTACCTATACTTTCTCGTACATGGTTATATTTCTAGGGTTCGCATTCATAGTAACCATAACTACGTTTCTCATACGAACTCTGTGACGCCTCTAAAGGCACCCTTTCGTGGATTCAGGTCATCACAGTACCATGCTTCACATACTTGTATCAACATTATAAACCATATTTTAATACATTCACTGTGGACGACACTCCACAGATCTCAAGATCGAGTTGGCACACTTACCTATTCATTACATACATAATAGAAATCCTACTACAAGTTTGGAAGATAAGGTACTAGTTCTGGAAAAATTATAATACATTATTACATATAATAGTTTATAGATATATGGATAAACCCTTCCACTGCGAACATGCTCCTTCTATTTCAATTGCGTTGCATGGTAATACGGGTCATCTGCTTCATTTTTGAAAGAGATGTGTCCTAAGTCCAATCATGTATGAGGATTTAGGAATAACTTTTATGTAATCTATTTTTGATTTCATTGATATTAATAAAAGACTTGTTTTTGTTTTATTGCGGGCTTTATCTATTTAATTGTTTAAATAAGATATACCATAGTTTAGAGTAAAGCTTTTTATGGATTATGATGAGATCATAATAATGAGACCTAAAAGATGATAACTCTGAACTTAAATATTTCCTGGTTATAGGATTACTAACTGGTAATTAGTAATCCGCAAAGATCGGTACATACTATGCTTGCTTCATTATGAAGGATGTCTGTTCTCATAGACATTTGTGTGGTGACACTATAGCTAGTATGTAGGTGCTTATTATAGAATGAGTTCACTAAACATGACTCATACAGCTGAACAACTGATGGAGTTCACTCATGTGTCAGCAGATGTTCATATAGTGATAGTTGTACAAGTATCCTTAGACTTGAGGTCATCATAGTCATCTTGTGTACACTGAACTATACTTTGGTTTAGTTCTTAGTCTCCAGGTACAATAATAAGGGCTCTACTGGGTGTAGGAATTTTTACACGAAGATAATGTATGATCAATAAAGGATCTACCCCTTCCAGTGAAGGAAGAGAATGTTCAATGCTGATCCACTTATGCTAGTTTAGGAATCTCTGGCCAGAGTGAATGAAATTAGAAAGGAGTTTCTAATTCACATTAATTAGAACTAAGCATAGTGAATGGGAAAGCATATGATTAAATAAGATAAGCTTGGCACGAGTTCCATGCCTTGTATTTAATCATGACATTGCAGGGTAGAAGGAATTAATTGTACGGTAACTATTCACTGAATAGATTCTTGGTATTCTAAGCAGCGAATTCGTATTATCCGGATAGTCACGATATGCTGAGAAGTATCCCTCACGATGTAGAATAAATATGATTAATTTATTAATTAATCATATTTAATGAATTAGAGAATTTATATAAATAATGATAAAATAGTTTTATTATTATTTATTTCTACTATCGGCTTAATATTGAACCTACAGGGTCACACCATAAAAGAGAATGATTTAATAGTGGAGGAATTAATTAATAATGGCTGGTAATTATTTATTTGTGAAATAAATAATTAATTAGCAAATTTAATAATTGATTAAATGAGATTTAATTAATTATAAATTAATTAAGAAAAGTTCTTAATATTATTAATTAAGAATTTAATTTTGGAAATTAAATCAAGTGAGAGAATTATTTTTCTAAAGTGTTTAGAAAAGGGATTAATGATTAAAAGATGTTTTAATTATTAGTTAATTGGTTAATAAGAATAATCAATTAAAGGGTTAATAATAATAATATTTTATGGGAAAATTTTCAGCTGAATATTTTGCCTATAAATATACTATTATAAACCCTATTTGCCTCAACCTAAAAAAGTTAAGCAAACCCTAATTCTCCCACCCCTTCCTCCTCCATTACATTGATCTCTTGGTGGATACCGGTGGAGTGCTTCACACTTGAGGAGCAGCTGTTAGGGATCTCCGCTCATCGTTCTTGGATCGCTTTTAAAGGTTAGAAATCGATCCCATATGATTTAATCACGATTTGTATGCCTTTATTTGGATTTAATATCAAGAAAATTGTTTTACCATGCTTCTATGATGTATAAAATCCTATAATGGTATCAGAACATAGGTTGTATGCATATAGATCTGTGATAAAAATTTCAGAATTTTATGATTTTGTATAAATTTATTATGATTTTTTACAAGTTATATCATGGATTAATTATGATTGATTAGAAATTGTTTCTCAAAATTGTTTTGACCGTAGATCGGTGTTCTACAAGTGTTGTAGATCGTCTGGGTATTTTTTTCATAATTTTCTGATGTGTGGATTAATTATTATGATTTTTTGAAGTTGTTTTAATTAAAATTCGTAATTAAATGTGTATATATATATATATATAATCTGTTATGTATATATATATATTGTGTTTGCTGCTGGAATAAAGAAAAGGGGATGTACTGATTTGATGTGCACGACGTTCTAAGAAACTGACAGGCGCAGAAGCTGTCGGTTGCTGCAAGAGAAGGGAAAGGGGTGTCGCGCATTCCAGGAATGCGTTACACCCTGTGGCGCATTCACGGAATGCGTTACACCTTTTAATGGTTTAAAAGGGTTGTAACGCATTACCAGAAAGCGTTATAGGGCTTGTAACGCGTTCCTGTAATGCGTTACAGCCCATCTGGTTTTTTTAATTTGATTTTTGGGAGTTTCGTAACTCCGTTTTGGGCGTGCAATATATCGTTGGATTCGTTTTTCCGAGACGGATCTAATGGAGTGGTCAAATATTTTTTATATAAAAGTTTTGAACTATTTATATTCTCGAAAGTGTTTTAAAGCATGTTTTAATTGTTTTAAATGCTATAATAAATTCATACATCATTATATCAATGTGTGACATGATATTGCTTGCATGCTTACTTGTTTATTTATTTTTATATATGAGATAGATGCCTATGTTTACCATGCGATGATAGATTTAGGTGAACTTAAATCAATATAAGGCGTGCTCTAGAAAATCTAGAATAGGAATCGTTTCTTGCCTTAACAATAATATTATGAATACAATCATGAGATTCTTGTGTTTATGAAACACGTAATTAAATATGAATTTTCAATATTGAGAGAAAGGATGATTCTGTCAAAAGCAGATTTCTATCTGTAAGAAAGGGGTATTAAGTGACGCCTCTTGACAATGCTTCCCCCGATCTGGGAATCATCTGATTATCGATTATTGATTTGAAATATTTAATTTAAAAGGAAGAATCTCTTTATAATATGATTATGATTGTAACATAATATAATCTCTCTAAAATTAAATAATATTAAGTAGTAATTGGCCAATGACACAATAGGCTTGTGTCGGTCAAAGCCTTCCAACATGGTAGAAAGTATTTCTTATTTTTAAATTATTGTCATTTCGTGCTACAGCCGAGGGCTTTGATTTCGAAATAAGAAATACTTGTCTATTACATAGAGATGTGTACATTGAATTAGAATCTAAAGGTCGTTACGTGCTGCAGCCATGGGCCGTTGGAGACTGATTCAATTGTACGAAATGTTGGGTTAGACTTGACTTAGAATATTGAGTCTGTCGTGCTACAGCCGTGACTCAATCATTCAAGAGGCTAAAGTTTTATTAGGGAATAACATAAGATGTAATTGACAAGAGTTGTCTGCCTATTGAACATCACATGATGTTTCGTGCTACAGCCGAGGTTGTGTGATGGAATGTAGGATCCCTATTCCCACTAGCATTATGAATGCTTAATTTTTCACTTAAGGGGGTTATTTAGATAAACTAGTGGGAGCCACTTATGAATAAAGACCCGATTCATATAGTGTTTTGAAATAAAATTGAATATTTGCTAATTGTTGTTATGTGTTCATCATTTACAGATTTATTATATATGTTATGTCTTCTGCATTATCACTCCGGAGTATACTAGATACTCACAAGTTGACTAGTCCTAATTTTGTTGACTGGCTTCGAAACTTGAGAATTGTTCTCAGGGTTGAGAAGTTGGAATATGTGCTAGACTCACCTAAGCCTACTGAACCTGCTAGCGATGCACATAATGATGAACATGTTGTGTATCGTAAGTGGATAGATGATGCGAATATTGCTCAATGCATCATGCTAGCTTCCATGAACATTGAGCTACAGAAGCAGCATGAGCATATGGATGCTCACACTATCCTTATGCATCTACAAGAGTTGTATGATGTGGCAGGGAGGATAGCTCGATATGAGATATCGAGGGAGCGGTTCAGTTGTAGGATGTCTGAGGGATCATCTGTAAAGGGTAGTAAGACTACCGCTTCTGATTCAGGCATGTTCATGATCGAAGTTAATATGTCATTAGGTCAAATTTCTACTTGGATATTAGATACAGCCTGTGGTTCTCATATTTGCAATTCGTTGCAGGGACTAAAGGGAAGTAGGACTTTTGAAGAAGATGAGGTGATTCTACGTATGGGCAATGGAGGAAGGGTTGCCGCCATATCTGTAGGATCATTTAGTTTACATATGCCTACGGGCAAGACTATTATTTTGAATAATTGTTATTACGTTCCCTCTATTGTGAGGAATATTGTTTCTATTCCTATGTTGGATTTGGATGGTTTGTTATTTATTATTAAGAATAATGAATGTTCTATGTTTAGAGATAATGTTCTTGATGGACGTGGTAATTTAAATAATGGTCTGTATGTATGTGACGTAGAGTATAATTTACTTCAGATTGAACAAACTAATAAAAGAAAAAGGGATGATGAAAATCTCACTTTCTTGGGGCACTGCAGACTTGGTCATATTAGTGAAAATAGACTGCCGATATTGCATAAGGAAGGGTTACTTGACCCCTTTGATTTTGAATTATATCCTACATGCGAGTCTTGTCTATTGGGTAAAATGACCAAATCTCCATTTAGTGGACATGGAGAGATGGCTGCAGATTTGCTAGGATTGGTACACACAGATGTATGTGGACCAATGTCTACGCAAGCCATGGGTGGATTTTCATACTTCATTACTTTCATAGATGATCGATCTAGATTCAGATATGTGTACTTGATGAATCACAAGTCTGAAGCCTTTGAAAAGTTCAAAGAATATAAGTATGAAGTGGAGAAACAAACCAAATATAGTATTATAACTCTTCGATCAGATCGAGGTGGTGAATACTTGAATGGAGAGTTTCTAGATTATCTCAAAGAAAATGGTATACTCTCCCAATGGACTCCTCCATATACTCCACAGTTGAATGGGGTATCTGAAAGGAGAAATTGAACTTTGTTAGACATGGTTCGGTCCATGATGAGCTATGCGAATCTTCCAGTATTCCTATGGGGTTATGCATTGGAAACCTCAGCATATTTACTGAATAAGGTGCCTTCCAAATCTGTTCCTCAAACTCCATACGAGATATGGAAAGAAAGGAAACCGAGTCTTAAACACGTTAAGATTTTGGGATGTCCAGCTTATGTCAAGAAAGTTGACCCAGATAAGCTGGAATCTCGATCCGTAAAATGTAATTTTGTGGGATATCCTAAAGAGACTTTAGGGTATTACTTTTACACCAATCATCGGGTGTTTGTCTCCAGACATGCTACCTTCTTGGAAAAGCAGTTTATCCTTGAAGGAAACAGTGGGAGCAAAATTGAACTTGATGAAGTTCAAGAAGCACAAACTACTACGGATCAAGTGGAAACACCTATTCAGACTGAACAACCTTCTGTGAAACAGCCCATTCGTACGTCAGGGAGAGTGTCTCGCCAACCTGAGAGGTATTATGGCCTTGTCATTGAGAATGACAATGAGTTGTCAATCATTGATGATGACGACCCTGTGACCTATAATGAGGCTATGAGTAGTGTTGACTCAGAGAAATGGCATAGTGCCATGAAATTCGAAATGGAATCTATGTATACCAACCAAATATGGACTCTGGTTGAGGCGCCTGAAGGTGTTAAGCCTGTTGGGTGCAAGTGGGTATACAAAAGAAAGATTGGAGCAGATGGCCAGGTGGAGACCTATAAGGCCAGGCTCGTGGCAAAAAGATTCAAACAAAGGCAAGGGATTGACTTTGATGAAACTTTTTCGCCTGTAGCCCTATTAAAATCAATTCGGATTTTGCTTGCGATTGCTGCTTACTACGACTATGAGATCTGGCAAATGGACGTGAAAACGGCCTTCCTCAATGGGGAACTTGAAGAGGAAGTGTATATGACACAGCCAGAGGGTTTTCTTTCCAAGGGAAATGAACACCTAGTGTGTGAGCTGCTGCGAACCATACATGGTTTAAGGCAAGCTTCTCGTAGATGGAACATTCGTTTTGATGAGACAATCAAAGAGTTTGGTTTTATCAAAAACATAGATGGACCATGTGTCTACAAGAAGGTTAGTGGGAGCGCGGTAACATTGCTTGTATTGTATGTGGATGACATACTTCTTATAGGAAACGATATACTGATGCTGCAATTAGTCAAAGTATGACTATCGAAGAACTTCACCATGAAGGACTTGGGAGAAGCATCCTACATTCTCGGTATGAAGATCTATAGAGATAGATCTAGAAGAATGATAGGTCTTACCCAGGGTACATACATACAGAAAGTGCTTAAAAGGTTTAGCATGGAAAACTCCAAAAGAGGTCTCATACCGATAAGCCATGGAGTGTCCCTTTCTGGAAAGATGTCTCCTAAGACACCTGAGGAAAGAGAGTGTATGAGTAAGATTCCTTATGCTTCAGCAATAGGATCTATCATGTACATGATGTTGTGTACTAGGCCTGATGTTGCTTATTCAATTAGTGTGACGAGAAGATATCAGTCCAATCCAGGTGAAGACCACTGGAAAGCAGTGAAGAACATCCTTAAGTACTTGCGAAGGACTAAGGACATTTTTCTTGTTTTTGGTGGTGAATCTGAGTTAAAAATAGAGGGTTATACTGACTCTAGTTTTCAATCAGAAAGTGATGATAGCAAATCCATATCAGGGTACGTGTTTACTCTGAATGGTGGTGCGATTAGTTGGAAGAGTTCCAAACAGTCTACAATGGCTGACTCCACAGCGGAAGCAGAATATATAGCTGCAAGTGAGGCTGAAAAAGAAGCCGTTTGGATGAGGAAATTTGTTTCTTAGTTGGGAGTTATTCCTAGCGTTGAAGAGCCTATTGTGTTGTATTGTGATAACAACACAGCAATAGCACAAGCCAAGGAACCTAGGTCTCATAAAAATTCCAAACATGTCATGCGGCGTTTTCATCTGATTAGGGAGATTGTTGAAAGAGGAGATGTCAACGTCGAGAGAGTTGACACACATAACAACATAGAAGACCCTTTAACAAAGCCACTTTCTCAAAGTCACTTTGATCGTCACAAAGACAAGATGGGTATTAGGTACCAGAGTGATTGGCTTTAATATAAGTGGGAGAGTGAAAGAGATGTGTCCTAAGTCCAATAATGTATGAGGATTTAGGAATAACTTTTATGTAATCTGTTTTTGGTTTCATTGATATTAATAAAAGATTTGTTTTTGTTTTATTGCGGGCTTTATCTATTTAAGTGTTTAAATAAGATATACCATAGTTTAGAGTAAAGCTTTTTATGGATTATGATGAGATCATTATAATGAGACCTAAAAGATGATAACTCTGAACTTAAATATTTCCTGGTCGTAGGATTACTAACTGGTAATTAGTAATCCGCAAAGATCGGTACATATTATGCTTGCTTCATTATGAAGGATGTCTGTTCTCATAGACATTTGTATGGTGACACTATAGCTAGTATGTAGGTGCTTATTATTGAATAAGTTCACTGAACATGACTCACACAGCTGAACAATTGATGGAGTTCACTCACGTGTCAGCAGATGTTCACATAGTGATAGTTGTACAAGTATCCTTAGACTTGAGGTCATCATTGTCATCTTGTGTACACTGAACTATACTTTGGTTTAGTTCTTAGTCTCCTGGGACAATAATAAGGGGTCTACTGGGTGTAGAATTTATACACGAAGATAGTGTATGATCAATAAATGATCTACCCCTTCCAGTGAAAGAAGAGAATGTTCAATGCTGTTCGTATTATCCGGATAGTCGCTATATGCTGAGAAGTATCCCTCACGATGTAGAATAAATATGATTAATTTATTAATTAATCATATTTAATGAATTAGAGAATTTATATATATAATGATAAAATAGTTTTATTATTATTTATTTCTACTACCGGTTTAATATTGAACCTACAGGGTCACACCATAAAAGAGAATGATTTGATGGTGGATGAATTAATTAATAATGACTGATAATTATTTATTTGTGAAATAAATAATTAATTAGCAAATTTAATGATTGATTAAAAGAGATTTAATTAATTATAAATTAATTAAGAAAAGTTCTTAATATTATTAATTAAAAATTTAATTTTAGAAATTAAATCAAGTGAAAGAATTATTTTTTTAAAGTGTTTAGAAAAGGGATTAATGATTAAAAGGTGTTTTAATTAATAGTTAATTGGTTAATAAGAATAATCAATTAAAGGGTTAATAATAATAATATTTTATGGGAAAATTTTCAGCTGAAAATTTTGCCTATAAATATACTATTATAAATCCTATTTGCCTGAACCTAAAAAAGTTAAGCAAACCCTAATTCTCCCACCTCTTCCTCCTCCATTACATTGATCTCTTGGTGGATACCGGTGGAGTGTTTCACACTTGAGGAGCAGCTGCTAGGGATCTCCGTTCATCGTTCTTGGATCGCTTTTAAAGGTTAGAAATCGATCCCATATGATTTAATCACGATTTGTATGCCTTTATTTGGATTTTATATCAAGAAAATTATTTTACCATGCTTCTGTGATGTATAAAATTCTACAATTTTTCACTCTTTGGGAATATAAGAATAACAAGAGTGAGCAACCGAGTTCTTAGCAAATATAGATGATAAAAATTTTATAATAATATGAACATGGTGCCAAGGGCAATAAAGATTCAAATTCAACACTGAATAATCAACAACACATCATAATTTGTAAAAAAGCCTTATCCGGCACTTCCCCACTTGATTCAAGATTTATTTGGTCATTTTTCCACCATAGTACATCATTGATGCGATCAACTACCATAGTTTGTTATCGTCTTGCATATCTTACGCTCACCTGATCATGCCTTATCGTAAGAACGCCCAACGCACACTTTCTAGCACAAAATAATGGTTAATGTCTTAACCCTCGGCTACACTCGATTCGAATAACATGTCCACATATCGGACTATCATAATAAATTTCGTAGGTTAGATTCTATGTTGACCAGTATAGGTGAACACATCCCGATTCAATTCTCACTTCTCATTTGAAAACACATCACATATAGTTTGAGACTGATATCTAATATTTGTGGATCAAACAATTAACCAGTCACTAATTACAATAGTTTAGTATCATCATGGATGATATGCCGAAACATTTTTAAATATGGTGATTATCTCGAAAAATGAGAATCATCATATCAGCCAAAATCTCGTATAGTTTAAAAAGGTAAAATAGGTAATTGATTTATTAATTGTGAGACTAGAAACGGTTCAATGAACTGACCAAAAATTATTTTAAAACTTGATAAAAATTAAATAATCAATTTGAAGGATGAATCCATTTAATAGTTTGGAATTAATGAGGCGAATATAAGAGTTTATATTCATTCGATAGGAAATAAATTAACTATCCTGAACAATAGGAGCACTTACGTAAGGAAACAAAATTTATTTTATCGATATAAATAAAGATATAGCAAAAAATAGTAAAACTTGGTAGTGTTTTGAAATAAATTAATCGCGAATAAAGGGTCAAATAATAATACAATATTTTTTATAACAAAATATTCACATATCAACCGTCAAAATCAGGGAAGGGAGAGAGAAAACTTGCATTAATTTCCAAGTATTAGCGCAATTCCTAAAACTTTAACCTCGGAATTTAAATAATTTCCCTCATCGAATAATTTATAATCGTTCAGATATAAAAATAAATTTTTCAACAATTTATTTAACAATTAAATCTTTTAAAAAATGTTATTGAAATAATTATTATAACCATTTAATTGCGTTTCATAATTTTACACTGGTACATTATTATCCATTACACAAGACATTCGTACTTAACAATCAATAACATAAAATACACAATCACCAATTCCAGGATTACAAAATTTAAGAGGTTATATATGAAAAGAAATAATACCTTAATAGTGCTCCTTTATTCAAAGGCCCTACAATCAAAATCACAATTATTCTTTATACACTCAATTCCCTTTTTGATCACCTCCGCATAATTGATCTAAAATATTTTGGTCAAATTCTTCAAATCCAATTGGATAACTTCACTCTTGAAAGATTATGAAATTTTAGTGTGAATAGAACTTGGGGATAAAATTAAGGATTTATAGAGGATTGGTTGTATTTTAATAATTTTCTTATTTAAAATATAATACTTAGTGATACTCTACTATCTTCTAGAATAGTCTCCAATTATAATTATTTCTGAAGACAAACTTATCAATATGTAAAAAAAAATCAATTATCATTTCCCTTTAAAATAATAATTAAATAATAGTGCACGCCACTAATATTTAAAAGAAAATTTTAATCATAATAAATCTCATAAATATTTTAAATAAAATTTATACATGAGATAATAATAAATCATGTTTTTACCCTATTATTTAAATATTGAAATAATTAAAAACTAAATACTAAAACACATGATTTTATGAAATCCAAAATAAATAACTATATTATTGGATCTCAAAAGATAATTTCTGAAAAATTAATAAAAATAATAATGGAAATTCCAAACTAATAGTTATTAAAATTATTTAACAATACACTCACAATAATTATCCGTTTTAGAGAAAACTAAAATTATGATAAAATAATTAAATAAGTAATTTAACAATTTTCAGTATTCTTGATTACAGGCCACATACGATAACAAAAAAAATTCCCGACCGGTTTCTTATTTAACTATTAAGCAATCTAAAGAAAATTTAATCTAACGATTAAAATTTTAAAATAAAAAATGTACTAATTTACTTACATAAAATTTTGTGGGCGTTACAAAAATAATTGTCATTTTAATAAAATTCAAATGCACATTTAGGAAAAATCAGTAAATAAATTGGCCTTTTTTTCTATTTATCTATTAATCAGATTAATCAAAACATACAATTCAAGTACAGTTTTAATTTTAAAAAAAGGTAACTTTTACTTTATTAATTGAATTGAATTATTTGAAATAGTAATGCATACGCATCGATAGAATTTGGAACAACCTCAAATGGCCCGTGGATTACTTTTATTTTCTCTTGAATGTCAGCTATAGTTAGCTTTATAAAGTTCTTCTCAAGAATCTTATCGTCCTTAATGAAAGGTTGCTGCAAACAGTGCTAGCCTGTTTGAGACACCTAGTGCTGCAATTTTCTCCTTATGTTTTCTGACTTGGTCATATAGTATTGTTTTTTCTCAACATATCTAGTTCGTTTTCCTTGCTCAAAACATAATGTACTTGCAACCTGGCAACAACTTGTATAG
Source organism: Apium graveolens (assembly GCF_009905375.1). Taxonomy (NCBI): domain Eukaryota; kingdom Viridiplantae; phylum Streptophyta; class Magnoliopsida; order Apiales; family Apiaceae; genus Apium; species Apium graveolens. The sequence continues at coordinate 111,214,072 of NC_133654.1, forward strand.
CTAGATAGTCAACCAATTATTTAAACTCTTTACTTCTGCTCTTCATGTTTTCACCGTCAACTTGCCAACTTAACTGATAACTCCCTTTCTTCAGTTGGTCTTTTTCTTTCCTTATCCAAGCTTGGGCTCCATCTATTTAGAAATGATATGTGGGCTTAAGCTCAAAGATCGATGTCCGCGAAATAGAACCGGAGGGTGTTGGCGTCCCACGGCAATTACAGTGTAAGAATAAGAAAAGGATTTTCTAATGAAGAATGAAAAAGAAGAAGAGCTATTCAATTATGTACTTGTGGTCTGTGTATAAGTGTAGAGCAAGAAAGTAGTATTAACCCCAAAAACCCCGTTTTTGAGGCTTTTTATAGGCTCCTAATTTTAAGGTTTTGGGTGTTTGTACCTCTTCATCCCTGTCATTGATGAATCTTGGTTGGTGAATGATTGAATGGTCCAGATGGGTGAAGGGACCCCGCTATCCCCTTGCAGATGGGATAGCTTGAGGTCTTGACACATGGACTGCTGGGATCCTTCCATACCATTCTGAGCAGTATGAGACCGTTGCTTTCTTGTTTGGCCGCCAAGTGTCCGGGGACTATCCCCATTTGGGCCTGGGGTCCTTTTCCCTTGGGCTTTTATAATGTTCTTTGGCCTAGTAATATTATGGCCTATCATTTTCCTCCCACTCCCTTATACGGGTTTCGCGGATAGGGAGTAGTCTAGTAGTCTGGAGTTGTGTTTGGGTATGCCCCTTGATTTTTGTGACTTAGGAAAAATTCTGCATTTTCTTTGATTTGTGGCCCCTAACTCCCGGGTGTTGTTGGTTACAAGGCCTCAGGATTGTGTTTGGGTAGGCCCCTTGATTTTGTAACTTAGGAAAAATTCTATATTTTTCATTAATTTGTGACCCCTGACTGCAGGGTGTTGTCGGTTACATGGCCATGAGGTTGTGTTTGGGTAGGCTCCTTCATTGATTTTTGTGACTTAGGAGAAAAATTACATTTTTCTTTGATTTGTGGCTCCTAACTTCAGAGTGTTTTGGTTATAAGGCCTCGGGGTTATGTTTGGGTAGGCCCCTTGATTTTTGTAACTTAGGAAAAATTCTGCATTTTTCTTTGATTTGTGGTCCCTAACTCCGGGATGCTGTTGGTTACAAGGCCTCGGGTTGTGTTTGGGTAGGCCCCTTTATTTGACATGATAAGTTTGAGAAATGACTGGGATGTACAGCTTTTGTCGTCTTTTCTAGGGTGTCAAATGGCGGTTGGGTTTCCGTGTAGTACGTTTGTGTGTATGTATATATATATATTTTTATAATGTTAGGAATATGTTGTGAACTTGATGATAAGTTGAACAAAGCATCTTAGTAGATTTAACTTAGTGTTTTTGTAGCTCTCGACAGATATTCTAATAGAGTCCTAACGGATAAACTTTATAATCCCGACGGATGAAAACTGAACATCCATCGAGAGTGTAGCTTATGTACCAATAAGTATTGTAGCACATTTCTGCAAACAAACAATGTATTAGTCGAGTAGATGTTGTAGGATTCTTTAAGTCATGTTGACTACTAGATTGATATGCAGAATAGGTTGGCTAATTGTAAATATAAGATGTCTTGTAATTCTGTATAAGTGAAATAGAGTCTAGTGACAGAAAGACTCTCGACGGATGATCTACAAAGGCTCCCGACAGATAATCAACATGGCTCCCGACAGATGATCAACACAGTCCCGACGGATGATAATATTCAAAATAGAAGTTGACAATGATAACACAGTCACATGCGTCGGGTGTTTGCAAATGGAATGTGGCAGCCTAATTGCAAGATTTAGAGAACAAAGAAGCATTACCTTTCCATGCAATTGTGAAGATATTCAAAGATGCTGGATAGAGTAACGTAGCAGCATGAAGTTAGACTAGATAAAGTTTGTCTTATTATCTTGTCTTACTATCATGTAACTTGGTAATATATAAACCAAGTGAAGCAAGTAGAACAACTAACTGTGCAAGTATAATTTTCAGAGAAATAGATAAAGCTGTATATGTTAAGCATTTCTCTATAATTTTTTAAGTTCTCTTTTAAGCAGTTGTGTGTTATTCAAGCATCACAGAGTTCTCAACTTTATATATATATATATATCTGGTGGATAAGTTCTAATCCACCAGAAAGTTTTAAAACTTTTTGTTTTATTGCTTTATGTTTTGATTTCTATTTATTCTCATTCCGCACTTCTTGCAAAAATTAACACAGTTATATATTAAGTAAGAACATTCCTAAAATCAGAAAAAGTAGCCATAATTACATTCAACCCCCCTTCTGTAATTCTTGTTGCATTGTTTTGGATTAACAATTGGTATCTGAGCAAGCTCTTGAAGTACAAAGAGTGTAAAGATCACCACAATCAGCAAGATGATCAGAAAGGGTGTTGGAGTGAAAATTCTATTTCTGGGCAAAGACAATTATCACCACTGGAAGGTGAAGATACACCTACATCTTATTTCTCAAGATGAAGCTTATGTGGACTGCATTGAGAAAGGTCCTCATGTTCCTATAAGAGCTGCTACAGGAAATGAACGATCAGTTCCAAAGCCCAAACATGAATGGTCTGATCCAGGCATTGAACAAGTCAGGAAAGACAAAAAGGCCATGAACATACTGTTTAATGGTGTTGATGGTGACATGTTTGACAACATCATTAACTGCAAAACAGAAAAAGAGGTTTGCAACATAATTTATATTATCTGTGGTGGAACTGAGCAAGAAAGAGAGAAAAAGATGCAGGTCTTGATTCAGCAATAAGAGCATTTTCATTGTGAAGAAAGTGAGTCACTCACTGACATATTCAGTAGATTTTAAAAACTACTGAATGTTCTCAAGTTACATGGAAGGGTCTATCAAACAAAAGACTCAAACCTTAAATTCCTTAGATCTTTACGAAAGGAATGGAAACCCATGACAATCTCTTTAAGAAACTCTCAAGATTACAAGGAATTCACCTTGGAAAGACTGTATGGAATTCTAAAAAGCTATGAGCTTGAAATAGAGCAAGATGAAAAGATGGAGAAAGGAAGGAAGAAAGAAGGATCCATTGCGCTAGTTGCTGAGCAAGAAAAGGAGAAGGAGATGCAGGTTGAAGCTGTTGAATCTATATCAAACTCAAGGGTCTGTGAAAGGAAGGGTAAAGGGCTGGTAGCTAAAAATGAAGAAAATTTGAGCCTAGATGACATGGATGATATAGATGAGCATCTAGTATTCCCATCCATGAGATTTTCCAAGCTCAAATATAAGAAGAATTTTGGAGCAGCCAAGCCAAACAGAAACATTGTTGATAAGTCTATGTTCAAGTATTTCAAATGTGGCTTGGCAGGTCATTTTGCCAGTGAGTGTAGAAAGCCTGATTCTGGTAAAAAGAAGTTTAATCCTGTTGATTACAAGCAAAAATATTTTGAGATGCTCAAACAAAAGGAAAGGGCTTTCATCACACAAAAGAATGACCGGGTTGTAGATGGATTATATGAAGATGAAGATACAAGCTATGTCAACCTAGCCCCAATGGCCAAGTCAGATGAAGCAGAAGTTAGTTCATCCAGCAATCAGGTAATCACCACTAACCTAGCACATTTAACTAAATCTGAGTGCAACGATGCCATCAATGATATTTCTATTGAACTATATCATTTCCGTGTAACTCTTAAATTTCTCACTAAGGAAAATGCTAAAATTAAAGAAAACAAATTGTTTTTAAGTGAGCGGAATAATATGCTAGAGTCTCAATTCATTGAGTTTGAAAATTTAGAATTGAATATAAAACTACCAAGGATGAATTAACTGTATCTTTAAAGTAAGAAGAGATTTTTAGGAAGCATATTGAACGAGAATAGGAAGTAATTAAAGCATAGAAATCATCTAGATATGTCCATGCTCAAATTACTAAAGTTCAAGGTATAGAATCATTTTATGATGAAGCCTGGAAGAAGAGCAAGGAGAAGCTTGATTCCAATTTGATTGAAGGACTATCACCAAATATGGATTCGACGGATGATGAGTGTTATCCGTCGAAAGACCAAAAGGACTATCCGTCGAAAGACAAGGAACCACATCCGTCGGCTGAGAAAAATCCAGTTTGTAAAGCCAAGCTAGCTAATTTAAATGAAAAATATGGATCAGTTTCTAAAAACTTTGTTCCAGGAGAATCAAGTCAAGTGAGAAAAGAAAAGAGAGTTAATGTTGGGCATCTGTCCATTAAGCAATTGAATGACAGATTGGAAAAGATTGAGGTTAAAACAGAATCAAAAAGGAAAAATAATAGAAATGGGAAGGTAGGAATTAATAAACATAACAACTACACACCTGATAAATATGCTCCAAGAAAAATATGTGTTAAGTATTGTAGTGTTAATCATTATTCTGTTAATTACAAACTTGCTATGCCTACTCATATGTCTGCACCTCCTTCATTTCCCAGCATGCCTTCAATGCCTGTTAATATTATGCCCGCACAAAATTTGAATGCACAATATGCTAACATGCCATTTGCACCTAATCTTTATTATGCTGCATTTAGTATGCCTCAAATGCCATTTAGCATGCCCTATTGGAATAACATGTTCGCACATAACATGCCTTTTCATGTTAATCAAAATGTGCATGATAATTCTATTTCAATGAATGGTTTCAAAGGTCCAACTCAAATGACAGAGGATGAATCTGAATTACCCAAGTCCAATGAGATAAAACCTAAGAAACCAAAGAAAAAGGCTAACAAGGCAGGACCCAAGGAAACTTGGGTACCAAAATCAACTTGATTTAATTTTGATGTGTGCAGGGAAATAGAAAGAATCTTTAGTATTTGGATAATGGGTGCTCAAGGCATATGACTGGAGATTCTACCCTGCTCACTGAGTTTAAGGAAAGAGCTGGCCCAAGTATCACTTTTGGAGATGACATCAAGGGTTATACTGTGGGATATGGCTTGATTTCAAAGGATAATGTCATCATTGAAGAAGTTGCCCTAGTTGATGGTCTCAAGCACAATCTGTTGAGTATCAGCCAGCTTTCTGATAAGGGCAACTCAGTTACTTTTAATGCAGAAGCCTGTGTTGTGACTGATAAAAAGAGCAACAAAGTGGTTATCACTAGAGTGAGAAAAGGCAATGTGTATCTAGCTGACTTCAACTCAACAAATACAAAATCTGTAACTTGTCTTCTCAGTAAAGCAAGTCAAGATAAAAGTTGGCTGTGGCACAAGAAGCTGTCCCATCTAAAATTCAAGACCATGAATGAGTTAGTCAAGAAAGAATTGTTTAGAGGTATTCCTCAAGCGGAGTTTACAAAGGATGGATTATGTGATGCCTGCCAGAAAGGAAAGCAAATTAAAGCATCATTCAAAAAGAAGCTTGATTCAACAATTGAAGAACATTTGCAACTGTTACACATGGATTTGTTTAGACCAGTCAATGTGTTGTCCATCCCTAGGAAAGATACTTCCTAGTAATTATAGATGATTTCTCAAAGTTCTCTTGGACATATTTTCGAAAATCCAAAGATGAAGCTAGTGAAATCATCATCAATCACATAAGGCAAGTCAACAATCATCCTGACTTCAAAGTAAGAAGAATCAGGAGTGACAATTGAATTGAGTTCAAGAATTCTGTGATAAGACTATTTTGTGAAGAAAATGGGATTATGCACGAGTTTTCTGCAGCTACAACTCCACAACAAATCGAGTGGTGGAAAGGAAAAACAGATCTCTTATTGAAGCTGCAAGAATAATGCTAGAAGAATCAAAGTAACCAACATATTTTTGGGATGAAGCTGTGAATACTGCTTGCTACACTCAGAATATTTCTTTGGTCAATCAAGCAAAGTGCATGACACCCTACCAATTGTTCAAGAATTGGAAGCCAACATTAAACTTTCTACATGTCTTTGGCTGTAAATGTTATATCTTAAGGAATCAAACTGATCAACATGGAAAGTTTGATGCCAAAGCAGATGAAGGAATTTTTGTTGGATATGCTATTGGAAAAGCATATAGAGTCTACAATCTAAGAACCAACATTGTTATGGAATCTGTACATGTTGTGTTTGATGATAAAAAGATTGAAGGACTACAAAATGGAGATTTCCATGAGAGCCTCAAATTTGACAATGTGGTGATGATGTGTGAAGATAATGATGATGATAGTGATCAATAATCATTATTCAAGGACAATGCAAAAAAGTCTTCAACTAATGAAACATAAAATTCAACATCCGTCGAAAGACCAAGTGCATCATTCGTCGAAAGACAATCTACGTCATCCATCGACAGGCAAAGATCAACATCCATCAATCCCTAAATAGGGGTTAAAAGACAAGTAAGATCACTGTCAGAAAGAACCCCATCTTCAAGTCAAAGATACATAAACTCGGGGGAGTTCCTAATCATCAAAACTCCTCTAATCATCAAGACCACAATGAGGTCTCGTCATCTAGAGCTAATCTACCACAATATAGAAAATGGGCAAGAGATCACCCTTTTGAGCTCATTATTGGTGATGCCTCTTCTAGAGATCAAACAAGGAAAGTAACTCAAGAAGAATGTCTATAAAGCAGCTTTCTCTCAAAGGAAGAACTAAAGAAGGTAGAAGAAGCTCTGTTGGATCCTGATTGGGTTCTAGCTATGCAAGAGGAGCTAAACCAATTTGAAAGGAAAAAGGTATGGAAGCTGGTACCCAAGCCTAAAGGAAAGAATCCAATTGACACCAAGTGGGTATTTAGAAATAAGATGGATGAAAATGGCATAGTTTTCAGGAAAAAAGCTAGATTGGTTGCTAAGGGCTATTGTCAACAAGAAGGAATAGATTTTGATAAAACTTTTGCTCCGGTTGCAAGACTTGAAGCCATCAGAATTTTCTTAGCCTATGCAGCCCATGCCAATTTGAAAGTCTATCAAATGGATGTTAAGAGTGCCTTTCTGAATGGAGATTTGGAGGAGGAAGTCTATGTCAATCAGCTTCCTGGTTTTGAAGATCCAAATTTTCCAGAATATGTCTACTATCTTTTGAAAGCACTTTATGGACTGAAGCAAGCACCTAGAGCCTGGTAGGATACTTTGTCAAAGTTTCCCTTAGAAAATCACTTCACAAGAGGTACTATTGACAAAACTTTATTCTTTAGAAATGTTAATGGCTCTAGTATACTTGTCCAAATTTATGTAGATGATATTATATTTGGCTCTACGGATGAAAAACTTTGCAAAAAGTTTTCCAAATTGATGCAAAGTAAGTATGAAATGAGCATGATGGGAAAACTAACTTTCTTTCTTGATTTACAAGTTAAGCAAGTTAGTGATGGAATATTCATTAGTCAAATCAAATATATTTTTGTTCTTTTAAAGAGGTTTGATCTAATGGATTGCACATCTGCAAAAACTCCCATAGCCACTACAACTAAGCTTGAATTTAACACTGCTGAAAAGTCTGTGGATATTTCAAGCTAAGAGGCCTGGTTGACTCACTTTTGTACTTAACAGCTAGTAGGCCAGATATAATGTTTGCTACTTGTCTTTGTTCTAGATTTCAGGCTGATCCTAGAGAGTCTCATTTAGTAGCTATTAAGAGAATTTTCAGATATGAACACCAAAACTTGGCATTTGTTACCCTAGAGATTTTGGTTTTGATCTAACTGGTTATTCAGATGCAGACTATGTAGGGAGCAAAATTGATAGAAAAATCACTACAGGAACCTGTCAATTTCTAGGAAAAAAGCTAGTATCCTGGTTCAGTAAAAAGCAAAATTCAGTTTTTACTTCTACAGCCGAGGCTGAATATATTGCTGTTGGCAGTTGTTGTGCATAAATTCTATGGATGAAAAAACAATTATTGAACTATGGTTCGCAAGTGGACAGAATTCCTATTTTCTGTGATAATACAAGTGCAATTTCCATTACTGAAAATCCATTACAACATTCAAGAACAAAGCACATAGACATTAAGTATCACTTCATTAGGGAATATGTAATGAGTGGTACCATGGAACTTCATTTTGTTCCAAGTGAGAGGTAACTTGTAGATATCTTTACCAAGCCACTTGATGAATACACCTTTACTAGGTTGGTAAGTGAGTTAGGTATGATTAATTATTCTTAAATTATTTGTGATAATTTTTGCAAGTTGAAATGCAGCCAGAAATATAATTGATTTTTCAGTTTTAGATAAAAAAATTGGCTAAGTCAAATTTTGCATCTCGGCGGATGTTCTTTATCCATCGAATTTGATCATCCGTCGAAATAGAATAGCTTGGTAAAAATCAATTACTTTTCTGGATTATTTTAAACCCAACGGATAATGGCTTTATTCTCATCCATCAAATTGTCTACATCTTAGCCATTAAAGTTCTGAACATTATCCATCGGATATACTTACAGTCTGTAAATATATCACGACGGATAATTGACAGAATTTTGAGAGTTTATTTTATTTTTAAACGGCTATTATGAGCAATTCTCATTGCGTCTTTAATTTTTACCTTTAATTTTTTTATCCCATTTTATCTGAGGATACATAAAAGCCTTCAAGTTTATTTTAGCTTTTATTTTTCTCTATTGCAATTAACTGCTCTCTTCTTCCTCAAAGCAAAACCCTATTTCTCTCTGCAAATTTCCTTGTTTTAACAATGGCACCAGTAGTCAAGATCATGTCTCAGTCAGGATTCACTTATGAGAAGAACAATTTCGTAGCTCTTGTGAACAGAGAAATTCCGTCCTCTGAGGATTATCACAAAATGATGGATTTTGTGAAGGGATGCAAGCTTAGTTATATCATGCTGGAATCACCCACAATCTACTGTGAAGTTGTGGAGGAGATGTGGACTACTGCTGTTTATCAGGAAACTGACAAAACTATAACTATCTCCATTAAAGGTAAGGAATTTTGCATTAATAGTGACACTATTCAAGCATGCTTTAAAATTCCTGATAACACTACTACTAAACCACACACGGATGCTGATTTAGTAAGCTTACTTTATTTTACTGGCTATGCACTTCCTACCACTAAGTTAAGTGAGATTAGAAGAATAGGTCTTAGGAAAGAGTGGACTTATCTGTGTGATGTAGTTACCAAAGTGTTTTCTGGTAAGATAATCAATTTTGATTCCATCAACACTACCATGCTCTACATGATACTTATTGATAATTACTATAATTTTAGTGATGCTATCATGTTTGAGTTAGGTTACAAGTTAGGGGAGACCAAAAAGAGATCTAAAAATGTTTATTAAACTAGATTCTTTATGATTATTACTAACCATGTTTGTGAGGACCTTGCAATTGAGAACCCAACCAACAAACTGGATTGTTGGGTTCAAGAAAGGAGAATAATTGCAGACTTAAACAGAGCAGATCTCTACAAGGAGGTGCCCCTTGTTTATTTACCTATAATGGCGGGCCCTCAGGTAAGTGAGGTAAATACTTCTGTCTCTACTCCTTCTACCTCCCATATTTCTTTGCCATTGACTGTGCTTATGGAATCTGTGTCAATGACCCAACAAATGCCTACCCAAGCCACAAAATCCAAATCTTCTAAATCCAAATCAAAGAAACCATACTCTGGTGTCTCTCAAAAGATGCCAGTTTCAAAAGCCACCAAAACCAAAGAGGGGAGTGTGAAGGTGGGTAAGGTTGGTGAGGGACAGGGTGAACATAAAAAAACCCTAAGAATAAGGATGGTGAGGTGAGTGTACCCAAACCTAGCCACACCATAGTTTCCCAACAAACTGTGGTGCTTAATAAGGAAATTAGCACAACTCTAGTTTCATCCTCCCAAAAGGATGATACTATTGAAACAAGCTCCCAACCAGGAGCACATGCCAAAAGGGTTAGGGACACAGATTCACCCCAAACTTATACTAGAAAGAAGTAAGCTAAAAAACTTGGGGATGCACAGGGATCACACATAGTGCAAACTGAAGCTAAAGACTCAGTCACTGCACCATCCCAAATTCAGCTTAATATGGCTCTAATAAATGTGGAGTCACAGCCAAAATCTTTAACTATTGAAGCACAAAACACACAAAACTCTCCCACCAATTCTCTGGATGTGGATATGATTCACACATCTTCTAGATGATTTGTTGGCTCACTTTCTAATTCTTTTAGGAATTGTTGTGACTTCTGTGCCTAAATTATCATCAATCTGCACAGAGTCCACAATAATTTCAACTCCAAACTCTATCATTTCCTCTATTCCGGTGGATATTGTTCATCCTTCGGCCAGTGATTGTATCCCGATGGATGTGTCTAACAGCAATCATCTGTCGACTATCCTAACTACTATCCCGATGAATGTTCCTCATCCGTCGGTACTCACTACACAAGCTGATTTTTCAACAATTGTTACAAGTGTTGATGAGTTAGTAGTTGTACAATCACTCCTAGTATTGAGGGAAGGGAGTTAACAAAGTGAGAGGCTGAGTTTCTCTCAGGCAAAAAGGAGAGGAAAAGAGGGAAATTATGCAGCCTATTTCTTCCAGCCTGGCAAAAATGAGTGAATGGAGTTCCACCTTAGTAGGTGAAGGTGAAGGTGTGAGGGTGGTGAGCCAATGGGAGCCCTTGATGCAAGAAAATAGGGAAAATGAGAGAAATACAAGTACATGAGATATAAGGATGGAATCCATTTCTAGCGAGTCAATGAATGTCAGTGATGCAGAAAAGGAGAGACTATTTTAGCAAGAATATAAAGTTGTCATAGATTCTATCTCCTTGGATGCTGAGACATTTACTCATCCTGTTTCAGCCTATCAAACTCTAGTTGGACGGGGTAATAAGGATGTTGAAAGAATGCTCAACTTGGTGCACGCTACTGCTTCTATGCAAAGGGCCAAGGATGCCATCACATCCATGCCACCCACAGCTGGTGATGACATTGATTATGGAACTGGTGGTTCTGAGGATTTATTTGGTGATGAAGATGATGATGAAGGAGATTTAATGGATATAGGGGGAGAAACAGGCACTAGCTCAAGATCAAGCATGCCATCTTGGGCATTTTCCAAGACATGTGATGAGCACCACTTCAAATATACTTTATCTCATATCATCCAACAAACTCAAACAGCTTTTCAAGCTACAACCAATGCCAACACCAAGAAGCTACTTCAAGCACATCTCAATTCTCTCCAACTATATCAAATACAGTCTATCAAACAGTCTATAGATCTCACTGAGCTGAAGATAGAAATTGATAAAGTCAAAAAGGATGTTACTGACAGGCTAGATGCTAAGTTTCTCAACACCACCATGCTTGACATTAATAAACAACTCAGGAAAAATTCTAATCTAGCCAGCAAAGTGGAATCTTTGGACACAAGACTCAAGACATTAGAAACTTCTATCACTACAATTCATTTACATCAAGCCCAACAAACTCAGTTGCTTCAAAAGCTAGTGGCTGCACAAACTTTTACCTCCACTCAACTTGAAGCTAACAAAAAGGGGGAGAAAGATTCACTTGTCCCAGTTAGTCAAGGAGAGCAATCAGTGAGGGGGAGAATGTGCTCAATATACAAGTTAGTCAAGTAATTGTTCCAGAAATTACTTATCCTAAGCCACCAGTCTTGGACAACATTGATCTGATCCAGATAGCAGCTGCTAAGTTGGATTCAAAGACAAATTTCAAGAAGCTTGATGTTACAGTAGTTGAGAAGGAATTGGATGATAAATGGAGGGAGATTGATGAAGAAATCACAAAGAAATTTGGTTAAATTGAGAAACCAAACAAGACCTTTCATCACTTCTCTCAATTCAAGAAAATTTTTGTGAATGACATGAGTCGAGGTAATCTGGAAAAGGGCCAACCTTCATGCATAAAGTATCTAAAAGCTAACTTGGTTTTGAAGCCCAAAAGGAATTATCCCAAGTCATCTGACAAAAATCCCTTGGATCTTATGTTTGAGACTCCAAGGCCAGATGGAAAGAAGCTGTTGGAAAGGTCCATTACATTCTTTAAAGATCCAACTGACTCAATGCTAAAAAGAAGAATTGTTAAGATCTACATGAATGGGAAAGAAATCTGTGTGGTGGTTGCACACCCTCAGTTTGCAGAAGCTAAGAAGGAAGAAAAAGAGAGAATTAAGAAAGAAAAGAAGCAGGCTGCTTTAGATACTAAAAGGCTCAGACAGAAGAAGAAGCAAGTTGCTACAATAGCCAAGCTTCAAGCTGTGAACACTGCAACTAAAATTTCTGAGAAACAATATGTGGTAGCTGAAGATCAAGATCGAAAAATGCAAAAGGAACCTCAACAGAAAAAGAAGTTCAGATACAAGATTCTTCCCAAAAGAATATTGAATTTTGATGATGACAAAATGGAAGATTACATTCCCAAACAGTCTACATCTACAACTCAAACATCCAAGCTCTCAGTGGTGCATGAGGAATTTTAGGTGGATCCTACAAAGAATTTTCATGGTGAGCCTATAGTTCTCAAAGACGAGCCAATAGACTGGGAAAGTTTGCATGTGTCTGAACTTAATTTACCAATCTTCAACAAGCTAAAGAAGACAAAGATAAGAGCAATCAAGAAGGTCAAGCCTGTGAAACTCAAAACCAAAACCTTAACCAAAGCTCAACCAACTATCAACAAGGGAGATCTTCTATATATCTGTGATATCAAGGAATTTTCAGATATTAATCTCTACATGGATGAATTAGAAGAAGTTAGGGGAATTGATGCTCAGATAAATCTCCCTGAAAGACTGGTGTTCAAATACAAGGGTGGGAAATAGATCATATGGCCCCTTCACAGAATTCTTCAAGAAAATTGCTCTGATTTGATAAAGATCTTCTCATCCTTCAAGAAATTTTTTGGATTTAATGTGACAGCCAAGAAATTGGTTCTAAAGAAGATAGAAGAACTCAGGAGCAGAAAAGCCTCAAATGCATTTCCAAGAACTCTATCCATTCCCTTCACAGGAAATACAGTGCACTTGAGGCCTTACTGGCTGATGGAATTCATGGATGACAAAGATGTTAGAAGATTCTTTAGATTGGATGACCAATTGAGCATCTCAAGCAATGAGACTCTATTGGAAATGCAAGAAAAGTTGGATCTATCAAATGCTGAAGAATTTGAATTTCACAGACAACTCCAAAATCAAATAGAAGAAAACAATTGGAAGCTTGGGAAGAAACTAAGACAATTAAGGAAATAGAAATCATCTGCTCAGACTAGAGGAGCACCTTGAAAATGATTGTGAGAACTCTTTGTACACTTTACTTTGTTCAATCTTCAAATAAACTGTAGCACTTACTAGTTTTATCTACCATTTTTAATCTTTTCATTTAGGGTGTTTTGTTATCATCAAGTTTCTCTTAATTTATGGCTACAATTCCAGTAGACATAAATTGGGGGAGATAGTTAGAAATATGCTGTGAACTTGATGATAAGTTGAACAAAGCACCTTAGTAGATTTAACATAGTGTTTTTGTAGCTCTCGACGAATGTTCTAATATAGTCCCGACTGATGAACTTTATAGTCCCGACAGATGACAACTGAACATCCATCGAGATAGTAGCTTATGGAATAGTAAGTATTTTAGCATATTTCTACAAACAAACAATCTATTAGTCGAGTATATGTTGTAGGATTCTTTAAGTCATGTTGACTACTAGATTGATATGCAGAATAGGTTGGCTAATTATAAATATACGATGTCTTGTAATTCTGTATAAGTGAAATATAATCAAGTGACAGAAAGACTCCTGACGGATGATCTATAAATGCTCCCGACAGATAATCAACAAGGCTCCCGACGGATGATCAACACAGTCCCGATGGATGATAATATTCAAAATAGCAGTTGAGAGTGACAACATAGTCACATGCGTTGGGTGTTTATAAATGGAATATGGCAGCCTAATTGCAGGATTTAGAGAACAAAGAAGCATTACCATTTCCATGCAATTGTGAAGATATTCAAGATGCTGGATAGAGTACTGTAGCAGCATGAACTTAGACTAGATAAAGTTTGTCTTATTATCTTGTATTACTATCATGTAACTTGGTAATATATAAACCAAGTGAAGCAAGTAGAACAACTAACTGTGTAAGCATAATTGAGAGATAGATAAAGCCGTATCTGTTAAGCATTTCTCTGTAATTTTGTAAGTTCTCTTGTAAGCAGCTGTGTGTTATTCAAGCATCACAGAGTTCTCAACTTTATATATATATCTCTAGTGGATAAGTTCTAATCCACCAGAAAGTTTTAAAGCTTTGTGTTTTATTGCTTTGTGTTTTGATTTCTATTTATTCTCATTTCGCACTTCTTGAAAAATCAAACACAGTTATATATTAAGTAAGAACATTCCTTAAATCAGAAAAAGTAGCCGGAATTACATTCAACCCCCCTTCTATAATTCTTGGTACATTGTTTTGGATTAACATATATATATATATATTCAAAATGTTATAGTTTTCTCCCACCACTTTCTCCTAAAAAGTCGCACCGGTTAATGACTACAATTGTGTAACTGTTTGAGGCTGCACATTAACTACCACATTTAGTTTTTGGAGGGGCATGATCATGCCACGTGTCCCACGTTTGTGGACATGATTGCAAGCGTTTGAGTGGCTTTTAACCCCCTCTTCTCCTTTATAAATACACCCTCACTTCTTTCTTTTCTTCTTTACACAAACATGAACACAAACAAGCAGTTCTCGCGAAGCCTTTACTTTTTCCTGCTTTCTTGTAAATCTTTGAACCATTCTCGTATTCTCTTACTATTGTAGTTATTTTTGATTTGATGATTTCTAGTTGTTTGGCTTTTCAAATGCATGCAACTATTTCTCAAATTCGACTGCCGGTTTAGTTTTGTTGTTTTTTTATTTTGATTTTGGTATACAAAACTGGTTTCATATTTGAAGTTTTTGTGTTTATTTTTAATGATTTTTGGGGTTTTAGTTTGGGTAAGTAATTAGTGTTCGTGAAATCTGGGTTTTGTGCTCACTGTTCTTTATGTTTCTTGTATAGGTTTATATGTGTATATATAGGCTGTAACATATATTTTGGTTATTCAGATTTCATGGTTAATATTTCTGAATTTTTTGGTTTTTCTTTTTCATTTTTTTATTCGAAATGGCATAGACTCCGTGTAGGTTTGTGATAAGGAGATTTTAGCAACTTGTTAACCACGACCGTAGATTTGAGCACCCTGCTTACATAGGCTTGGATGAGACCTCCTTTAGCGATTCTTCACCGGATCCTGACAACATGCCTCCCCGTTCTACACGACCCGTAGTTAGTGAGATTCCTACTTTTTTGTTGCACCCCGGGCAAATCTTGGCCCGGAAAGGTCTTGGTCAATTGTGATACTGCTATTCTTAAGGGTTGGTGTTGGCTGGATTGGTGAGAAAATTATTATAATACTTTTTATCTAAAAGAATTTTATTCTATTTGTTAAGAACTCTGAAAAACAAGACGACTATTTGTTTAATTCGCTAATTTGTTTTGAAATCAGATTGTATTATCAGTTCGAAGATCTGTTCCGACTATCTTACGGTGTTTTAATGAAGGCAATCTATTTTGTTTATCAATCAAAAAAATAGGGATTTATAATTTAAGTTAGTTGACAAAATGATAAAATTTGTTAAAACAAATAGTAAATAGGATTGATTTATAAATATTTATTACAATCTATATTAATTCGAATGTATATACTTCTTTATATAATAGATTTGAACTTCAGATTTAAATAGGAAATTACGAATTAAGTTAGTTGAGTAAAAGTTATTTTTTAAAAAAAAAAATTCTTAATAGGATTTACTTCTAAATATTTATTATCTTCCCTATTAATTTGAATAAACAAATTCTAAATTTGATTGACTTTTAAATATTTATTATCTTCTCTACTAATTCAAATAAACAAATTCTAAATATGATTGATTTCTAAATATTTATTACCTTCACTATTTTTAATATTCGGGACATAGCGTATAATTATTTTTATCGATAAATGATTATTATATGATTATTATGTGATTTTTGGTGAATTATTTGACGATTGGTGTTAATATATGGATGTTGATATGTGGTAAAGTCTAGGTATGTTATATTAATATGTCCAGAATAAAATATGGATAATTGTGGTATTTTTCTGGTAATTTTTGGATCGTTATATGATTTTATAATAATTTACTGATTTATTAATTATTTTCTGAATAATTACAAAATTATTTTATAAAGCCGAGAATCGTCCAACCTCAACCGTTTTTACGTTTTTACAACCCGAAACTATTCTGAAAACTCCTTCCTAACCTAATCTGGTAATCCCGGACATTTTCCGTGTTTTGACTTTTTCGATCCGGATTACGGTTTGACTCCTTCGCGTCCCGACGCACAATTTGCGATACGATAATCATTTCGATAAAGCAACAACACGATTATTCTCAAAAGACAGGATAATATTACATTATTTTCGTATAAAGTGTTTTATAAGAAGCCCGGTTTGGATAATTATCCACTACGGGAATCAAATCGGATCATTTTTGCAGTTACTTAGCAGCTAAGTAACTAATTTATCGATCCAAAATGATCCAACACGAACCAATATTTCATAAATATATAGCCCTTTTATTATTTCATCTTATTCATATAATCATAATTGATCAGTAAAAATATAGAATTTACAGAGAAAAACCCTAAAAACGTTGCGTTCTTCATAATCAAACTCCTGAACGAAGGCGTTATCGAACTTCGATTCGGGCGTGCCATATATCAAATCAAAGCTCTCGAAAAGATATTTATGAATCAACCATCACTTTTGGTGCATAAATCAAGGTTAATTTCTTATTTAATTATTTTATTTCAAATTATTTATTGACTAAAATAGGAATTTTTGTTCTTGGTATTGTTGATATGATTTGATGGCTTAATCTTGTAGATAATTTTATCCTGGTCATTTTGGTATATTATATGATGAATTTGGAGTTCAATAACATGTAAAAAGGTGCGTTTGATTCTCGGAATAAAGAAATTAGGGTTTTAATTCTTTGAATGTTCTTAATTCGATTTGGGATTTTTAAATTCGTTGATTCTGGGCTTAATTGAATGGTATCAGCTTATAGATCGTTCGAAAACAAGTCGATTCATGTAATTAACTTCTTTGTTGGAAGCCGGAAACGACCCGCCAGAAAAGATCGAAGCTTCGCCGGCGTTAATGGCGATTCCTCCGGATTCTGAGTTTAACAGTCGGGTTACGGTTGTTGTTGCACGAAACAAATTCCTGGGAGATGAGGAAGAATTTACGCTCTGGAACCACATGAAATAGAGCCGTTTTGATCCTTTTGGAGATCGCCGGAAATCGGGAGGTGGCCGGATTCTGGAACGATTCTGGCTATACCCGGTTCCAGTTCTTGCCCGAACCGTTTGTTCAACTGAAAAACCCGCTTTCAATCCATAAAAACCCAATCTGAATTCTGGGAACTTGTTTCTGGATATTTGTTTTAAAAATAAATGAAAAATCTATTTCTTTTATTTTAAAATTTCTTTTAATTATTAATTTAATTCCAAAATGTTTAATTAATTATTTTAAATTCATAAAAACTGTTTTTAATTATTATTTATTCGAAAATAAATTTGATTTATTTTATTAATTAATTATAATTAGTTTTTAATTATTTTAATTAATCAATTAATTTAATATTAATTGCTTATTTAATTTAATTAATTATTAATTAATTTTAATTGATTTTATAATTTAATTTAATAATTTACTTTTGATTTAAAAATTCTGAAAATAGTTTTGAGCTTTAAAATATTATTTTAAATTATTTTCAAGGCTCGATAATTATTATAAAATTATTTTAAAGTCAGATTCGAGTGTTCGAATCCTATTATTTAATTATAAAATGATTTGAAGTCCCGTTTGAATTCCGAAAAATATTCAAAAATTCGTATTAAATACTTGGAAAAACATTTTTGACCCCGAATCTTCTTCGAAAATTTATTTTGATCGAATATCTTGGGTGCTATGTGCTACGCGCTATCTGATTGATGTGTTATATGCCTATGTGGTTATTGTTTGATTGTTTTAGTCATAACTTTAAATCCGTAAATCCGATTTGGGTAAAACGAAGGGTAGATAAAAGTTTTTGATGTCTATGTGATGATTATAATAATATGAGTTTGAATATTGATAGATACTTGTGATGCCTAGTAGAGTAAACGAGGCATAGAAAAGAAATCCAGTGATCAGTAAATAGAACTGAAGCGTAGAAAGAGAAGGCGAGTGATTGATAAATAGAAGCAAGGCATAGAAAGAGAAGGAAAGTGGTTGATGAGTAAAACTGTTAGATGAGTACAAGTAAAGTTGGAAATCACCTGTGATAAGGCAAGTACTTCTGAACCTTTCTTCAAGATATATTGCAAATATTTTCGGACTTTCTCATAACATGTTATTTTTCAAAATAACTTTTGTTTTATATTACAAGCGCTTTAAATTATTCAACCTTGAACCTTGATTCTTATTGATCTTGATCCATAAGACTTATTCTTTATAAACCATTGATTTTTGAATTCTCAGATACGAGCCAAACGCATACGATACTACTCCACAAATACATATCTACCACATACTGATTCCTGATGTTGAATTGCTTGACATACCAACCCTTATTCCTTGTTTAACAGAAGACCAATCCTTGTAACCCTTGATCCCTTGGTCTTCTACTTTCTGATTATTTCCTTGATTGAAAGCCAATCTTTTTAAAATCTTTGTTATACTTTCTTGGTATTTCGAATCGCCCTATGTTTCAAGATAAATACTGTTTATAATTCTGCTTATTGAATTACATTGTTTATCATATTGTTGTTCTGGAATTGGATTATTTTAAAATATGGACCAGATTCGTGGTCGGACCAAATTCGTGGTCATAATAGGCCAATATGTGCCTTGGATCCAGTATATAGAGCAAAGCTGGGAGACTTGCTCGGGGTTAGTGTGTGATTGATCAGCAGCCTAACCTTGGTTTTTAAAATGAAAAGTGAATATCCAATTCTAATCATTGCTTATTAAGAAACTTGATTCTTTTGAACCATTTCAATTGATTATTGTTTAACCTCAGTTATTGTTATTATGACTTGCTGAGCTAGTTAGTTCACTATTGCAAACCTTTTTATGTTTTCAACAATTGAAAAGGAAAATTATTGGTAACGAGAATTCCTAGTCCAGTGTGCGAGCTTTATATTATAGATGAGTTATGCAAGATTGTAAGAGCGATATCATTAGCAATTGTAAGTTGAATTAGTTGGGATTTGGTATGATGTAATAAAAGTTAAGGTTGTGGCTTATTTTCATACTTTAACCTGTTGCGATCCGTGGTTGTGTAAAGAAGGGCCAAGGCATATAATATTTTATATACAGGTTTATATATTGTGATGTGTGTGTTGTGAGTTCTAAACTTCTGACCCGGATTTGGAGGGCGTCACATGTTGGTATCAGAGCTACAGGTTATAAGTCACTGAAATAAGCCTAGATTGGCGGAAATGGTAGAGGGTAAGATTAGAATTAAGAAATAGAGAAATAGAACATAGAGAATTAAGAAATGGTATAGGTTATAAGTCACTGAAATAAGCCTAGATTGTTGATTGTGACCAAATAGTAGGTTTTAGTGAGATCCGTGATGAGATTCGACATTCTTATCTAGCGATGCGATTTTCAGATGGCGGCGATGGAAGATTCTTTTATCCCTGGATCGTCTGATCATTCGGAGCCTTCAGTTGGAAGACTATCATCTGATGCACGCCCTGTTCTTTCATCAGTGTTAGCCATGTCACATCCTGTTGCGGCAGTTGCATCTTTCCATGTTATTATCTCATCCCCTGATGTGAGACTACCAATTCGGGAATTCCCTACATGCTAATTCTGGTTCAACCGAATATTCAGCTGTGAGCGCATCTCTTCTATCTGCCCTACGCCGTGTTCTATACCATCAGTTTAAAACCCGTCTTATAAAGTAACATCACCTATGAGGATGGATTCGAGAGCTATAACATATGGTGAGTACACGAGGTATTAAGAAATATGAGAAAGAACCTAGAATGAGGATACGTGTGTTCCGGAAGATAGCCGCTACCAGGTTATGTAGAACTACTAGTAAGTATGCCACCCACGATTATCTTGTGGAGTGAGCTAGATGGATCTTTAAAGAAATTTGAGAGGATTGGAGATTGAGAGTTTTCCTGGAATTAGATGATGATGTTATGACCAAAAATGATATGTATAGAAGTAATGTGATATAAAATGACCTTGTGTTATAAAATAGATCTGATGATTACTGGATAGATTTGTTATACTTAGTAATCATAAGAGATGATGATGGGAATGTTACCAGTATGGAAAAATAGATGTGAAGTTACGAATAATATAATATACAACAGTAACTGGAGTTTTTATTGATCAATAAAGTCAAAATAGACCCAATAAGAGGTTGAAGATATATGGAAATGAATGGGCTCTTACCTGATTATTTCCCTAATTTGATACCCTGTAGTTATTGAGAAGGACGACAACCAAGTCATATAGTAATGACGACCAGGTGTATAATTTTCAAAATTTTAAAACAGTTTTCAAACGAGATTTTCTTCAAAAAAAATTTCTAAAATTCCTTGGAACAAAACAAGTTTTAAAAACGTGGTTGTCAAACTATTACTTGAGTTTCTTGTTTGTTATAAGATTTAGATTATCTAGAAGAATATTTGTTCAATAAGTTAGTATGGTTCGTTTAAGAAGGCCAAGTGGACCCGCTATTATGGAGAAGATTTGATTGTTCCTAACAGGAGTACAATTATTGCTTGATAAGTTTAACGACAGGACCAATGTACAGAGAAACTACCGCCAGCTCAACCCATTCTGAGTTCTGATAAATCAATAATTAGAAAGATTCTAATCTCTCGCGATCCAATTTTTAAGATTATTAGAGTTCAAAGGGTACATCGATTTTAAAGAAGCTGACTAGGATCAAAGAAAATTGAGAAATTTCCAGAATTTCCTAAAGGAAGAACGTTATTAGCAAAAGAGGCGATATGTTGAACGATCAGCAGCATAAGCGAAATTTGAAGTTATGATTGTAAATCTCGTAAAACTGTAAATAGAGTCGAATTATAAACATGAAAGCGCAACGCGAAAGATACAAGAACCAGTACAGGGGAATTTATTCTAATGATCGATTAAGAAGGCATGTCAGAGAACTTTCGAAGGTTAATATATGACTCGGATTGGAATATGTTGATCAAATCAGCATTGAAGCTATAAATAGATGAAATGTGGATGACGACCAATGCTATCATTCTTTTCTATAATACAATTCATTCTTATGAATCTTGAATAAAGTATGAACTTCGTTCATAATCAGCTCTACGAGGTGATAAGAAAATTGTTGTATTCCTTTTAAAATCATATTTTCCTCAAGTCTTATTTTCTGATGGAGACAAATAGTGTTATGGTGTGACACTTTGTCGAAATGACAAAGAGTCTGGTGGGACGCCACCTAATCATGGGTTGTATGCCATATAGTATAAAAGACTGGCCATCTTGAGTTCAAATATGGTTGTCTCACTCATATATCCAAATCATTATTCATTCTATCTTTTTCAATCATTATTTGTTGATTTATGGATTCTTTCGATTGTTTCCTTGTACTCCTATTCTTTACAAAAGGTTTTCCATCAGAATCATATACACAAATTCCTTCTTGTGTAAGGTCTATTCTTTGAATGTTTTAAAAAGGAAGTGAAATGAACCCGCGTAGCAGATGGAGTTATGTGAAAAGTGTGGATAATTGCAAGCCGATAAATGGTGGACATTTACGTGCAGAGAAGAACCATTATGTCGATAACGGGAATTGTTGCGAGGACATCAAATCAAAGGTGGAAATCTGTATACATGATACATTTCAAGTATGAGATTTTGATGTGAATTGGAGTAGTTAGCGAACCATATGAGGTAAATTAACTAGAGAAATAAGAAAGTAAAGATGCGTATATCGGATAAGGCAAATGATTGATTGGAAAATGGAAGCAAATGAAGAAATTTTTACTAATAATTAGATAATCGATTAATACGTTGTGAAGATGAAGCATACTTCAATCATGTGGAAGATATTCGTCATGAAGATTCAAGATCGAAGAAATGCTAGTTATGAATAAACCTTGAGTGTGTTCATCAAGGGATGGTTTGGTTTCCCACTCAAGTAAGTAAGTTACGGCAAATTTGATGCTTATAACTGGGTCATCAAAGAAGGTTCAGTATAAAAAGACATAAGGGGAAATGAAGGTATGGTGGTTTGACTGCAACAATTTTTATGAAATGATGCTTTAAAATGAAGGAATTCTTTCACAATATTATAAGTGTGTTGGTTGAGATCAGGTGTTGGTTATCAGAAGTTGAACAAGTTAATTAATAAGAACAAGTGTATATTGTCAAGGATAGACGAATTGTTAATGGGAAAGCTTGAATTGAAACATGAACTAGAAGAATTTTAGAATAATTTGTAATTGTACTCAGTAGTGATGTTCAGTTATAATCAGGAAATATGAGAAAAGGTATGGTATAATAAGAAATGTTTGCTATAATCTTAAGTTGAACTAAAGATATGAGTTATACTGATTAGCATTATGTATGGTGGTGGAATGGTGAGTTTAGAAGGAGGAAGTTAATTGGTCTACTTCTGGGTTAATTGTTGGTTGTGTGATTAATTGTTGGTGTCGGCTTCAGTCTGGCTGGTAGTCAATAATATAAAGGAGATGTTGCCAAAATTTTTGGAGAATACCCTACTATTGAAAAAAGAAAGTATACTTCCATGTGTTATTGATATTCTTGTTGATACTCCAAATAATTATGATCTCGGTCCTTGAAAGAGGTTGTTACATCCAATCCGACTATATATAATTGGTCTTTGATTTCATTTAGCTAGTCATCACTTGGTGCAGTTAATCAATTAAGTGAGTCAATTGGCTAATTTTACCAATTAATGGTCAGTTAGATGGAGATCGATTCCAATTAGATTAAGTCAAATTTTGATGTGACTTTCAAATCCGAAATCAAAGCAATGAGAAATTTGGAGGAAGTAAGGACACCAGTAGAATTCAGGAATTGCTGCAAGTGTGTGAGGCTTTATTTGGATGCATATGCCCTTTATAATGGATAAGAGAAATAAAAAGTTATTTGTATGGACAAGTGAGAAGAATTTTTTCAAGAGCTAAAGAGTTAAGATAAAGCAACGAAAAGGAAGGAAGGAAATGAAGAAGGGATATGGAATAAAGAAGAGATTAATAACTACACAATATGGATTTAATTAGACAATCAAAGAGATTTTATCATCTGCAATAAAGTTTTATTAAAGGACGTCGTGTTTCTAAATTTTTTTGATAATCATACAATAAATGATTTACCAATTATTTCTGTTTTGGATAAAATATGAGATACAGTTTTAATTCAGTTTCTGATTGATGTTGATACTTAGGTTTTTGTTAAAGATCGAAAGTGGTATTAATATAGATGATTGATGTTTACTTCAGAATGGGATGTTATGAGCATCAAACTTCGTATTGATATCTAATTTGATATGACATCAAAATGAGTATTAATGTCAAGAGTTCGGTTTTGAATGAGCTATGAGAATGAAGAACGAAAATGGGAAAGGGAGTGGAATCAAAACGGTGATAAAGAAACTTTATAAGATGTAAGGATATAGGTAAGATATGGGTAATATGAAAGACAGAAGTAAGGTGAAAATTTAGGAAACATTTGTAAATTAGATAGGGAATGCATCCCAGTAGTACGATCAAGTACCGAAGACAAAAAGGAAATATCTTGTGACCAGGCGTGAAGAGAAAATGGGGGAAGTCATGTAAATAAATGTTACACCTACCCAAGAATTAAGGTGAGACATCAAAGTTTAGATGGATACATTTCGCCAAGAGACGTCGTAGTAAGGTCACCTGAGAACCAAAGGTGAGGAAAGCGTTAACTGCATCATTATTGATAGGTTATCCAAACCTAATCATTCTCTTTTATTAATAAACAATTTGTCTAATAAGTGGATTAGTTGTTGTTTGAAGAAGTGGTGATACGTCATCAGATCCAGAAATTTGTTATAAATAATCAATATTGTTTGATGCGAGATTTGACAGGAGTATTGAGAATATGATGAATTATGTCGAACTAGAATAGTATATACCACTCCTAGATGAACTAGCATTAAGTAAGGCGGAACTGAAAGATAGGAATTTGGCTACGATAACTCAAGGGATTCAAGCTACTCCGAGAATATGATACGAGACATAGATGTCAAAGAAGACTTTCTGATAGTATGGCACAAAGAAAGAATAAACGTTATATGTGACTAGATGTCAAGGAAATCATTGCAGTCAGTTTCTTATGAGAACTTCTTAGAACCAAAATAATTAATAATATGGGTTAGATTATGTCGGTGATACCTTCAGGCTAGTGTACTTTCTTCAAAGTAGTAAGAGATGTTCGCTCGGCAAATATACTCGACTGTGATTCAAGGAAATTAAGATATGGTGATAAGTTTGTGCGGCAATCATATCCAGTCAAGCTTTCTCGTTGATTCTTAATTCGAAAGTAATTTCGAGAATGATAGAAATCGAATACGCCATGGTTTCAGTATTATTCGCAAATGGACATGAAGATTAAGGGAGCGATTAAAGAGCCTCAAATGCAATTGGAAGTGCTTACAACTAGGTTAATTGAACAAAGAAACATGTGGGAATGAGATTCAACAATCAGTAACTGTTGCAAACATTCGTAAGCACGAATTACTAGAATTAGTAAGAAGAGATAATTAGTATGCATTATGCTGGTCCTTTTCAGACCGTAAAATAGTCAGTGTAAGTAAGTTGGCTTCACCGCCACACGTTTAGCATATTCATAAGGTATTTAAATGTGTATACTCAGGAAGAGTAATTTAGCTCCATTATATATAAAAAAGAGACTTGAGTTGAGTTATATGAGCAGCAGATAGAATATGATGTCAGCGAGAGGTTGTTAAGTAATGAATGATCTTACGAGTAAAAGTTTATGGAAAGTTGTAAGGTTGAGGAATCAACCTGAGAAAATAGAAATGAGATACTTGAATGTATCATTGTCTGATCCTTAGTGTGATTCTGAGGACATAATCCTTGTAAGGGGGGGAAGGATGTAATATCCGGGACATAGCGTATAATTATTTTTATCGATAAATGATTATTAAGTGATTTTTGGTGAATTATTTGACGATTGGTGTTGATATATGGATTTTGATGTGTGGTAAAGTCTAGGTATGTTAATTTTAATATGTCCAGAATTAAATATAGATAATTGTGGTATTTTTATGGTAATTTTTGAATCGTTATATGATTTTATAATGATTTACAGATTTATTAGTTATTTTCTGAATAATTACAAAATTATTTTATAAAGCCGAGAATCATCCAACCTCAACCGTTTTTACGTTTTTACAACCCGAAACTCTTGTGAAAACTCCTTCCTACCCTAATCTGGTAATTCCGGACATTTTCCGTGTTTTGACTTTTTCGGTCCGGATTAAGGTTTGACCTGTGCGCGTCTCGGCGCACAATTTTCGATACGATAATCATTTCGATAAAGCAACAAAACCCGTATTCTAAAAAGACGGGATTATATTACATTATTTTCATATAAAGTGTTTTATAAAAGCCCGGTTTGGATTATTATCCACTACGGGTATCAAATCGGATCGTTTTTGCAGTTACTTAGTGGCTAAGTAACTAATTTATCGATCCAACATGAACCAATATTCCATAAATATATATAGCCCTTTTATTATTTCATCTTATTCGAATAATCATAATCGATCAGTAAAAATACAGAATTTACAGAGAAAAACCCTAAAAATGTTGCGTTCTTCATAATCAAACTCCTAAACGAAGGCGTTATCGAACTTCGATTCGGGCGTGCCCTATATCAAATCGAAGCTCTCGAAAAGATCTTTATGAATTAACCATCACTTTTGGTGCAAAAATCAAGGTTAATTTATTATTTAATTATTTTATTTCAAATTATTTATTTATTAAAATAGGAATTTATGTTCTTGGTATTATTGATACAATTTAATGGCTTAATCTTGTAGATAATTTTATCCTGGTCATTTTGGTATATTATATAATGAATTTGGAGTTCAATAACATGTGAAAAGGTGTGTTTGATTCTTAGATTAAAGAAATTAGGGTTTTAATTCTTTGAATGTTCTTAATTCGATTTGGGATTTTTAAATTCGTTGATTCTGAGCTTAATTGAATGGTATCAGCTTATAGATCGTTCAAAAACAAGTCGATTCATATAATTTACTTCTCTGTTGAAAGCCGGAATCTACCCGCCGGAAAAGCTTGAAGCTTCGCTGGCGTTAATTGCGATTCCGCCGGATTCTGAGTTTAAAATTTGGGTTACAGTTGTTGTTGCACGAAACAAAGTCCTGGGAGATGAGGAAGAAGTTACGCTCTGGAACCACATGAAACAGAGCCATTTTGATCTGTATGGAGATCGCCGAAAATCAAGATGTGGCCGGATTATGGAACGATTCGGGCTGGACCCGGTTCTAGTTCTTGCCCGACCCGTTTGTTCAATTGAAAAACCCGTTTTCAATCCATAAAAACCCAATCTGAATTCTAGGAACTTGTTTCTAGATTTTTGTTTTATAAATAAATCAAAAATCTATTTCTTTTATTTCAAAATTTCTTTTAATTATTAATTTAATTCCAAAATGTTTATTTAATTATTTTAAATTCAGAAAAACTGTTTTCAATTATTTATTTATTCGAAAATAAATCTGATTTATTTTATTAATTAATTTCAATTATTTTAATTAATAAATTAATTTAATAGTAATTGATTTATTTATTATTAATTTTATTTGATTTAATTATTAGATTTAATTATTTTCTTTTGATTTAAAGATTCAGAAAAATAGTTTGGAGCTTTAAAATATTATTTTAAATTATTTTCAAGGCTCGATAATGATTATAAAATTATTTTAAAGTCAGATTCGGGTGTTCGAACCCTATTATTTAATTATAAAATGATTCGGAGTCCCATTTTAATTCCGAAAAGTGTTCAAAAATTTGTATTAAATACCTGGAAAATCAATTTTGACCCCGAATCATCTTTGAAAAATTATTTTGATCGAATATCTTGCGTGTTATGTGCTACACGCTATCTGATTGATGTGTTATATGCCTATGTGGTTATTGTTTGACTGTTTTAGTCATAACTTTCAATCCGTAAATCCGATTTGGGTAAAACGAAGGGTAGATAAAAGCTTATGACGTCTATGTGACGATTAGAATAATATGAGTTTGAATATTGATAGATACTTGTGATGCCTAACAGAGTAAACGAGGCATAAAAAAGAAAGCCAGTGATCAGTAAATAGAACTGAAGCATAGAAAGAGAAGGCGAGTGATTGATAAATAAAAGCAAGGCATAAAAAGAGAAGGAAAGTGGTTGATGAGTAAAACTGTTAGATGAGTATAAGTAAAGTTGGAAATCACCTGTGATAAGGCCAGTACTTCTGAACCTTTCTTCAAGATATATTGCAAATATTTTCAAAATTTCTTATAACATGTTGTTATTTTCCAAAAAAACTCTTGTTTCATATTGCAAGCGCTTTAAACTATTCAACCTTCAACCCTGATTCTTATTGATCTTGAGCCATAAGCCTTATTCTTTACAAACCATTGATTGTTAAATTCTCAGATACGAGCCAAACACATACGATACTACTCCATAAATACATATCTACCACATACTGATTTCTGCTATTGAATTGCTTGACATACCAACCCTTATTCCTTATTTAACAGAAGACCAATCCTTGTAACCCTTGATCCCTTGGTCTTCTACTTTCTGATTCTTTCCTTGATTGAAAGCCAATCTTTTTAAAATATTTGTTATACTTTCATGGTATTGTGAATCACCCTATGTTTTAAGATAAATGTTGTTTATAATTCAACTTATTGAATTACATTATTTATCCTATTATTGTTCTGGAATTGGATTATTTTTAAATGTGGACCTGATTCATTGTCGGACCTGATTCGTGGTCATAATAGGCCAATGTGTACCTTGGATCCAGTATATAGAGGAAAGCTGGGAGCCTTGCTCGGGGTTAGTGCGTGATTGATTAGCAGCCTAACCTTGGTTTTTAAAATGAAAAGTGAATATCCAATTCTAATCATTGTTTATTCAGAAACTTGATTCTTTTGAACCATTTCAATTGATTATTATTTAACCTCAGTTATTGTTATTATGACTTGCTGATCTAGTTAGCTCACTCTTGCAAACCTTTTTATGTTTTCAACAGTTGAAAAGGAAAATTGTTGGTAACGAGAATTCCCAGTCCAGTATGCGAGCTAGGATTCCAGGTTAAGTTGGATCGAGCTAGCAGGAGCTTTTAATTGTAGATGAGTTTTGCAAGATTGTAAGAACGATATCATTAGAAATTGTAAGTTTAATTAGTTGGGATTTGGTACGATGTAATAAAAGTTAAGGTTGTGGCTTGTTTTCATACTTTAACCTATTGCGATCTGTGGTTTTGTAAAGAAGGGTCAATGAATATAATATTTTATATACAACTTTATATATTGTGATTTGTGTATTGTGAGTCCCAAACTTCTGACCCGGATTTGGAGGGCGTCACAGGTTGGTATCAGAGCTACAGGTTATAAGTCACTGAAACAAGCCTAGATTGTCGAAAATGGGTAGAGGTTAAGATTAGAATTAAGAAATAGAGAAATAGAATGTCGAGAGGTTGAATGCGACCAATAGTAGGTTTTAGTGAGATACGTGATGAGATTCGACATCCTTATCTAGCGACGCGATTTTCAGATGACGGCGATGGAAGATTATTTTTTCCCTAGATCGTCTAATCATTTGGAGCCTTCAGTCGGAAGACTATCATCTGATGCATGCCTTTCTCTTCCATCGGTGTTAGCCATGTCACATCATGTTGCGGCGGTTGTACCTTTTCACGTTATTATCTCATCTCCTGATGCGAGACTACCTATTCAGGAATTCCCCACATGTTAATTCTGGTTCTACTGGATATTCAGCTGTTAGCGTATCTCTTCTGTCTGACCTCTGCCTTGTTCTATACCATCAGTTTAAAACCCGTCTTATAAAGTAACAACACCTATGAGGATGGATTCGAGAGCTACAACAGATGGTGAGTACACGAGGTTTTAAGAAATGTGAGAAAGAACCTAGAGTGAGGATACGTGTGTTCCGGAAGATAGCCGCTACCAGGTTATATGGAACTACTAGTAAGTATGCCACCCACGATTATCTTGTGGAGTGAGATGGATGGATTTTCAAAGAAATTTGAGAGGATTGGAGATTGAGATTTTTCCTGAATTAGATGATAATGTTATGACCAAACATGATACGTATAGAAGTAATGTGATATAAAATGACCTTGTGTTATAAAATAGATTTGATGATTACTGGATAGATTTGTTATACATAGTAATCGTAAGAGATGATGATTGGAATATTACTAGTATGGAAAACTAGAAGTGAAGTTACGAATAAGATAGTATGCAATGGTAAATGGAGTTTTTATTGACCAATGAAAGCAAAATGGACCCAATAAGGGGTAGAAGATATATGGAAATGAATGGGCTCTTACCTGATTGTTTCCCTAATTTGATACCTTGTAGTTACTGAGAAGGACCACAACCAACTCATATAGTAATGATGACCAGGTGCATAATTTTGAAAATTTTAAAACAGTTTTTAAAAGAGATTTTCTTCACAAAAAATTTCTGGAAAAATTTTCCCTATCATTTGACCCCGTTTCACAGAAGTTAAGTTCACTAATTCCCTTACAGGGTATCAGTTTTTGCGTAAAGTGTAGAGCGACCTACACATTTACAACGATTCACCTTGTACGTGGCTTCAGTGTTGTTTTGGAATCTCCCCATCACTGTTTTACCTTATTCCTTCTATTTAGGAATTTTATGGTATTTTTTCTTATTTTACAGGAATTTTCCCTTAATTTCTGGGATTTTTCCTTAATTTTTAGGATTTCCAATAATTTTTCATAATTTATGGAAATTATCCCTTAATTTTCAGAAAAAAAATCATAGATTTTTGATATCTTTTACAGAATTTCCCTGATTTTTCAGGATTTATTCCTAATTTCCAGAAAATATTCATAATTTCCAGGAATTTTTAAGGAATTTCCTTAATTTTTCAGGATTTATTCCTAATTTCCAGAAAATATTTATAATTTCCAAGAACTTTTAAGGAATTTCCTTAATTTTTCAGGATGTATTCCTAATTTCCAGAAAATATTCATAATTTTCAGGAATTTTTTAGGAATTTCCTTAATTTTTCAGGATTTATTCCTAATTGCCAGAAAATATTCATAATTTCCAGGAATTTTTAAGGAATTTCCTTAATTTTTCAGGATTTATTCCTAATTTCCAGAAAATATTCCTAATTTCCAGTAATTTTAAGGAATTTCCTTAATTTTTCAGGATTTATTCTTAATTTCCCAAAAATATTCATAACTTCCTGGTATTTTTAGGAATTTCCTTAATTTTTCAGGATTTCCCCCCTTTTTCTTTTTTTTCTTTTTTTTTCTTTTTTTTTCTTTCTTTTTTTAATGCAATTTTGACCAGGAATCCTTTCGGCCAGGATCCTGGTTGAATAACGTTCCCCTTGGTCCGGGTTGAAGCTCATTTCGAGCAGAAGTGGTCGATCAGAATCCTGAACAAAATTTGGTCAGGATTATTTCTTTTTTGACGGAATAAAGCGTCCAATTAATCCTGATTGTACGTGATTTCGACCAGAATAGTTCGACCAGAATCCTGACCGAATTTCGGTAAGGATTTATTTGCAGAATTATCTTTTGACCGAATAATGGTGCTGTATTTTCTGATCGTGGGATTTTCGACCAGAATAGTTTGATCAGGATCCTGACCGAAATTTGGTCAGGATTTATTTGCTGAATTTTTGATCGAATTTTTCGGTCAAGACCTGATATTTGTCCTTTTTCTGACCGAATTAATGGCCCTTTTTTCCTAGTCGTGGGTATTTTCGAGAAAAATTTGTCGACCACGAATTAAATTAGATTCTTAATCGAATGGAGGTTAGGATGTAATTCTTGGATTTTAATTGGGCCAAAAAATTTTAATCATTGGGCTGGGCCCAATATTTTCTGGAATGGGGCCAAACTTCCATTCTTGGGCTGGGCCCAATCTTTTCTGGGCTTCTAAGCCCAAAATCCAGAATATTCTGGAGTTTCACAGAATCCTTTGAATTATTAATTCAATTCAATATTTTATTTTCCAGAATTCTCTGGATTCTTCCAGATTGTTCCAGGTTTTAGGTCCAAATGGGCTTTTGACTGGCTATAGCCGGGTGAACTTCTGTTTTACCGGCCCATTTACCGGATATTTGTTGCAATATAAGGGGGGAGGGTGAAGTGAGAAATCACTGTTAGGCACAAAACACGCGCTAGTAATTCACGCAAGTATACGCGTTCGCAAGTAATATAGAATACTTTCTAGTTCGTTCCCACAGAGACTGAGACTGATTATGTTCAATTATCGCTTACTCACCAATGTATAATTAATTCTCAATGTCAAGACAATAACACATAAGTTTGATTAACTAATTATTAACTACAATTAACTACGAGAATTAAAACACTTAATTGACACTTGAATTAACAATATTAAATACACATGAGATCATAACTTCATTACTACTTCCTTCAATAGTTATTGTTTTTATCCTTAGCATGTAACGGTGATGATATTAATTGAATAACACGAAACTGATAAAAGCCAACTTTCGTTGTACTAATACTATTCTACCAAACATCCACAATTAAGATAGAAGTTGAATAGACATCAGTTATGTTGAGACCCTATATGTCTACAGAATTTGACAACATAACGATTTAAGCACAAGTTATTCTTTATGATTACACAGGGCAAGTAAAACGGTTAGAGTTACCCACTAGTCATGCATACACATACATGAACCTATGCTAGCATGGCAAGTTTTAAAACTCAAGATCCACCGTCGCTTCACAAGAGATTAACAGACTATCTTAAATGTTCGCGACGCACATAAGACGAATAAGCGCAACCTATGCTAGATATCATACAATCATTACACACTAAGGTATTAAACAACTAACTAAAGAAATCCATACTAAATCCGTTATGACCCCATGATCACGATTAGCCCATGATAGAACTCATCTTCACCATGGGTTCATATGAAAAAATGATAATAACACATAATATAAACTAATAAAAATACTTATTAAAACCAGAGTACGTCACAAGAGTAATAAGGTTCAAAGTAAAGAAAACTAGCATCCACTATTACAACGAATAAAAGAATCACAAGAAAATGTATGCTTCCTCTTCTTC